>NW_028145504.1:2215000-2237500 GCF_977016875.1 Pavona decussata | reverse complement strand
GGGATGATTATAGCCCGCTAGGTGCTAGGCAACCCTTTGGCTATCTATCCTCTCATATCCAACTCCCGTTCATGGAATAATTGTTAAATGGGCAGATCAGATGTTTTTACCTTTTGTTGACTGGCACTCTCCTGTTCAGATGTAATATCGATTTCAGTTGTTAAACTGTATGATTCTCGACGTCCGCATCTAAAGCGACAGGCTTTGAAGAACCGAAGCAATAGCATAGCAAACTTGAAAAACAAGTTCCAAGGCACCGGAATTGGATCGTATTTGCTGTAAGTTCTTATCATAATAGCTTTTCTCAGTGACCACTCTCTCAGGGAATTGTTCTTTAAAAGATAAAACATACCAGCAGTGTTGTCATTATTATTATTATTATTATTATTATTATTATTATTATTATTATTATTATTATTATTATTATTATTATTATTATTTTGTTTTTTTTTTGTTTTGTTTTGTTTTTTTTTTTTTTTTGGTAAGAAGAAGATCATGTATTTTAGAACAATTTCAGATAAATAATTATGTCGCCATCAGCTTATCAGTTCAGGTCAGGTCTGTTTCGTTGTAAGGGCTTGGACTGCACCACAAGTTTCCTTTAAAGTTAATTTCAGTGGTTTAACGCCTTATTTCTTACATGTATGTTGGAATCGCGATAGTTACGTTCGGGGGCTCGGCACCGTCACAAATGCAGGCGGGATTCTCAAAGTGCAAAGTAAGGGTGAACCCTGAGCGCATATCGATAATTAACGCTTAGCCCATTCTCAATGCAACGTTTTGGCCAAAGGACACCAGCTTGGTAACAATCACGTTGTTTTAAAAAAACTCTCTGAGTTTTGTTTTTTTTTTTTTTTTGTTTTTGTTTTTTTTTGGGGGGGGGGGGGGGTAAACGACAGCTGTGGGTGGGATAAGATAATTCATTGAGTTGACAGGACCATAGCTATTTTTGTAACACGTTGCATTGGCTGGTAGATTTTAATTTATAATACCTCTACTCGCTCGTAGGTGCTTGAAAGCACTGCAATCATCATATTGACCAGTAGGATCAGCGCTGATAGAATGAATACAGCGTACATTATTTCTGCAATGTAGTCCGATGGAGATTCGCCGGTGGAAAAAGGCTCCAAATCTGGCATACCAAGAATTGTCCAAGTTAAGTGCTGGACAATTTTAATCCAACTAAAAATGCAGAAAGAAAAAAGAAAAACAAGTGGAGGTTTTTTTTTTGGTAGAATACCACCACAATAACAAAAGAATATTTGTCGCGATAGACAAATTCTCGATTTTCAATACCCCAGAAAATGGCGTCACGTAAAACAAATGACGGCAAAGGTCAAATATTCGTGTGCATTTTCCTGGTCAGAATTTAAGGAAAAGGTAATCGTAAATAATTTTTCTCCCACCTAACAAGTTGTCCAAACAACAATCGAGTGTGTTGAAAGTTAAAAGTAAAATAAGGTGTTGTAGTGCAGCCATTATTTCTGGTTAATAATGCAATGACAAAAACATGGAACTTAAACAAATAGAACGCCTTACCAAGAGAAACCACTTCCGCTACAAATCCTTGAAAGAAAAAAAAACAGCAACAATTATAACGTATTTATGAAATTGGTGGTTTCTTTTAGCTAAAAAGAATTAAGCAATTAAGACAGTGGACATTTTTTAGGCATAGCAGCTCAGGATCACTAAGAGGTAGATGGATGGACGGAGGAAAGATGGCTAGATAGATTTATAATTATCTAAGGAAAGGCTTACAGAAAATAAAACGAACCCTTTTGCTCCTTCGTCGCCACCAGCAAACGAATTTTCAGCAAGTAACACTTTTGCCATTGCCAAGGAGAATCCTAATATCGCCACAACAAATTGGACAAATATTACCGCCACGTCTTCAACAATGCGGACAAGCGCTATATGGGTAGTGCCAGTCTCCTTGCTTGCTTCCAGAAGATTACCGAACACCCTCAAAGTCAAGATGCCGGCGTTGAGGGCATAGAGATATTGGGCAATCACCAGCAAACGATTGCCAATCACGGTGGCATAGATTGCCCAAGTGACCATGCGTAGTATAAAGGTGACAAGGTAGACAATCAGATTGACCAAGTCCAGCAGATTCCAACGATCGCTGTCATAACAAAACAAAACATAGAATCGTTTCATTTCTCCATCATGGCAATGTCACCTACATGAAATGTTACTTTAAATGGCCAAAAACATATTTGTATCAATGGAATGTTTCATTATACAAAAGCTGATTATAGTTTGTTCTTCTCAGGAGAAATAACTTATTATTTTCTACTCGGTGTTTCTTGTCAGAGAAAATGTAATTTGTGATAATCCTAAATTAGCATAAATTACTATTCAGAGGACTGGAGACGGGTGCTAGGCGCGGAGAGAGTTATGGGATTGTAGTTTGTTATTTGCGGCCGTTAGGAGAGTGAGGCATTCTACGGCCAGCCTTTGTCGCGTTTAGTTCTAAGGTTTCGTTTTCGTTTAATTTTTTTAATATTTCCATGTGGAAACCAGGCTTTACTCTTGTATGTAGTCATATTCTTTCTTAAGTACCTGTTACCTATCAGTATGCATACCATGTTTTACATAGGATACCCTGAAACCCCGAGGGTGGCACCACTTCTTTGGTCGGGGGTGCACGTTCCCCGTTTTTTCCACCCGCTGGTTTTTAGGGTTTTTCGTGTCAGGCTTTGGAGCACTTAGTTATTCTTAACTGTAATCGACTTTGTAAGTATATTAAAGCTAACTAAATGGCTCGGTGGCTTGGCTGGCCAACGCGCCCATATATCATCACTTTGTGTGCCCGGTTGAGCAGTGGAGGCAAAATAGTTAAATTAAAATGTTTCAATCGTTTTGACCAAAACACAGAGAAATCTCCGAGACAGTGCCCCTTCAAGTCTAGTCTTTATGTTATCGCCAAAGATTTCGCTCGATCGCTGAAAAAGGTGCGCAGTGATCAGTCAGGTAATAAACATATACGATTTCAACTACACTACACAGCAGACAATACACAATCCACTAGGTTTCGTTTGCTGAACCTTGTTTTCAGTCTGAATGTTTCAGTATTTGAGGGCGCCCTCCAGTTTAGTTTTGGCGTGAAAATTTTTACTCTTTCACGACTGGAAAACACCAGCTAAATCTTAAATCACGAGGTTTCTCTATAATTGTTAAAACCTCTTCTCAGTTTATCGTACGATAACATTATTCTACTTGACTTACTTGAAAGTAACCATGATAGCGTGCGATATCAGGTCAGTGACTTGATATCGTAGGATATCAGGACAGTAGACTTGGCTTCTGATTGGCTAATTGCAAATTTGAATACGGTAAAAGACGAAATAAAGTTCTGTTTCTAGCATAAACTTGGAATATGAAAAAAATTAAGGTTAATTCCTTTGAAACAAACGCGCACTGGGCAAGGTGTCTCTGTGGAAAAGGGGAGCTAAAATCGTTACTCTTAGTGGTCAGAATGCGGTCTGAGGCGTCTTATTTACTGGAGATGAACTCACCTCAGGTAAGCAGTTAGCATTCGCGATACTATCGACTTTATCGACTTGGACCTGAAATTTTCTCCTGTCGTTGATCCGTCCTCCGCGTCAGATGACGTCTCTTTCGGCCAATTTTTGAGACACTGATCGAACTCTACAACAAAGCGGCCAATAAAGAAGACAAGAATGGCTACTTCCGTCACAGAAAATTTGACGACTGATTGCGATAGGCAAATGATGAAATGAAGGCCCAACAAAAGGAAATAACTTAGCGTGTCCCTTGCAAATATGAAGTATGGTGTGGTGAAGTAATCAAGGTAAAGGTCTGTAAAGTAATTAAAATAAAAATGTGGTTGACAAATTTTACCTCGGCAAATGGCATTAAATAAAAATAAACAAAAAAAGCCATAAATGCTTATTAAGCCGACGCACTCTTCTCCGCTTAGATGTTTTAGCGAGATAGAGCTACTTGAACAGTTTGGGGTCATGGTCTATGAACCTGATGTCGACTTATAAAACTTCGAGTAAGGAGCAATTTTTTCTTTTGCTGAAAACATTTTTCACAGGAATGTAAGTGCCTGATCAAGCTCAGTATATCAAGATAACATGAACCCGATGTCGACTTATAAACCTTCGAGTTAGATGCATTTTTTTTTTCTTTGTGTAGAAAAACTTGTCTGGAGACCTTTTTTGACCAAAGTGACAGAGTTATTAAACCACTCAAAATTTGCAAATTTGCATAAAGCAAGCGAAGTGAAACTTTTCAACATAATATATTAGGATGCATCCACAGTCAAAATACTCCAAGTAAGCTTATTGACGTAAAGATTTAAAAGAATAATCCAAGACGTTTTTCCAAGTTTTATGAAACACGAATATGGTCATTTAACACTGAACAAGGAATGAATAAATAATGCAAAAGAAACCTAACTTACCGTAAAGACTGGCGCCATAAACCTCTGAAACAAGAGAAACACAACAACTGAACATTACTCGTTTGCTGTGGCTTTGACTTTGATCCAATAAACCAACTAAACCAACTAGAATGTATTACTACTTTCATTCTTAGACAAAATTGAAAAATAAGGATTTTCTCTCGAAGAGAAACGATTATTTGTTATCTTCTGACCGAACAGACTCTCTACACTTTTCGTTAAGACCTTTGCATTTTCTACGACGCACTACAAGATATGGTTAATAGTCTATTTTCATCATGGCGTCATTTACTACAACTGCCAGAATCCTTCAGTTTGTTGTTTTCTCTTGCAATAATAAGAAGAATGGGGGAGCCACTTTTCCTCTCTTGCATGTAGTAGCTGAATTGCGGAGGAACCAGAGGGTGAGATCGGACGTCAGCATACAGAAGGCGCCTCTGGCTGACGCCTCAGTCCACATATGATCTCACCCCACCCACCGAGACCAATGACGGCTCTAATCAGATAGACCTTGACACTGGGAACTCCACGCCCTACTCTTTTCGAACAGTGCCAAGGATTCTTTAACGTCCCACAGATTATTGTTAGCAACAAGTGTTGTGAGACGGGACCTACGGTTTATCTTCCTTATCCGAGAAGACTAAAACGTCTAACCATTAGCAGATGTCATTACAAAGGCAGCAGTTTCTCCTCAGTTATTTAAAGACCCTGAATGTTGATCCGGCTGGGGTTTGAACTCACGACCTCCCGCACGGTAGTCTGGTATTCTGCCAACTGAGCTAACCGGTCGGCGATTTAGGGATAGTTTTATCTAAACCTCACTGGGGTTACAAAATTTAAATAAGAAAGGGAAAACGAAGAGGATTTCTGGTAGTTGTAGTGAATAACGTCATCGTGAAAATCGCCTGGCCGGGTTATGGCGATGCTGTGACACCTGCGATGTCTTTCAACATGACGCCCAAGATTCTTGGATGGAATTTGTGCTGGAATTTTTCGCCAACGTGTTGACTTGTAAAATTTGACAGAAAACAAATGTGCAAAACACTGTTGTACAAACGTCGCCGGAGGTCGTATTCTTCGTAGCCTTAGCAATCGCATCTCACCAGTCTATGCCGAAATTTGTGTAAGGGATAAGTAGAGCTACTGAAAGTGACAATCGCTCCCTTCTTCCCCCACTCGATGCGACAGAGGGCTAATTGAAAAAAAAATTAATAAAAAATAAGGAGTCAAGGCCTTTCTGAAAAAATAAGGCCCGACTAACCGCGACTGAGCTCTTCAATGAGAAGGGTGATCCTCGATAACAAGCAGGGCTGAGTTTTTCGAAGCATGGTTAGCGCTAACCATTGGTTAAGAGGTGTTAAAACCTATAGGTTGTTATGGTATTTAACCCGGATAGGCGCTAACCATGCTTCGAACAACTGGGCCCAGATTGTTTTCACCTTTCTTGCATTCCATTTATCTGTGGTAATATGTCTTAATAGGGTCCAATGCGTTCCGTGACCATTTGAGTGATTCGACAAGCGGTTACACGACCGCGTAGCACACAGCAGGGGCCGTCAGATTTGACTACGAGTACGAGATTGAGTACGAGTAGCACCTTTCAAAACTAGTTTGCGAGGTTTAAACAACCCCTTGTCACACCTATCTTGTTTCTAGGATCTCCTAATCTGCTGGTAAACAATGGGAAGGAGCGGGAGTTCTGGGGATGTGACTGGCTTGAAATTTAAAAGTCGTACTCAAACTCAATCGTGTACTCGTACTCTTATCTGAAAGGTCGCTGGGATGTGTCACACGGCAACATATACTCAGATAAATTTTAAGGCGTCTCGAAATGGTTTCACGCTGTTATAGTATAATTATGTGAGATGGTGAAAGCACAGGGCGCCTACACAAACTGTGTGACCGTTTGTATTTTGAATTTATAGAGTAAATGTATGGGAATGTCGAAAATCCTCGTATTATCGTACTAGATTGCGATAAATATATGCATTTAACACCAAAGTAAACGTATTTTTACCTTAAATGTTGTGTGTTGTCGTTCTTGAGAGAGAAATAGTAGAGTCTCTCTACTATTACACTCGAGTGAACTTCCAACGCCGAACCCTTTAAATCACTAAAATCGCCGTCTTCAACCTCAAGAACGACAACACACAACATTTAAGGTAATATATATATTTAGCCAAGCCTAAAAGCGGAGCTCCAATTTTTTTTGATAGCATTTATAGAAATCTGCTTATCGTATGGACGTAGTTCCTCATCCTTTCTAAAGTTACTATATATTTTTAGTGCATATGTAGCAAACTCCCCATCAACAATGTAATACCAGGAGCCCATGATCATCGGCTCCTGGTAATATAGAGAGCACAATTATTTAAGGCTGATTTTTTGTAACAGAGGGCATTTTTTCTTAATTTTCCTTTCACCGAGCAAGGGTTGGTGATTGGTTGATCTTTGCGCTTGTACCCCAATCTCGTCCACAGAGCCCACGCGCGTTTTTGAATGGGAATGAAATTCTTAGGAAAATCCATAATCCTTAAATAACAAGGATTGGAACCAGGTTTGTGGGCTCGCGAGAATTGGCACCCCCACCAAACCATGTTTTCGCGAAAAGCGCTGGGCTCTGAAATCTGGTTTGCAGTCCTTGTTATCTATAGTCTCCTTCGCAGCCGTTGTAAGGGTCGTCACGCAACGCTCCTCCCCACGGAGCGTAGCGTGACGACACTAATAACGGCTGCGAAGGAGACTATGTTATCTAAGGTCTTCCGATTCCTGATCCTGGACTCCTAGTACCCAGATTCTTCATTTAAAAAATGGCGGCAATCATGTTCTCAGAGCCCGCATTACCCTTATCCAGCGGAACGGGCGCTGGATAAGGTAGGTACTTCATATATGGTAATTATTTGAGGACATAATAATTACCATATATGAAGTACCTACCCTGGATAAGGGTATCGTACGAGCGAAGAGGCGATTTACTGTAGTTGTCTTTGCTAGTCTTTGCTTCTAGAGATTTGGATAAAACAGGATAAAAGTAGCAGTGTTCAGACATCTTCCTGTATTAGGATGGTGGATAAAAAAAAAGGATTAATTTCTGCATAAGTTTTCAGGTTTGGAAGCATCGAATTTTTCCTACGCCTCATCTTATTTTCCTGCACGACTGTGTGGAAATGTTCCGTTTTGACAGCAGATTTGAAGGAAAACTTTTAGTGTGATAAGCTTAAATGTCAAAAGTAGAAGGGGTTTTGCTGTGTCGGTGGAAGGCGAAAGGTCCGACAGCTCCGTCAATCAAGGAGGTAAGATAACTTCAAATCTTTATGTATGCATACACACCTTTAAACTGTTTGTAGTGTTGTTTTTTTTCTGACGAGGGAGCAATTTTCTAAAAGAAATCTTTAATCAAGATAATATTAAAATTGCAAGCTAATACGGACAATAGTAGGCCAGTGTTGTTATATGAATTCGTGTGGTCTACTAATACTAGGAGATCGTTCCAAACTGGTACACCGTGGAGCAATTGAAAAACGAGTCATTATAAGTTATAGGGATTTACAAAATATTTAAAATTTCATCTTTTTCTAGTCAAATTGAATGATTTTTTTTATGTTTAGGTTCTGTTTGAGGGAGATGCGCATTGGAGATGTTTGAATACAGGAGAAATATTTCAAGTCAAATTAGCTTTGTGCCATTTTTATATTTTCTTATTGCACGGTTGTAGCTCATTAATTCAATAAATTAGATTGAAAAGCTCATTTTTAAAAATTTCTGTTATTCCCAGGTTGATAGCTATTCTTGTGTGCTTATTTTGGTTTTTGTATAAACTCAAACTAAATGGTCAGTTCCATGCAACTGATATTAATTTACAAGAGAGTCAAGATGTCTTTCTTGCTCTTAACTTACAGCGGTTACCAATAACACGCGACCTACGGCCTTCAAAAGAGTCGGATAAAGTTGCGTTTTGGTGGACGTCAATCAAAGAAAAGCCGTTGAAATTATTTTGAATTTTCACAAGATTCCAAGGTAACCCTGCAAGAAACTAAGAATTTTACCTCGCTAAGAGAAGGTAAACTTTATTCAGTTAAATTCAATCTCCAGCCAGATCAAGCGCAAATAAAAGGTATTTTTGAATTAAAAATTTCGATTTTCACTGCACGTGATAATTTGCTCACTTGCACGCATCGCTGATTTCAATTGTCAGGCGTAGCAATTTCAAATGTTTCGTAAAAAAAATACGGCTTCGTCCAAACAATGCGCATTTTTTAGATAACCTGTCTTGGAAATTAACTTTCATAAAGTTTACCATCCGTCAGCGGATAAAACTGTCAATTTCTTCGTTCTGTTGCCTTGAAATGTTCTCAGAATTTAAAACAATTTCAACGGCTTTTCTTTGATTGACGTCCACCAAAACGCAACTTTAGCGGAGTCTTTTGAAGGCGTCAGGTCGCGTGTTATTGGTAATCGCTGTAATCTAAGAATGCTGTATAATTTTTGCCATTTGTTTCAGTAGGGATAGGAAAACAGGAACCTTTCATAACTTCCTGTCAATCACATTAGTTCCATTGTTTTGAGAGTGCAAAGTGATACCGTTTTGTTCAGAGAAACCACAGCAGTAATTGCCTGCCTGTTATTCTTGATATTGTAAAGTCAAAACAACAATTACTTGTGAATTCCTTTTGCTACTTTGTATATATGGAAACTAGTAATAATCAAAAGTGGATCAGAGAGTGCGTTTGATAACCTTGATCCTAGCGTAGGTTCTCTCCTTTGCCAATTTGGTGATGATGTCATCTGCCCCTGCAAAATCTACAGGGGTTGCCAGATATACACATGTATGTCCCAATATCCTTTCATTCATGGCAATCAACTTTGGTTCTCCCACACAATCTCAACTCCAATCTGTGTAAGGAGTGTGTTCTTTCTATGTTGAATGCAATAAATGTCGTAAGTCTAATTATTCAAGGGAAAAATTTTTTTTTCAGTCCCTAGTCATTTGTACCTGGTTTTAAATTAAGTTAGTAAATTGTTTGACATAGAATCAAATAACAATTGTGTATAAATCCTCTACTGTCGCTGTCAAAATCTTTACCAAAAAAAAATCCATCAGGCAGTTATGGGAGCCGGTTATCCCCAGCAGTTTTTCTACACTTTGCTACACGAGAGTTAACTTGGAGTAAAGTTGGAAATAACACAACAATTAAGGGATAATGAAATTTTGTGTTGTGCAGTACTGACTATACAACTGAGAAATCAGGGAATTATCCTTGGAGTGTAAATTTCTGTGTGGGAAGGAAACCACTTAAATTTTGCATTACCCTAGTAAGGAGATTAAGGACCGTGCCTACTATTGTTACTGCGCATACGTTCTGCGCATCTCGAGATTCCTATGGGTGGTGCCTACTAATACAGGAATATTTTTGCGCGGTTTAAAACCCATGATACGGAGAAAGCAGAACTTGACAAATGCTTTTGGTATCTCATAAGAAAATTGGGGGTAACCATGTATTTTTCAGAAATAATTAAGCGTCAATTTAGGAAAAAATCCCATACATTGCTTTATATTTTGGCGCTTTTTAGAGATATTATTGCTTAGTTATCTCTGAAAAATGCATGGTTACCCCCAATTTTCTGTTTAGATTCCAATAGCCCTTGCTAACATCTGCTTTTCCCGCACAGTTATAAACCAAACAAAAATACTTCGGTATTAGTAGGCACCGTCCTTAATTTTGGTCCATCAGTGATAAAAAAATCCTGGGGTCATAGGTTTTAGTCCATCAAAGAGTTTTTCTTTACCTTTCATGGACCACAATTCCTTACTGAGGTAACACTGAACAGAAAACTAAGCGGTTTCGTTCCACCACAAAAATTTACACCGCAGATTTTATTCTCTGGTTTCTCAATTAAGGAGCAGGCCTTGTTCCAACCCATTAACCTTTTGTCCTTACAAGCAAAATCCCAATTTAAGAAGTCATTAGACCGCTAAACACTTCACTCCTGCAGACTCATCACTCCAGTTTATGGATAGCACCTCATCTGAGAAGTCCCATTCATTTTTACGCAGCAAAATACCTACCATGTATCATAACATTAATTTTAATAAGCATTCTCTAAAAAATATTCCTTACTTTAATTTTCATCATCCTGGTTTTCCGAGAGAAAAAAATAGAAGGAACAAGAGTGCCTAAAGAGAGTTGAGTGCATGTACAGCAATAGTACTCTTCTGAATTCACAAAATGATGTACAACATATACTTTGCTTGAAATATAATTTGCAAATTAAAAGCATTATATCACTTTATTCTCCAAAACAATAAGTGGATTAAACTATTTTCATATAAATAAAGATTTTACATAAACCCTGGACAGAATGGAAAAGGGAAATAATATTTACCTAGTGTTTTTCCTTAAATGTTACTGAAAAAGTTATACCAGACTATGTGATAAGGTGTGGAAAACTGTAGCACTGGTTACTGCATGTCACAAAACCCATGAAAATTAACAGTTATTATTGGATATTCAAAAGCAAGCAAAAGAAAACAATTTACTTGGTATATTAACATTTTTATAATAATGTTATGTGACAATCACTTCAGTGGAAGTACTCTACCAATTTTTTTTAACTTCCTAGTGAAAATGAATTTTGTTCAAAAAATAGGAGGCAAAAAACTGACTGAAGCAAATCCAAGAGAATTTTAACAACTATTTGTTCTTGAAGAATTGGGAGTGCTGAAAAACATTGAGAGTTCAAATAACTAAGATTGCTCTGTAAAAATAAATAACTGTACATAATTCATTACCCACTACCAAGTTTTAAATTTTTTTTCAATTAAAAGAGATGGCTGATAAGAAGTTTGACCTTGTATCTGTTAAATCACAGTCTTCAAAAGAAGCCAGGGTCTGGTTGCATTAAACATGGCCTGAATATCAGTCATCTCCTCTCTAGATGATTGGTGAGAGATGGGAAACAGCTGATATTCAGGCTTTGTAAAAAAATATATATATTTAACCAAAGGTAAGGTGAGATTTTGTCTTGCAGACAGTGCAACAAACTCAACCGGGGCCACCGATAAAACCGACACTTTGAAATTTAAAGACATGTTCTCGTTTTTGATTGGTTTACCAACTACCAAAGCCAGACTCCTTTGTTGTAAACGTGACCTATGATTGGCTGATCAATGTTGGGTGGCCCCAGTTGAGTTCGTTGCATCGTAAAGTATACAGGGAATGCCCCTTGTTCAGCATATTTCTGTAGCCTCCATCAATTGAATAGTTATAATATAAGAATGATTGAGTGACAGTGCTAACTGTTGCTTAACGTGCAGCTATTGTAGGCCCAGACATCCAGTGGCCAATCTCTGTTGTACACAACATGCTAGAGCAATAGCCCTGCCTGGCCAACTAATTAAAATCTTTACTGCTGAAGAAAAATTTTATATGCTCAGCGAGTGCCCATTCAATTTGGTTCCTGCCATCACATCAACATTTATCAAAAGGTAAACAATTTAATGCACAACTGGATCTATCCCTTGATGGGAAAAGTGCACAAAAACTTTCACACAAGAATGGATGATTTACAAGTTTATGAACTGCCTCAACAAGAACGTCCATTAACAAAGTGATTCATGAGCCAAACTGTGTTTTCATCACATCTGTCATGATCTGTGATGGTAAATAAAAAGCTTACATCAATTTATTTTTTGCTACAGCTAAAACACAAGATCTTAACCTACCAGTAAAGGTTACACCCTCTGTGCATGGCTTTTGTGCCCAGGCAGTGGCAAATCTTAAAACACTCCTAAGTGGCTATAATTATTATTTTGCAACAATTTGTGGCTAGAGTTATACATGGAAATTGTCAAGGTTAAGAAAGAGCAGCAGTGTGCTTCATGTGAAAATGGCTGGCTGGCTCCATAATGGGCAGAATTCCATGCCCTTTCCTGGATAAAGAGAAGTTAAGGTACAAATTAAAATGTCTTTGAATCTCCGGCTACTTCTTTAGATGGAACAGCATGACCAGTACTGTTGATGACTTTATGCCTAATTCCTTCAATGAAGGAAAGCTGAACAGAGCGACAGAAATTGCAGACTTTTCTTCTACTATAGTTTGTGGTTTTGGTGGTTTCTGAGGAGCTAGTGAAAATATACCTATAGTGCATTCAAAACATCTCCATTTTTCCAAAGATTTGCAAAGTCAAGCAACCATTGAGAAGCGATGAAACAGAGAATGAGGATAACAATTGGGAAGAATTACTACTATCTGGAGGGTTAAAATCTCTTTTTTTTTTTTAACTCAACACTCTCTTGAAAAAACACTCCCTTCCATACAAGAAAAAAATTGAAAAATGAAAAGGATTGTGCTAATAACCAGTCATCTACAAGAAGCAAAGGGGACAGACATTAGCGACAATGAAAGTCCCAGGCCAGCGTCAAACCCACATCTGATCATGATAAAAAAGGTGGAGAGCTGACGACACTGTTGTTGTGGGTGAAACATGGTGCAGTGAAATTGAGGGGATACTGAGTGAGAATGATGATAGTGAGTGTGAATACCATTGCCGGCAAATAAAAAGTGCAGCACTAGAAGTGGACACACTGCAGTCAATAATTGTTGGTAAATCGCTTAACCCTAAATAGTATAGAAAAGTACTTAGAATATTGTTAGTTGTTAACTGGAAGGGGTATTTTGCAGAATGCTGAACGCCGAATGTTGCATTTTACGCCACCTATAACAGTTTAGCAGTAAGGTTACCGTATACCTTTAGGGGTCTTTCGCGTCGAAGCAATGTAGCATGTCCGGTTTAAACTGTAGATGTAAACCCCTATATCAAATTAAAGCTTATAGAGCTGGCTTAATCAAACTATATCAAGAATTTTGAAATTAAATGAATTGTCGAATTTTTTACCACCTCTAAATGTGAGCATCCGAATCACCTTTTAAACGGCTACAAGTCAAGTGAATTTTGTTTTTCGCTAATTTAATTTGCTCCTCAGTTTCCGGTACACCCAAAGCGCAAAAAAAACATGTCTGCGTTCTGTGATATTGAATTGCAGTGAAAAGTTACAGAACATTTTCGAAATACCATTAAAGAAATGTGAAGTGTTCGTATAAAAATCACTTGGAGAAAAAATATTTCAAAAGAAAAAATTGGCGACACGTCTTTGTTCCTGATATGTTAAACTAGCTACTGTCCAAAATTGAAGATAAACAAACAAATTCCATTTGAGTTTTAGCAAGTGCCCCCTTCAAGTGAAAAAATTGATTCAAGAAAACAGCGCTAAAAATTCGACAATTCATTTTATTTCAAAATTCTTGGTATAGTTTAATAAGCCGGCTCTATATAAGCTAATTTGATGTGGGGGTTAGGTATCCACAGTTTAAACCGGACGCTCTACATCGCTTGGACGCAAGACACCTATTAAGCAACAAACAAAGTTATGAAGGTCTAAGCACATTTCTTTTCTGTTTAGGGCTAACACTGATTATACAGACAGTTAGCTTTAATTTGTTGTTATGGCAGCCATTGCATTAAAGGACTTCTATAGATTCAACATTTGGTGTTCTGCAAAATACCCCTGCCGCTTGAAAATTAAACCTTAATTCTACTCGGCCTCATGCAAATAAAAATACTATCGGCTAGACAATAAGGTACATTAAGGTGTACATGTAGTAAGTAAGGTGTCCTCTTGAAACCCGAGAACCCATTTCAGCAGAACTGACATTCTTAAAGCTACATGGATGTGAGTGGGGGGTACAAAAAAATATCAAAATATTATGTACACTGTACAGGAAAATATTCAGGACGGGATTGGCTATTTATCGAGTTTTGATAGTTTTCTTCACGCTCAAAGTATTATTTTGTTGTTATCATTCTTTTTAGTTTTAAAGATGATTGAGGCGAACTGTCACTGTCTTAGGCAAATTTTGTTGATCAACCATAAACCTCAGAGAAAAAGGCTACACTAACCATGAAACAGACTTAAAATATACATGTAACCTGGAGTAATAAATGAAAAAAAAAACTGGGATAATTCACAACAATCAGAACAGAGATAAACTAAATGACGATCTTCAAAAATTTGCACAAACAAGCGAACAAATTTTGCGTACGCTTGATGTTATGATGAAAATGAGGTCACACTAATGACTAATTTTACATTCGCTTTTAACGTTCTTTGAAAAGGCATATCCTATCCTTTAAAGTATTTGTGTTTGTTCTCTGTGAAGATTGTCAGAAATAAATGCAAAAATTAGAAATATATGCGAGAAAAACTTGTCAGTAGTTTATGCTAGCTATATAACGACAACAAAGTGTTTAACGAGACGTTTGTTTCACTGACTATTTTACTAGTGAGAATCAAATTTTCTTACATGAAGCAAAAAGGAATGAGATTAGAAAATAAAACTCCAGGGGAAATAACGAACATGGACCGAAAAATGAGCTCAAGAGACTTTTCTGAAGTTAGCAGTAGCTTAAGTTAAACATGTTGCAGTGTGAACACTGCCAAAAAATAACTTGCAAAAGTCGACAGCAAAGTTTTGTCAACAAAATCACATATAACACTTAAGCTTAAATATACTCGCCTCTTTGGAAATAACCAGTCCTTTTATTCCATTGCTGTTTTTTTCGTTCGTTTTACAACGTTAACTGAGCAAAAAGTTTCACTTCAAGAGGAAAAATCCAACGTTTCTTCGAGGATCAGATCCGCTGTTTATAATGTGCCGCCTCTAGAACAGTCCTTTTTCGCCGCTATTCGCCTTGCTCTTTTTCCCGCTGTTGGAAAGCAAAATTGGACCAGATTAGCAAATAAAACGCCAAGGGATCGAAAAAATGAACATGAACCGAAAAAAAAAATGAGCTAAAAGGAAAACTCTGAAGTTAGCAGTATTAACTGCGTGTCAACACAGCAAGAAATCAATTTATTGCAAAACAGCCGCAAATGAGCAAAGTTTTGTCTACAAAATCACATGAATATACATGTACTTGCCTCTTCTGAGAATAGCCAGTCCTTTTATTCCATTGCTGATTTTTTCGTTCGTTTTACAGCGTTAAGTGAGCGAAACGTTTCACTTCAAGAATGAAGAGGAAAAATCCAACTTCTCGTCGCGCGGGATCGGAGTAAAATGATTCACTTCACGATCGGCGACGCTAAAAGCAGGAACGGTGGAACGGCGGAACGGCGGAATGGTGGAAAATCACTACAAATCCTAAAGCATAGAACGGCGGAAATCACCCCAAATAAACTGTAACCTTGACCCTAACCCTTACCCGTTCCGTGTTCTTGGATTTGGGGTGATTTTCTGCCTTTCCACCGTTCCGGTTTTTAGGGTTGCCCCTTCAAGACTTACGGCGCCTGCTGTTTATGATCAATGCCCCTTCATGTAAATTCCCGCCGCGCGTAGTCTTACTCTTTCTCCCGCTGTTGAAAGGTAAAATTTGGAGGAGATCGGATGAGATTTAAAAATAAAACTCCAAGGAAAAAATTTTAAACATGGACCGAAAAAAAAATGAGCTCAAAAGACTGCTCTTAAGTTAGCAATATTAAGCTCAAGTTTAAATTACACGGCGTGTCAACACTGCAAGAAAACAAGATCTTGCACGATACGGATAGCAATCCAGCAAAGTTTTGTCAACAAGATCACATGAATATACTCGCCTCTTCTGACAATAATCAGTCTTTTTATTCCATTGTTGATTTTTGTCGTTTGTTTTACAACGTCAAGTGGACGAAACGTTTCACTTCTAGAGGAAAAGTCCAACGTTTCGTAGCGCCGGATCGGAGTAAAATGGTTTCACTTCAAGATTCTGATGACGTGCCAGTCAATTTGTTTCCTCCACCGTTATACGTCTTGCTGTTTCTCCCGCTGTCGGACACATAAATTGACTTTGTATTTTGTCGTCTTTAAAATTATGTTTTGCTTTTCTTTTTTCTAAAACGCAGTTGGCGATGCAACTTCCCGCCGAAAAACAAGAAAAACGCGGGTTACCACACAGGTTGACTGTGGCATTTCACAGTGGCTTACATAGAGGGGCGGAAGGACGTACGGACGGACGTACGCCGGACGGACAGTGACGTCATAACCAAACCAAAATTTCTCGCGTTCACGGGTTACCAAATTCTCTTAGCTATGGGGCTCCGCTGCGCGCGCCTGCGGCGCGCGCGAGAGCTCCGCTAAAAATGCGTTTACTTTGGTGTTAAATGAGAATATTTATCGCAATCTAGTACGATAATACGAGGATTTTCGACATTCCCATACATTTTCTCTATAAATTCAAAATACAAACGGTCAGACAGTTTGTGTAGGCGCCCTGTGGTAAAAGATGACAAAAATCAGTTCTGAATTATAATTTGTGTAGGTAACCTATGGACATCCTAACAGCACTACCATCGGGCAACTCTTTAACACTAATTGTGACATCACAGCGTTTGCCATGGTAACATATCAGGTCCACAAAAAGAACCCCTAAATTTGAGATTTCGCAGATTATCTGAAAAATTAAGCTGCTGACGTACCGTTTGTATTCCGGTTTTCGAAAGCTTGCTCATTCTGCAACTTTTGTGGCAGTATGAGAAAAAGTTATCCAGTGAAACTTCTGTTTTTCGATAAACGGTGTTTTTTTTATTTATAAAAAAAATTCTATTGAATATCTTTCCTTCGAACTTGTCTATTGTAAATGATATACTGAATGTCCCAGGCGTGCAAAAAAATCAAGCGCAAAATACTCAGTTAAAGGGAAATGTTTCCTGCATGCGTTATTTCCGGTACGCGCAATTTTAAATCGCATTTCCATTTCTAGTGCGATGCACGCGCGACGTTTGATAGGAATGTTCAGCTGACACGTGTATCTTAGCTAGACGGTTCTAGGCTACAATACTCCCATTGTTGCCTCTCAAGACACAAAAATGAATCTAAAATTAACTTACCATGTACTAGTTTGTGTTTGAGCTTCGATGGAATCTCGTACACTTTAGTCGAGATCACCTTGTCGAGTTTTGCAATTCCTTTCAGGTCGTCAACAGCTGCGTTGTCTCCAATGGCAACGGGAACAATACGCACTTCTTTCTCCTCCTTAAGTTTCTTGGCATCGACTTTTAGTTTTCCGTGTCTAAACTGAGTTTGGCCGTGCAAACTTGTTGAATCGTTGGTAACTAAGAAGAGAATCTGTGGATAAATACGCAGAGAAATCATAATGAAAAACAGAGATTTCGTTGTTGTTTCGTTGTTGTTGTCTTCTTCTATATTCTTTTGCCTAACAGCACAAAAAACAAATCACCCAGGTTCTCTGTCAGGAAAATTCCTCCCGGTGCCATGTAAACGTCGTTATGACTGTTTATTTCACATTGTAATTTTTGTTTCAACCGTTTCGTTTACTTCGGAGTGAAACTAACCTCACTACTGTAGCGTACGTTATATAATTTTATATTTTTGGTTTATTTTGTAGAGGGCCCCAGAGTCATAAGTTTTATCACTGTCACGTGCTACCCACTCAAAATAAAGTCTTCTGTGTTGTATTGTATTGTACAATAAAAAGAGGTGTAAATTGGTAGCTCAAATTAATCGTTTGTCTTGCGATTGTATAGCATAGGAGTTGATTGCAACGTTTCGACCGCTATGCAAAGGTCTTCATCAGGCGAGGGTGTTGACTGGCTTTTATTACGCTCCGGAATGAAAGTTGAGGGGTCACCTTTTTATCAAACGTACATGTGTTTAATTCCACAAGTCGTCAGCACATACCCTTTTACTTGCATTTGGCTCAGAAAAGGCTTCCAAGGCTTCATGAAGGTCGTCATCCAACGTTGTCAAACGTTTACTTTGTCTTTCGATTGCTGAGATTTCCTTCACAAGCTCCTCTCCTGTTTCAAATATTTTGTCAAATCTGACGTGTTGGAGAGGCTCTCCGTGGTTGCTACTACTTACAACGCAGTAACTGACTGAGTCAATTCCGCATTTTCGAACCACCTGACCTATGCACTCTTTCATCAGATCAAATGCCCTGTCTCCATCTTCTCCAGTGGTATTAAGTATAAAGCAAAGCATGAAATCTGCAAAATTTGAAAAGAAAAAACAACATAACAAAGTTTGCCTATGTCACTCAACAAAGAATACACCATTCTCATTCATTCACCAGGTTTAAGATATACCATCACATTTGTTCATTGCGCATATGCCACACATTGGCATTCAAATCCTAGCAGTATGCAGGATGTTTGTCCCACGAACCTAGTTTAATGGCCTTATCTCCCACGAGTCTCCTGTAGCTCAGGTCTTAGGGTTAAGGTCTTAGGTCCGACTCCTTACAGGAGCACTCGGAATTCCTTTTTACAGTTTGCCTGTGTCTCTAACTGAATAATACACCATTATCATTACAAAATCTTATCCCTAAGTTCAAAATTCAAGCAAATGAGTACAACTACAAGTATTCCATTGTCCGGAAATCGAGAAGACCCCTCCCCTTGCCAACAAAGGTCACTCTAGCATTAGAAATAAACAGAATTAGATACACCGAAAGTGACAACCATGAGAGCAACAGATATGACATGCTGACTGCACGTACATAAATGAGAATGGTTGTTCCTTGAAGGGATACTCCAAAACAAGGCTGGACACCTTATGGTGCTTACACAATGTAGTATTCTTAATGGTGATAGCCCTGACGTAGACGAGAACAGAAGCTCATTTGTTAGGCAGAGAATTGAGAGAATAGAGTTCCATTTAAGCAGGGAACAGCCGTATTCGGGGCTTAGCACTGATCCACACTATTTAGGCCTAAGCACTGATTTAAAAATGGTTAGCTGTCATTTGTTGTCATTGCTCTCTGAAATAAGTAAAAAGTTACCATTTTCGTCCGTAATCGCTCTTTGGTCTGATGGAAATGATAGGAGGCATGAACCAAATGACCCGGGTTCGTGGCGTAAAGCTAAGAAGACGTAGAATACATCAGGTGGCATCGTTTGTTGCCAGTCTCAGAATATTCTAAAATTAAAAGCCATGCGGCATTTCAGAGAGATGGCCCACTTTGCAGAAACAGAAGGGAGTGCACTTGCCACAAAAAAACTTGAGAAACTCACAACGTCGAGAAAAAAGTCCTTCCTAGTTCGAAATAACTTTACTTTGAAACTTTCGAAAGCGGAGAACGGAGCAGAAAATGCCGTACCTTGGCCTATTTGATCATTGTTAAAACTGTCAGGGAGATTATCCTGAGTTGAACGAACTCACACTCAGTGCAATAGGAAGCTTTAGCAACGACGACGGCCACGGCAACGAGAACGTCAAAATTACCAAAACAATAACTCTGCTCTCTGCATTAAACTTTTTGGTACATCTCTTTTCCGTCTCTGTACGACTAGGAAGTGAAATGGGACGTTTCATGGAGGACGTAAACAAATTTAAAAAATTTAACTCCAGAAAATTTCACCTACATTTGACATTTAAATCCAGTTGGGATAATCGCGACGACGTTTAAGAAAACTCGAATTCGTTTTAATAGTGACGTCTTCACTGCCGTCGCCGTCGCCGTTGCTAAATCTCCCTATATTACGCAAAAGGATGCCGCAACTTCAGGTGTGGAAAACGCTAAAAAAAGTACCGCATGCCATTGTGGGAAGACTGGTTTAAGAAAAGGAAGGATTGGAATGGTGGAAAACGACAAGTGGAGAACGGAATATATTTTTTTTATTCGATCTTGTTCGATGCGGTTGTCAACAGCTATTTTCGCTGAAAAGGCTTGTCTCATAATAAGCCTAGTTGTGAAAACGCCGTTGTACGAGTTTATGGTAGTTGTATGCTCGGGTTTCTGGTACCCAAGTTAATTCATTTTTCTATATAATTGCAACAGGTAATCATCTTTTGAATAACAAACAGCCTGAGCTTCGTAAACTACAAGTAATCCTTTGAATTGTATCTATAACACTGCCTTAACTTAGCTTCAAACCTTGGCGTTTCTTTATCCAGATCTGGAGCTTGTCCCTGAGATATAAAATGCCGAAAACCAAAGGAAACAGAACCACTTCCAGTAAGCACCACATCTTTAACAAAGTCCTCTTCCAGACGTTTTTCTTCAAATCATAAAACTGCCCTCTCCATCGCTTGTCCAGTAAGGTGTACACGACAGGATGACACAAAAACTGCAAGAAAAGGAGAGAAAGCTATATAACGATTAGCATTGTTTTTCACGATTTGAAAATGACGACCATCTTGATTCCAGCCATCTAGGATTTTTTTTTTTTGTTTCCCCCAAAACATCAGCAACCTCGTTCCCAGAGTCTTTCCTTTTCACGTCCAACTTTATGTGGGCAGTGTTGTTTAACGCGCGGGTTGCCATATGTTAATGTCCATTTGGCCCCATCATATAAGCGCCTCTTGCCTTATCCAGATTTGAAATGAGCGCCCAGGGTGCTTATTCAACATACGGTAAATTAAGGCATACATTATGTTTAATTATTGTGTGTTTACCTTCATCTGTTTGTTTTGGATGGCTTCGTCGATGATCGTGTCGAGTGATTCGCCGAACGATTCCCTTGATGGTTTATCGGACTTCAGTGGATCTATCAAACATGTTGTAAACTCTTCCACGGAATTTGCTAATGATTTCAGCTCTTCGACATCTGGTCGTTCATCGCGTGCTACGCTTTGAAGTTTTCCGCTCACCTAAGAAAGAGATCATGTTAGACTTGTAGGAATAAAGTACCCAAAAAATAATCCAACTCAACCTCTGTTTTATTACTATTATTATTTTATTATTTTCGAGCTACATTATAAGCACAATCCTATCAATATGATCATTGGCGCGGTCTAGTTAGTTTTTAAAATGCACCTCAATTAACTGCTCAGTTTTAGCTCCTACTCTATGTGTTGCAGTCACACTAAAGTACATAGTGGAAATGGATAAATTTTGGCTGATTCGTTTCATAAATAAACTTTTCCAGATTTCTTTTTGTCGTGAAATTATTTTTAATCAGTTTTTAATCAGCCATTTCTGTTGCAATGATCAATAACTACATGTTTATTATCTTGTTCCTCCCCACCATTCGACGCTATTGTGGACCGTTTAAGGGCACTTTTACTTGAACATAGGCGACGTGTTTAACACTGCAATTTTAGCGATGATTGCACTAAATGAAAATCACTAATCGGAGTCATCATTGGTCTCGTTGCAACAAATCCGTCCGCGAAATCGGCGAGCAATCTTCTACGGAAGATTTTGAAAATGCATTTCTCAAATCCGCCTTCTCTCTGTGTTCGACCGAAAAATCGCACGGTTTCTGATTAGTTAACTTTTCGAGCCAGGTATTTTTGTTACAAACCTTGAATGCGGTGAACAAAACATTTTTGCTTCTCCCAAGAGTGTGTGGAGAGACAGCTTCATTTATATCATCGAAGTCATCAGACACCAACTTCTTCAACAGGGCTACCAGTCAGAAAACAACAAAACAAATCAAGCTGAATTTTACAATATTTCAAAGGAGCTGATCATTTAAAACTGCTATTGGCTGACAACTGCCGAATTAAACTATCACACGTACACAGTTTGGTATCTGGCAGTCTTTATAAACAATATTGCGTAAAAAAAAATACTGCATGATTCAAATAGAAAACAACTTTACAATAAACCTTATCAAACTATTAGAAAATATTTAAGAACAACAAAACAAAACAAGACTGCCTGAGGGTGGGAGATTGAAAAATTTTACTGCTTTACTGTAGACCACTCAAACAAATGATGGTCTTGAGTAAAGCTATTGTTCCAACTTGCTATGCCGCGACTATAATGCGAAATAATAAAATTGTCACTAGCCTTGAATACAAATAAATCAATAAAAGCTGTATTTATTCATAAGGGACACTAAGTCAGCTTATGCTGTTCTCCTTACAGGGCGTCATAGCATTTACAAATTATACTGAATTCAAAAATTTATTGATAATCCATAAGCCCATTGACCTATCAAATGGTCGACAAAACATCACGTGCAGTGGTTTTAAAACCCGATAAAACCTCCTCCTTATTAGTATGCGGTGTTTAATGTTTTTTCTCGTATGCTAATTTCCAACGTTCACAAAGCATAATTGTTATG
>NW_028145504.1:2177500-2210000 GCF_977016875.1 Pavona decussata | reverse complement strand
CCATAATAGACAATATTTCTTACAGATAGATGACGTCTTCAGGAAGTAAAAGGTCAAAGACCAAATTCTTCGGAAGTCACGTAAATACAGAGGAAGTTGAAACACGAAGCGTGCAACCTACCAAAACAAAAAGCTTTTGGAAGATTGAAAAAAAAAGGAAGAGCTTTAAAACCTTTTCGACCTCAACAAAATTTAATGCTGGAACGATATCATTACTAACGTCAAAAAAGTTCACCGTCTCTACCTGCTGACCAACAAATTTTTGACCGAGAAATAAAATAAATACCCAATCGGCGATACAATGATTAACTCGCACAACAAGTGTATACGGAAGGCAGCAAAAATGGCAAACGACAGGAAGGCAGACCACTAACGTATTAAAACATATTAAAACGGCCAAATGTTGACAAAGAATAACTAAACTTTAAATATCTCGGACCTAACCTCCCACGCAGACATCCTCAGGGGTTCGTCACGCGTTTCCTCCCCCACGAGAGGAGGAAACGCGTGACGAACCCCTAAGGACGTCTGCGTTGGAGGCTACCACTAGCTAAGCATCCGAATGTTTACAGTCTGCATAAATTTACTATTTTACCAAGTAACAAGTTTAGTCACTGATTCAGAACTATTTAACAGATCTCACTGAGCGTAATGTTAACCCATAAAGGAAGCTCTTTAAGGGCAAGAATTATCGTCTAACGACAAACATTCATGTTCTACGCTGTAAGTCTCAGATTTTTAAGGCACGCCAAAAAATAAAGAATATTCCTCGTAATGATAATTTACTCGCAAAATAAAGTCCCAAAAACGCGCTGCAGTGTGATATAGAGGAGAGCAAGACATATCGATTGGGTATTAAACCATCACAAAGGTATGAAACATTTAATTACATTTCCCACAAGGCCATCTTTATAAACTAGCCTCTCATATTTTGATCACATACACATACTATTTTTCAATCATATTTGTTTTTATGTTTACATTTTCAGCGTTGACAGATCTTGTAAACTGGTAAAACATATGTTTGTGACGTTTATTCTGAGAGACCGCTTAACACGGACACCCGGTCAATACATCCGTATTGACCGGGTTCCACTGTTTATCATATTAGGGACTTTTAAGAAACCACGACGGCAACAGCAACGAATTTAACTTCGCATTTCTTCAACTACTTCGCGATTATTCCAGTTCGTCCAACTTGTACAATGTGGCCGGACTACCCAGCTACAGAACAGGTGAGAACGGCGTTTAAGTTGAGACAGAGAACGAAAACTTTACCGTCATTTGCTCACGTTCTCCACAAAACCTTGAATTTGGTCATTCCACGTCGTTGTTTGTAGGGACTTTGCTTTTCTCATTAAATCTCATTGTTTTGTGAAGTTCTCGTTGCTATCGCCGTAATGTGTAACACGTTTGAGGTGTGACGCAAATTCACCCGCTGAACGAAAATACGCGATTACAACTTGAAAATCTTAAGAATAAAGCCGCCGTTACACGTTGAAACTTTTAGCTGAAACTTGTGTGCAACGGCGAACGGGAGCATTTTCACGAAGTGGTGTTACACGGTGAAACTCTTGTTTTTGACCACTGCGACCGTTGCAGAAGTAGAAAGCGGTTCTACTTTTCGTGGAACTTGTCTCGCAACGGAAGTTCGAAAAAGTTTCACGAAACCGACTATGTTACACGGTGCAACGCCTGCTGAAACTACTTGTTTCGTAGCGCCGTTGCACACAAGTTTCACCTAAAAGTTTCAACGTGTGACGGCGGCTTAAATCCACCCCTTAATAAATTTTATATCGGACATACCAATGGGACTCTGAAGAATGTCAATAAAATTGCTCGGGTAACCAACAATCTTTCTCTTTCCCTTGGTTTATATAATAGACATTTTGCGGGTTCGGCGTCATCCGAATTTTAAGTACAAACTCTGTAACTGCTAAGCTTATTTGCTTACCACCTCTGACTTAGCTGTGTACTTGCCAATTACAGATGGTTGCCGATTATTTTAAAAGAGAACCGAAAACAATTGCATGAACACACAATAAACACAAATTTTCCGTAAGTAACGTCGGATGTTTAATGATGCATAGAGAGGAAGTCAAAGCAACAAGCATGAACTGAGTCCCCCAAAACAAAGAACACTTTCAAGGGCTCTTCAAGCTCGATTCTTGTTAATCAAAAACAGTGTTCACTGCTGCTAGCTGTTGATCTACAAGTTTCTTTTCCGCATGAACTATGGATTGTCTAACTGAGCACTTCCAAAACATCTAACGCTGGTTACCACTTCCTTTTACTTATCCTTGTGCTCGTTCCTTAAAGCTTGTGCTCATTGTACAAGGTTCGGACCAATGTAGCTGACATTTCGAGGTACCTAAAGCCGGGCTCTAGACCCGGAGTTCCAAACTTATACACAATGGTTGATCAACGTCACCACATAATTAGTAATTATCCTGCGTTTGGTGGTGTTTGGTTGATTCAGTTTCAAGTCAAACATCTGTGCTAATGTAAGTGTCCATCCGAACCCATAAAACATTAATTCAGTAATAAATAAAATATCACTTTTATTTTAGTAATTTTGCGAAGTCTGATGTTGTTTTATGTTTTCCACATCTCAGGCCAAAGACCCCGTTGCCAATGACAACCAAACACCACACCGAATGTCGATGAGAAGAAGGAAGAATACCTTAACAAAAACTCTACTTTATAACCGCGCTTATCATCGTCTCTAACCTCATTGGCTAGCGCATCGACGCTTCAACGGATTATTAAGTGAGCACCACGCCTCGATACAAATAACATTACTGTATGTCATAATGTTTGCATAATGTTGTTTTCTTGATTCAATGACTGCATCAAACGTCACGCATGGTTGGAACTACCGCTCTGGCGTTAAAAAACCACACGTGTATGGAACACTTTAAGTCGTTAGGGTTCCTAAGCGAATTCTCATCCCAAAAAGGAGGTAAAAACTTTCTCAGTGGTAAGCTTATTGCACATGGTTCGCATTAAGTATTTATGCCCGCTGTTGAATAGTGAGTTTGCTTGGTTTTAACATCCGTTTCTACTTTCCGCAGGATGGGGATAACAAGTTGAAGGGCAATTGTTGACTTTAGTTCTGTTCGTTGGCTACATAATTCATTCAGAAGCTACTTGTAAGCCAATCCAAATTACACGATCACCAAATACTACAAGAATGAGTGTATCACAAGACTCGAGCGAAGATGAGGAAAACGTCATCACTCGAGCGCGTGACTTCTTCAGAAGGGGAGCAAAAAGGCTTCAAGAAGGTAAACTAAGCCATCTGCGATCTTGTTTCAGATTTGAAACATAAACAAATCACACAATTACAACTTAAATCTGGAAACTCAGTAGAGAGAAGTATGAGAACAAGTTCCATCCGCTCTCGCTTCCAGGACTTTAACTTGTCAATGTTCACTTCACATCGCCAACAATTCTATTGTCTTTCGCGACACGTACTTACAGTGCCAAAATTTGCAAGATGAGGCATAAAGATGGTTGAGTTGTTCCCACGGGAGAAACAGGTAACTGGCTTCATTGTTTCGGGCTCGCGTTGTGCTAGCCTATTTACGGTAAAAGAACAATAATCTAAGAACTCCGCTTGCCGAGCAACACCACTTCCTGTTGCATTTAATGTGTGGTATTCATAGTTAAGTATTCATAGTTAAGGCCCCATTTCCCTTAAAGGGAAAAGGACCAAATGATGATGATGATTCATAGTAGGTGAAAAAATACACTACTGGTTGCGTTTCTCTTAGCAAAAAGAATTTAAGGCCAAAAAAAAAAAAATTCTAAAATGCCGAACGACCCAAATTGTAACTCACGTGGGAACAAGCTTTGTTTGTGAAAAACAATTATCCAAATTTCGATCCGTTTATTGAGATCAAAATGTATAAAAGACTTGCCTTTTATTGCAATCTGTTAAGTTATTAGAAGCTACTCAGAGATAACATGTCGAAGCGCGCCATGCATCCGACCGGCTTTTATTCCTCGTTGTTTTCCGACATTTGAGATCATAGCTAATTTCGATTATCGAACCCGCAGTCGAACAAAATCCGAATACAATCGAACTCAATGCGATTAGATTTTGTTTGGGATCCATCTCTTTATGCCTCAAAATATTAACGTAAATCGCGTAGGAGTAATCAAAATCGAAATCAACACCAACAACTCTACCTCTGGAACTTATAAATTGGTTCTGATCGTTCAATCAGAGGGCATTGAAAAGGCATCTAAGTTTTGACTAAGTTGCAGTGGATGAAGTTATGTTGTTTTCTGAATTTTTTGTCAGAATGTGTAAATTTTTCAATCAAGCCAATATATTGATCATTGTTTCACTTATTGTCCTTTAATTTGCGTGACTGATTACTGCTCTTTTATGAAACTTCCGTGAATAGTTTTGAGGTTTTATCGATTAGAAACTTCTGCCCGAAAAAATATCCGCAATGAGGTTGAATTCCCACTTTGTTTTTCGTCCCATGCATATCTGGAATTATTACACGGGATTCTTCTTGCACATGGTGCATATACGCGAGGGTAATTGTTTCAAAGGCATCATACGTGGATCTTTTTTTGTTGGTTTAACGTCTATTAACGCTAATATGTTCCGATGATAAAAGAAGCAGAGACCGATACAACGTAGAATTAGGTTTTAAAGGTTACTATATTTCGGCCGGCCAAACCAGCCTTCTTCAGGTACAATGAGAATTTGCGTTGGGACATACGCTTATAAAACAAATATTTGCGCAATAGCGGAACTACGTTTTGTATTTGTTAAGCCGATCAGATCAACAATTGATCCAACGTATACCAGCAGGATTATCGTCCACGGTTGTTGCTTAGACTTTACTCAATATATTCCGCCATTTAGTCACGCATAGGTAACTTCACGTCAACTGAGTAAACTAAAACATTATTTCCTCCGAGGTTCGAGCCAGCGTAAAGGGGCGTAAAAACAGGAACTCTACTTTTATCTTTGGCAGAAAACGGACCCCAGGCTTCTATCAAATAAATTAAAAAAATAAAGAAATAAAAATTACAACGTCTTTCATTGAGACTCGGTAAGTGTTTTAGAATACTGTTCTAGCGGGGCCGAGTATTAACACCGACATAACAAAGAAAATTGATATGCCTAAAAATTCTTAACTGCTAGGAGAAAGGCAAAATGATTATTTACAATAGTGATCGAGACTACCGAGAGACTATTTATTTATTTATTTATTTATTTTTTATAGGCACCGAGGATGCTGCAATAAATTTTCGCAATTTTTGGCGAAGTCATTTTCACCAACGAAGCGAAAACCAGGATGAAGGTAAGAGACACATTGTGTGAGGAAGGTGGCTAATGATGTAATATTGCATACCTCTCACAGCACTGAGCAGGCAATATGTTATTGAGATTGGTTCACGGATGTTAAAATTGTATTGAATAAATATTAGTATATGGGCAGAAAAAGGACCCCAAGCTGTGACCAAAATAAATTTAAAAAATAATAATAATAAATGTCAACGTCTTTTATTGACCCTCGGTCTGTTTTGGTTTGGCCGAGTATTAGCACAGACATCACCGAAAAAAAAAATAGATATGGCTAAAAAGTCTTAACGGATATGAGAAACACAAGCTGACTATTAACAAGAGCGGTCGAGGTTTTGGCAAATTCAAAATGAGACGTACGCGTCGTCATTCTACGCGCTGTACTTCATTTGATATGAAGGCGAACGTGCTCGTCAGATTTGAGGATTGGATGTGATTTATGGAAAAGAATTTGGCGCCTAAGGCAAGCGTCCATCTAAGACAGACCACATACTCTTTGAAAACAAACTTTTGAATGTTCCCAACATCCGCCGCTTTCTGCACCAATGGTTTTCAGCCAGCAGTTTTAAAACCAAATTGGGTGATATCAGGTGTCCCTCTTGGCCTAAGCTGAATAATCCACGGCAGCACGCTGGCTGTCATGACCAAAATGTGGCATATAATAGGGAGCTTAGCAACGACGACGCTGACGGCAGCCGAAACGTCTCTTTAAAATGGAGTTGCGTTTTCTCAAACGTTGTCACGATTATTCTAACTCGCTTTAAATGTCAAATGTAGGTGAAATTTCCTGGAGTTGAATTCTTGGTGACCGCACCCAAGTTGAGGAAGATGAACGTGTGTTTACGTCTTCCATAAAACGTCCCATCAGGAAATCCCGCGTCTTAGGCGTGAAGTGACGGCAAAGAAATGTACTAAAAATGTAATGCACGTGCAGAGTCGTTGTTTCGGTTGTAAAGTCTATTGATTTTTTTGGCGTCCACGTTGCCGTCGCCGTTGCTAAATCTCCCTACTAACAGAACTTTCTTCCGCGACTTGTGTAATGCTCGCTTAGGTACGAAGAACAATCTCGCGGTTAACTTTATTCCACAAAGCGATCCATGGTGATGGCGACCTGTCTTTCCCAGACTATGTTATGAAGCGCAGGAGACATTTAAGGAACTCTAGCCACAACAAATTTGTTGAACTTTTACCAATACTGAGACTTATAAGAAAAGTTATTTTTGCAGAACTGTTAAGGGCTGGAATGCGTTGCCAAGCGAAATTGTTGATATTAAGTCTGCAGACCAATTTAAAAAAGTCTTATCTGAGTATTTTAGTCAATGATGAATTTTGTTTTTGTACGATGACTGATGCTATGATATTTTTATCCTTTTTTATCTTTTGTAGGTGATTTTATTAAGGCTATCATTTTAAACTTTATTTCATTATATTTAGTTAGACGTCTTGCTTGATGGCACCACCTTGCAGGACTAGAATTTTTGAATAAAGGTTGAATAAACGCTTGATAAGACCACCTTAGTTCAATTACTCGATAATCGCGGAGTACAGGTCAGATTCAGCTCTAGTACAGATCTTACATCAATGACTGCTTTCTCGTTGTTTTCTTTTCTTAGAACAAGAACCTACCAACACAACACATGACTGGATAGACGGATCTGATATTGGTGAAGGTACTCTTCAAATAATTAAGAGATTATTCCCTGTACTTCAGGGAAAATGCTGGAATAACGGCCAAGAATAAACTTTGTTTTTGTGCAGTTCCAAGGTTATGGCCGTTGGGGTCTTAGATGGAGCATTTTTACTTATTATTTTTGTTTTTGCAACGCATTTTATTCGCATAATATCAATACTAATTTCTTGTAACACCGGCAATAGTTTAGTACTGACATAAACTGTTTGTGGGACTGGCTGCATTGCTTTACTGTGTAATGCGTGGGCAATAAAGGATGGCGCCTCCTAATGCAGAAGTATTCTGGGGCTTGTGACCATGTAGGAAAAGCAGATCTTAGTAAGGGCTATTGGAATCCAAAAAGAAAATTGGATGTAATGAGTCATTTTTCAGACATAATCAAGCAACGGTTATTTGGAAAAGCTTAAATACATAACAGTGGCATTTGCGTCCAAATTGAAGCTTGATTATGACTGACAATTCGTGGGTACCCCTAATTCTCTTTTTGGATTCCAGACAACCTTGCTAAGATATCGTCTTTTCTCACATAGGTATAAACCGCGCCAAACATCTCTAGTACCGTCCTTTAGTTCACTTGACTTGTCACTTTCTTAACGCGAAATTCGTATCGGAAGGACATATAGACGCATTACATGGTGTCCTTAATTGGACCCGGCACGAATGCAAATGCGGAATTTTCCCAGACCGCATTCGCCGGACGGTTTAGCGCGCTGCCCGGTAATCGGGCGCTGCTTCCAAGAATGGTATTGTTACACCGTCCAGCCCCGTTCGCTAATGTGTAAACATTTGATGGGTCTGAAAATTTTGCTTACGGTGACAGGTTCTAAATTAAAAGAATGGTGAAACAAACAATAGGAATTCTTGTTTTTGCTTTGCTTGTTTGTTTGTTTTTCTTTGTTTGAATAATATTTTTTGTTTTTGCATTCTTTTGTTTCTTTAATTTAACTTTACTTCTCTTTCTCTAACAGCCTATGAAAGGATGGCCCTTTCATTGACAGCATACTGTAGCCAGTACTGACCACACGTCTGGGGAGGAGCCTCTATGATAAAACTCTCAAAAACGAAAAATAATTCTTTAAGAATTTTTCCAGCAGTGATTCAATATGCACTAGTTAATGGGCAGAGAAACAAGCGCAATAATCTTTCGTTGTCTATTGTTTGATTGCAGCCGAGAAAAAAATCAGAAATGTTCTTAGAAACATCACTTCAGTACTTATTGATGAGATTGAAGAAACAATCACAGCGAACAGCCTTTGTCTTTGTAGAAATCCAGTCACAACAGCTTTTGAGGTAAGCCTTCTTACCATTGCATTATTTCTCTCACTAACAAAAAAGTTCTGTTAAGCCCCAACCCCTCCCCCCTTCTCTATTAAGTCTCCCTCTCTAATATAATTTGCCATATCACTCGGATTGTCTATGATTCTTTAAGCGCAGATTTTGCATGGGCGCCAAATCGGAGACAAAATTGTCGTGCTATCAGCTAGCATTTTTTTCACGACGAACGTGTTGCTCATCTTTTAGAGGAAATATAATCCAAAATGGTACCCCTTTTGACGAGGAGAAGAATACCAAATCTAGCACATTTTGTATTGTTCATGCTTACGAGGATGAGGAAAAACTGTAAAACAAAAATGAAAACATGAAGAAAAGTGTTGTAAAATGCGACGCTAAAGCAGGGGTGCTTTCAACAATCTCATCGAAGATTTTTTGATTGCAGAACATATAATTTAATTTCGTAAACTATAATGTATCAGCACGGCTCACCCGGGGGCCAAAACTCCATCTATTCAGAAAGCCTTAATCGCCTCGTAAATTCGAGTGGATTGTGATGAAAGGCTGTAGAGTTTTGTTCGGTCAAATGCCAGATCAGACTTTCCTAACATACGAAACTTAAATCCATTTTGTATTTGAAAGCTCGAAAAAAAGCCAGTTAGAGGTTTTAAATAAGGGCAGGTAAGATTTTCGAAAAGCCAAGAGCAGCTTGTACGTAAATTTGGAGAAGGGATTGTCAAGCAAAGAGTCCTAATTTAGATTAAGCTGTGTCAGCGCATATAAATGTCGTGATCCCTTTCAAGGATCCGTGCAAGATCTTAGAAAACAGGAAACAACGTTTAATTTAGTTTTCTTAAATTCTCACGTTGGGTGCCCCTGTTTGTAGTCATGTCAACCACAATGATTACAGACATCACAGTTTAAATTGTTCTGTTCGAAACAGGTTTCCACGAAACTCAGAGAGCTTTCCCTCATCCGTGACGAAAGCGCAATTCTCCTAAATACATTGGCAGAACAAGTTGAAGATTTCTCGTTACATTGATGGACCAAGTCAACACAAAGGAAGAACTATCCATTGAACATGAAAAGCAAAATATGGACACTTATGCATCCTTACTTGACGAGATCACAGAATCAGCAATTCGCTTCTCACAAAAGAAGGTAACCAACCTCGTTCCCAGGGCCTCTCCTCTTCACGTCCCAGGGAGCGAGAGAGAAGAGACCCTGGTTGGGTCTGGTCACGTGTCTCCCAGAGAAAAATTAGACCCAGGGAGGGGTCCTTCACTTGCTACTTTTTGTCAAGATTTATTTTCGACTCCAAAACCAGACTTTCGCTTTGCTGTGCGAAGCCCACGCGAAACTCATTCAACAGGCTATGTTTTTCAGTAGTCTTCATTTTGCGTGTTATTGGAAAAGCTTAACAAAGTCCGTTGTCTTGAGGCGCTGTACTTTGGAAAATCACTGTGTATAAACGACAAAATTAACAGTGGACGAACAGCGCCTTCCCCATCAATTCATGGAGTTGTAATTGTGGTTTATTCTAGCTTTGAATGCGCTGATGAAAGATCAAATCTGAAGAACTAAGGAAGGAAACTTGAAAGGAATCGGGTCGATGTCTAGCAGTTCTGAAAGGTCATTCTGCAGCAGCTACGCTGCCAACAGAGAGTTTCATTCTGGAAAATCTTTTTAGCATAAGCGCAGTCGTTCGCGTCTCTGGTATTTAGCGTCGTTGGTTTGTTTACGTCCGCTTTTCTCTCGGGACGTAAACAAACCAACGATGCGAAATACTAGAGACGCGAACGACCACGCTCGTGCTAAAAGATTTGCCAGAAAGAAACGCTCTGTTAGCAGGGTTGCAGAAACAAACAATACACAGGAAATATCACATAAGCAGAACACTTTCGGAAGGAGGATGGACGGTATTACAACATGTATACGGTAGATGTTTCACGGATCTTGCGATGAACAAAAAAAACCCTTTTGAAATACCGTAATCGTTGCAAAACAATAACGAAATAACCTTTGTTCCAGTTGATGGCGTTAAAGTGAAATTTAGTCTGCTGCTACAATGGCTTCGAGATACATTTCCGGTCACGTTTGATTCTTTTCTGGCCGTCAAATGCGGCGCGGAAGACGACTTCTCGATGCACCGCTTGACTTTAACGATGCCTGACTTTCAGAGATCGTGGACTTGACGACTCTAAAAGTAAATGTAGCAAAAAATTCACTTCGTGGAAGTGCGTCGCCGTAAAGCTCCTCGGCTGCCACTAGTAATAGTGACAATAGTCGATTCCCTTTGCTGTAAAGATTTCGCCAATGACTAGTATCTTCAACTGATTTACAAAGTCGATAGCAGCTCACATTCACAGATTCACTCGCTTTATTTACCTTTATAGGGGTTTCTCAATGACCACTTGACATGACCTTTGAAACACACGCGAATCGCAAGTTGACTTAACTGGGGCATGTTTTCCCATCTCCGGTACACTTAGTATAGGCAAACTGACACTCAACCGCCCCTCTCTCAAGTCCTTTATTTGTAATCTCCCAGATTCTGGGAGACACGTGACCAGATCCAACCAGGGTCTCTCCTCTCTCGCTCCCTGGGACGTGAAGAGGAGAGACCCTGGGAACGAGGTTGGAAGGTAACCACTTCTTATACTTATTTATTGTTCTCTCCACTGAAAATTTGTGACAAATTTATGCCTCCTGCACAAAACGACTACGTTTTCTTTTACTTTTGGATTGTTTACACGTGTTTCATATCGAGTGGCGGAAGGTTTCGTACGTGCGCCCAAAGAAAAAACTTTTCTGACGGATGTAGTATTAACCGTCGCTTTACTTGTCTGGCTGCCTGACTGACTGGCTACCTTCCTACCCTCGTCCTTGCTTGCCTGCTGCTCGGACTAGCTAACTACCTCACTGCCTGAATGTCTGCTTTTAACTGCCTTCCAGCCTGCTTCATTGTTTGCCTGTTTCGCTGCTTTATTTCAGAATATTTAGTACCCATTGATTGATGAAATCTAACTTCTTCTAGTTTGTGTCCCATCCACTGGCATACCGATTGTTGAACCAAAGGTGGAACTGTGGTTTGCCATCTCAATGTCTCCCAGGAAAAAGACTGAGGTTTCTTCTCCACATATTTTCCATTGCCGACACACTTCTGACGCCTCTTCTACTGCCACTTATCACATATGCGTTTTACAAGGATCAGATAGTTTGCCCCACGTCTGTTGAGATAAGAAGGAACAGAGGCCTGCGAGGTTTGTACCTTGATACTAATTTGTACAATGCTATCCAGTTTAAAAACTTTTCAGCTAACGTTTTTGAACTTTACCTTGTAACACCTGACCCCAGTTGTTCAAAGACCGATTAAGCTAATCCTGGATTAAATTAAACTTTCATTCGAGTTTAATTGCTAATCAATAAAGATTCTTCAAAAGGTTTTGGCCCCCAGTTTAGCTTAGACTTGTCTTTACCGTTACCTTGAAATTAGCCATTTTTACTAAGCGAGATGAAAGCCTTTCTAATCGTATATTAGCGTTAATCGGATTTCGAACACCCCGGCCCTGGTTAACACTTCTGGGATAAGCAAGGAAAGGTAAAGTTGCAGACGTGTCACACGTGGCTGACACGCCAGAGCTTTTCAGAGGTTTTTTTTTTAGCATATAGCAGCTAGGAATATGAACACTCACCCTGGCATGGAAAGCTAGTCCATCGCGGGGTTTCCATTTGTATACCTAATATAATAATATATAATATATGATATAATTTTATATAGACTATGACTTTTATATATTTTATAATTTTAGACTATGACTTTTATATATTTTTATATATTTTATATTTTTTTATATATGTATATATATTTTATTGCGTGCTATTTTAAGTTTCGCTTGGCTCACAGGTTACGCTACGCGCCCTGTGGTGCTTTCTTATACTGTGCATACAGATAGTTTTACTGCGCATAATAATAATAATATAATATTTATATCGCGCTTATACGTCGCTGTTCTAAACGCTTTACAATAAAAAAAACCTATAGTGTTTATTTACGAAACTAAAAACTAATCAAATAACTCAAAAACTAACTAACACCTGGGTGAAGAGAGAAAATGTGGAGCAAAGTTGTTGACTGAGGAAACATCACGACGGTGCTAAGACCAACCAAACCTCAAGGCATCGACCTGCCGATCATCCGAGCAAAAATCCGGCTTAAAAGTCCGGCTCGATAACTAACTTCACCACTGCACCTCCACAGAACGAAAAAAGAAATATTTTTCTAATTCTTATACTAGTTCTTGCGCTTATTTCACAGTTCCAACAGACGTGAGTTTAGAATAAGCATCGAAACATGATAACTGACCTCGGCTGCACCGAGTTCCTTTCATTTTCCGTGTGCTTTTAAAAAAAAGTACTCATAAAATAACTTAAAGTCGATACCAACTCTAACAGCTGCCGTGTTTCTGTGAATCTACTAATTTTAAAACTTTGACTTCCTTATATTCCTTGCAGACATGTACCTGGATTACTTGACAACACCCTTCGTCATCTTTTTGAAGGACAAACTCAGTCAAGTGGTGTTTATCGCTTTGCATTTTAGAATGTGTGTCTTAGGGTCCTCTGTTGAGCCAAGAACCGAAGAATACCTCATCCTGGTGTTTTACATCGGTTCATTACTCTCTGAGTTCCAGCAGTATCACACATCTCAATCCAGAGTATACTTGCGGTAAGGTAATAGGTATTAACCTGCACTGTTAATAACTGCTTACTTACATACCTATCTCTTGCATTGTCAAGAGTTAGTTATGATTAGGAACTGACAAACTAAAGCAATTAATGTGAGAGAGTATTTCCATCCAAACTCACAGGCACCCCTTCTAAAATAGCGATGACCTACCCAAATTTAAGCAACATACAACACCGCAAAGCAATTTTACATAGCAGTTATCAATCATTTGGCCAGTCTCCTAAATCAATGTAAGGTTTTTTTTCTGTAGATGTGTACAATGTTGACAAACGAGACGAATGTTTGACGATAGCCTAAACTATTTTTCTAGCTTTCAACAATCGTAAGAAAGTTTTTTAAGTGGGTGCGCCTTCGGAAAGATGCATGCTAAAGTGGTTTACAAGTTAGGTTCTTATTCTTTCTGACAGGAACATGTGGAACTATGTAGATGTCCTGACCCTTTCGCTGCATGCCCTTATATTCGTCCTCCGAACCACTTCAATCATTCGAGGTGGCATTCCGTATAACAATCGATTACTGGAAGTGGCAAACTACTTTTATGGTATCAACACCTTGTTTCTCGTTCTGAGGTTCTCGAGCATTCTGGAAGTCAATAAAACAGTTGGACCGCTTCAGTTGGCTTTGTTCCGTATGTGTATTGACTTGTTTATCATCCTAGTACAGTTTGCGTTCGTTATTGTGGCGTTCTCTGTGGCTATCACTATGATCTACACAGCCGAGATGTCGTATTTGACGCCCACCAGAGAACTAGAAAGCAATGGGACCGGCATCAAGGGGTGAGTAAGTGAAAAACTACATGATAAAGGTTCACCCATAATGCATTTGAATACATTTTAAGGTTCAAAGCAGCTTTTCCATGTCCAGAAAGAATAAAAGTTAGATCTACACTTTTAAGTTACGTACACTTCAGTAAAAGTGTACGAAAGTCAAGTAAGTGATCAGGCAACAACAACAACAGCAACAAAAGAATAATTGGGCAACTGGAGAACATAGAGTATGCATGCAACTTCCCATCATTTCGTAATTACTCATTTAAAATGGGATTCTTAGGTAAAAAATATACAAAAAGTGTAACAACCTTTAGTACCTACCTACCTACTTATCTGTCTGTATATCAATTTCAAAATTATGTTCAACCAGCATGCCTTCTGGACTGTCAGATCTCAATACATTGTACATTGTAAAAATTTGTCAACTACTTTTAGATAAGCATGTTGTTCAGAACATTAAAAGGCCGTTCGACGTTTCTTTGAGGGAAATCAATTAAACTCCCGACAATTTCTCCCTCCTCTTCAATAGTTTTACTTTCAGGTGTCAAGTATAAATAACAGTAATGTATTGAAATTGTTATTGTGTTCTGCTTTCAAAATTTTAGCTTTTGTGCCAGCGGGACGTCTGCTTGGTAAGTTTGTCTGTTAGGTTTGTTATGCAGTGTTTTTTGTCTTGTTTTATAAATAAGGCGATGCTTTTTTTTCGTTATTCGTTTGTAACATATTGAACTTACTCTATTAATGAATGTTTACAATATAAAACCTGTAAAATGTGAGATAAAAGAGAATAGAAATCCCACAATTTTTTAGCTGTCTAAACTTCTTCGTATCATGGATTGAAGTTGATCAAAATATTGGGTAGAATGCAATTCGCATGGATCATAAAATGGAACCAAAGTGTCTTGACCTTCTTTGAAGTACATACATGCACAAGCTTACCTGTAAACCTCACTCAGCTTGTCGATTTTTATAGCGTTTCAAAGCTTTTCAAAGCACAAAAAACTGTGCCATTTAAGAACAAGAAAAAGAAACAATCGATGGTCCGGTTAGAACTTCAGCGTAACCGCTTTTTCCGGAGATCATGCCTTGAACTTTCAAGCGAATCCAGTCGACGGTATCTTCTATATTTCATGATTGCGTGCATACACAAAGCATATTACTACATCGAAAATTAACAAAACTTGCAAGTCCGCATGCTCCCAGTTCTTTGCTAATGGCAGTTCAGCTGTGAAGAGCTTTTTGAGAACCATATGAACGCTGTGCTTCTTATGTTTCCAACAGCCAAACAGTTTATGACGAGATCCCAACAGTTGTAAAATCAGATCTGGGGCCAAATTTTGAACGAGGCTCGATAAACCATATTCGTATTCTCGGTATTGAACTGGATCTAGCTTGTAATGGATGCTAGGCCCGTGAATATATTAAAGGACCCTAGTCAGGCTCCGCCATTTCCGATGCCATCGAAATTAATGATATTGCATGGTGAAGCGAAATCTTATTGCTTTACTCTAAGCTGTGTTCCTGAAAGTATGTTTCATTATCTTTAGTAGTTTCACAATGATTTCGTTCATTTCGACATGCTTTGAATTAAATATAATAGCCAAACTCTCGCACATAAACAAAAGCAAAGGTGTGGCTGACTAGGGCCCTTTAAGAAATCCCCTTCCTCCTCCCTTAAGCCTTCCAGTTCAATACGGAGGCTACGAATACTTTGGCGAGCGATTACGTAAGGGGAAAAAGGAGTGTTGATCCACAGAGGGGACACACTGTTTATGTTTCACGTAAGTTTACATGTATTTTAACCACTAATTACTTCCTATTGTTTGTCATGCTAAGCTTATTCAAAGCTTCCACACATCTCATATGGTCCGTGTTTGGTCTGACTAACCTGGAGACAATGGAGTCTCACGACGGGTTGTCAACTGCGGTTGTCGGCGTTCTGTATGTGATGTTTCTGATCCTATCGGTGATTATGTTGGTCAACATGCTTGTGGCTCTCTTAACCAACACATACAACAAAGTAGAGGTAAGAATATATAAAAACTTTTCTTATCTTTCCTCTGAATCGTAATAACTATCGAACAGTGTACTTCAAAACCTAACTTAAAATACAGTGAAACCCGCTTTATGGGCAACCGCTTAACACGGTCACTCGTTATGTTATGGACACTTTTCTTGGTCCCGCTCCATACATTTTCCTTCAAATTAACCCGCTTGATAAGGGCACTGTAAAACGGACTCTTTTTCTGGTCCCAGTGGTTTCGGTGATAACGGGGGTTGACAGTCAATTTTTAAAAGTAATTTTAAGGAAAATGTGTGGAGCGGGACCAAGAAAAACTGTCCATAATAACGAGTGTCCGTATTAAGCGGGTGTCCGTAAAGCGGGGTTACAATAGTCACTATATCACATAAACTAAGGAAGGCAATTGAAGTGGAATGAAATCCACCAATCACAGCTTATGAATGTAAACTTTGGACCTTGTTGATGTCAATTTCTTTATTTTGTGAGATTTCTGCCACGATGATTGATGGCACTGAAAAACCTGCATGCAACCACTTGTTCGCCTTTGAACTTCTGATTAGATTTCGTTTCCACGTAGAGTTGTTGTTGTTCACTTTATCAGGAACAACCAACAGCTTATTTCGGTGGATATCTGTTCGGATCCCCTCAGAAATTCTGATTTAGTCACACAGGAAATCTGTAGTTTTCTTTAGGCAAATTGTTAGCTCAAAATTTCGTAACACTGGAAAGCTCATTCCTTTCGTTTCCCAAGCGGCAAATAAGTCGTTGAAATACGAAAAAAGGTCAGCTAGCATTTTCAGACAGCTAAAAACAGCTCCAAAATTCGGGGAATAAAACTGTGTTTCCTTAAATGTTCTGCCACTTTTAAAAATTTTAGCTAGAGCATCCGAATATGCAGATCAAACTGTATAAACTTACACAAATATGTCTTTAAAAGGACACAAAAGGATCCGGGAACACAGAAGAAAACAAGTATTTCCCTTAAATGTTATATCGATGGATGCACCTTTCTCATTGTAACTAACAAAATCATTTGACGGCAATACATATCTCTTACTAACCGAGTTCGAGGTCCGTACCGTAAGTTACGGACCGAGTTCTTTCCCGTTGATTTATGGCCCAAGCGCGAAGCACGCGGGCCATAATTCAACGGGAAAAAAAACGAGCATCCGTAACTTACAGTACGGACCGAGAAAACGAGGTTAGTAAGATATTTATTATATCTCTGAGGTTAATCGGGCACGCGGGAAAGCAAACTAGTTGAAGTTTAGCGAGCCGTACAGTGAAATATGGCCCGCAAAATTTACCAATCACACCGCGCGTACTAACTAAGAGATATAATAATACGCTGCAACAGACCATTCTTGATATATTAAAGTTACATTGAGGGATAGATTGTATACCACACAATTTATATATGCATTGCTTGTTGCTGCTTTCGTACATTTCTTACTATCTTACTTAACACAGATTACTTACTGCAGTTACTTTATACGATACTGTAATAAAAGTGTCAAAAAATAAAAATAAAATAAATAGATAAATAAATAAACAGAGACGCTAGTAGCGGTTAAAATTGGAATCAGAGTCAGATTAAGACAGTGAAGTACAGAAAGTGATATAAACATGGAGACATTATTTTCAGTTACCATGTATGTAGAAAAAAGAAACATAACTAGAAAATAAAAAGGCCACCGTGATTTGGATTAGTCCGTGATTTGGATTAGTATGAGAGAAGGGAAGGTGACATCAGTCATGCTATTGTGTCAGTCATTGGAAGGCAATCTAAGGAACCTTAAAATGAAGGTTCCAAGTTTAGGCGGTAAACCTGTATCTAACCTCGTGAAAACAAATTCAAAGGTACAAAGGAAGTAACTGGTATTCAAGATACCTGTTAAAACAATGTTTTCAAGTCTGACGAACAAAAGGAAACGTATTAGTCTTTTATATACTTTGGTAAAACATGCCCCAGTGTTAAAACATCAGAGCACCTAGAGATGTTTTAATCGCGGTCAAACGTAAGAAAAACATAGGAACAGGCTGTAGGTTTAATAAATCAATTAAGATTAAATAAAAAAAGGGTACAAGTTTTTTTTTAAGTGCGAAGTATGTAGAAACTGATTGGCGCTCTCTTTGTTTTCTGTTTAAATATGTAACATCCGAAAAACCGATTCACCTGATCATTCGTTTATATCGTAAATTGAGTTAGTAAACTCACATACCCTCAGCTTTGAGCTCTTAAAGTAAAACCCTTACTTTTAAAGGACTTTTACTGTTTTTTACTTTTGACCACGGTTGACCCACAACAGCCTCTATTTAAACTTGAATTAATAACTTAACATTTATGTAATGTTTAAGACACGTGAGTTTTTTGAACAGCTTCAAAAACATTCCTGGAAAAGCGTGTGTCAAAAGAGTTCATAACAATGCTTTTGTGAACATTGGAAATTAGCATACGAGAAAAACATTAAACATCGCACACTTATAAGGAGAAGGTTTCAGTGGGTTTTAAAACCACTGCATGTGATATTTTATCGACCATGTGATAGGTCAATGGGCTTATGAATTATTAATGACTTTTTGAAGAAGGTATCTCCTTGTCGATCTTCGAAGGACCATATTGAAACTGCTGGGTCACCAGTAATTGTGTTTAACCCCCCCCCCCCCCCCAAAAAAAAAAAAAAAAAAAAAAAACCTTCCCTTAACTTTTAAAGAAGTATTTTCTGTAGCATTGTTTCTATACTATTCTGCTTTCAGACAAATGCTGATATGGAATGGAAGTTTTCCCGCGCAGTTGTCGCTGATGAATACAGAAGATTTCATCCCATTGTTGTTCCGTTCAACATACTTACCGTACCAATTTCTCACTGCTACATCAAAATTTACGGGGATAACCGAGCAAAGGTTTGAATTCTGACAATTTGTGAAAAGAAAATATATATTTTTAAAATGTGCTTTAAAGGACTCATATATGAATGAAATCACCAGAGAAGAGTAGCCGTGCATTACCATCTAATTGCCAAGGGTACTTATAATTGTCTGGACAAGCCAACTGTTTGGACACTCCAGGCCTAAACATGAATTGAACTGGCTTGTCCTAAAGAAGGATAGGGAACGTAAAAAATGTAGCACCATAAAGGGGGAAACCTAGCGCTTAAACAGTATCACTTCAAACGCTGGCCCAAAGTCAGAAACGTTCCAAATGGACCCGACCATTTGACTTTGCAACCAGAATTTCCACGTTTTCGTAAAATTGGTAGGCCACAACCCCCTCCCCCGCCCCTTCCCTAATCTCTTACGTAATACCTTTGTCTGACGCCCAATAGAAGGCAATTATTGAGGCTGTTTATATTTCGGATTTCAGAAATGAGTGGAATCTATGTCCATCTTTCGTACTTTTAAACAAGGTCAATGTGTGACTGCCAGTTTTAATTTATCATCAGCTCCTCTGTTACAGAAAGAAAACCCACCAACGAAAATATGACATGTTTTCTATTTTGCTTTGGTGTGTGTTTGTTGTTTTAATTGCTTGTTTGTCTGTGTGTGTTACCTTCTTTTAGAAAGCACAAGACCGCCGGAGGATTTATCAAAAATTTTACCTTAAAGAACTCTTTCCGACAATTACAAGGCGCTACCAGGATAAACACGGCGCTTCTTTTCCTATGTCAGGTAAGCCCCCAGAAACAAATTTTCACTTCAACAAACCTTTGCCAAAAGAGCCTCGTATTATTTTGGGCAAACCATTTATCTGTGAACATAAATAAGCCCTTCTTCCAATTGAAATTTCCCCTTGACCAAAACTGCGCGAGGCTGAAGATTTCTTTCACTTTCTTTTGGCGAACTATTCTTCGTAGCTTTCTAAAGTTCGTGAAAATGTGCATCGACTGATGAATGATTGTAAACGGCACTGAACACTTAATTTACTACAGGTAACGTAACCTACCTTGGTAAACGTTTGCCAGCCGGCCGTCCAAAACAAACAAAATTATGCGTAAAAGGGCTGTAAATCCCATCAACATGGTTCAACGCATAATAACAACCAACTCTATTTCTCTCACAGTTGAGGCAAAAGTTGACCTCCTTCAAAAGAATTTTCAAAAAATAATGGAGAAGCTGGATGTCATTCTGGGAGAACGGAAGGAAAATCAGGTTAGAGCCAACTGAAGCGTTGATCTGATAGTTTTGACGGTGAAGAATGGTGAACTCGAGACTGTGAGACGTCAAGAATAGCATTATTAACCTGCGTTCAGGCGTTCTTTTTTTCAGGGGAGCGCAAAAGTGTGGCAGCGTGAGAGTCGGCGGTCGGGGGAAGGAAGAAAAAAAAGAACGCCTGATATAATTACTGCACAAGTCGTCTGCCTCCAGTCCAGTACCTGGACTTTTGTCTAATTGGTCGAAAACAAGATTCTTTGAGCCTCGTTTCAATTGGTTACATGATTGCATGTTTGACTTCCGGTGTAATTTCAAAACCAGAAGATAGATAGATAAGATAATCTTTATTTATCCACGGTACAAAATTCGTCAGCTTTAAAAATGCCTAATACTAATATGATAAAGCCGCCGAGGGAGATGCGATTAGCCAATTTTCCGCTGCTCTGACTTCATCCGTTGAAGACTTCATCAACAAATCCTTAAAGGATGAGCAGACAGAGTGCATCCGAAGGATCCTTTGCTTAGATGTTTTACTTAGCCGTACTTCGAACGGGATTTGGCCAGAGTGTTATATACCCGTTTATACCAAGTGATGAAAAAATTGCATCACTTGTGGTTTCAAAACATCTGTTGTGTAGTGTGTCCCCTGGAGTACATACGAAAACAACAAATCAAAAATATTAAAGAGGCGGATTGTGGAATCACTGCTGCCACAATTGGGGAATCCGTCGAGGTCGACAGGGAAATTAGGGAACTTAAGGAGCGACGACGGCAACGCCAACGAAAACGTCAGTTGATAACTTCGCGTTACTAGTATATCTTCGCGATTATTCCAATTCGTTCAATTTGTACAATGTGGGCGGAGTATCCGGGAATTAAATTGACAGGAACGGCGCTCAAGTGAGGAATGAGAATGAAAAATTCACTGCCCTGTGGTCAAGTTCTCCACAAAACCTCGCATTTGGTCATTTCTCGTTCTTGTTTTGCTGATGACGGCAACGAAATGTACCAAAACATATAACGCACGTGCAGAGCGATTGTTGTTGCTCGTTGAACCTATTGTATTGTGGCGTTCTCGTTGCCGTCGCCGTTTCTTGAGTTCCTTAATAAGACAGGGAACGTCGATGTTGTTTACGGCCGTGCTGAACAATGGATGAGTGATCTCGTACCCACAGTTCTGAGGCTCTTTGGCCAGCGGTTGGTCGCCAGGAGAGACTCAGTAGATTTGGATTGGCTGCCCCGTAGCGGCTTCGTTGTTTTACCGCAGAAATCCTGCGGTAACAAAATTCCAATACTCCAGAGTCTCTCCTGGCGATTAACAGCTGGATAGGACCTGGGAATTATGGGTACGCGATTGAGCTCAAATACGGTTAAAGAAAAACTTCTCAAACTCATTAATAATTTATCAAGAGAAAACAAAGAAAATCACTATCGTGACCGTGGTTTGGATATGTGATCCTAATTACCATAAAATTTTGCCAACTTTAGCCTTGAATTTCTCCAAGAATTATTGATAATTTGAGAAGCCATATCAAACACTCGAAAGTGTGTTTCATCAGATATCCAAACACCTCGAAGTCGTTTAAAAAAACTCGGCTGCGCCTCGTTTTTTCAACTTATTTCTCAGTGTTTGGATATCTGATGAAACACGCTTTCTCGTGTTTGATATATTACTTCTAACTTCTTGAATGGGCTATCTGTAGTCTTAACATGTATTAAATAGTAGTGACCTTGTTAACGTTTTTGTTTACTCTACCCCTCTTTGTAATTTAAGGCCCAGAGAGCTTTGCATCATTCAAGACGTTCGCAGGACTGTGGGACATGCTACCACTCAGCTGTGTGAAGAGAATACAAACACCTGAACCCTAAGACTGGATGCCTTATTCTCCGACTCTTGATGATGACAATTTTTTCCTTGCACATGTATTCAAGTTATCAAATAACTTCAACTTAAGCCAGAAATCATTTGCATTTGGAAGCAACTTTTAACTCTAGCGCATTTTTAACTGTACGGATTTTTGCACATACACGACAGGTCCCTTTTGCTAAATCAGTTGAAGAGATGACAGGTTTCTGAATGTTTCTTCAACCAAAGCAACAATTCAGTGAGAAAAACTGGAAAATGTTTTTGAGTAATACACAGTCTTGTGAAAAGTTTACTAACAATAAAATTTGAAAATCTATGTTAAAAGTTTTTTTAGAGACAGTAAATTCACACATTCACATTTTTATTGGCTCAATATTTCCATACATACATATCTTGTTTGCAAATCAAAACAACTTTACTGTATTTAGATTAAATATGCTGCAACCCGCAGGTAGCCTATGCTAATCGTGGCGGGCTACCAGCTAGGATGATAAAAAATAAGCGGAAAGAGAAGAAAATTGGTAGGATTAACTGCCCATTATGAAAGCGAGGCTAAGTGCAAAAGCTTTTCGTATGAAAATTAGTTTTGTTTGCATATATGAATGAAAACTAATTTTTATAATAAAAACGCCGCGCTTAGCCCTGCTCTCATAATGAGGTTCACAGCAACACGGAAATGGCCTATTAATTTTGATATAGGGGTTTAGGTATCTACAGTTTACTAGAACCGGACGCGCTACATCGCTTGGACGCGAGACACCTCTAAAGGTATACGATACCCTTAAACACTAATTGCAATCTTTACAAAAATTATTATACAACAAACAACAACACTTTATTTGAAACAAAGAGTTACAAGTTAGGTATATACCTAGCCGCAAATAGCTAACATAACATAACATAACATTTTATTCAGGAGGCTACAACATAAATACAAAAACCTCCTGAAAAGGGAAATCGTGAGGTTAACCCTGCACAAAGCAATTTCCCTAACTAAAAACTTGCAAAATATTTTCAAATTTCTAGAACTAGATAAAACTCGATGGCTACTGATTCAATAAATATTCAAGTAAATTTTAAGTCTACTCTTAAAAACAGATAATGATTCGGTATGTACAACATATCCTGGCAGGTCATTCCATTTCCTTACAATGCGAATAAAGAAACAATATTTGTAGCAATTACAAACCGCTCTTCTCAAATAAAGTTTGTAGTCGTGGTTAGCTCTTGTACGAGTACTTTTGGCAAAATCAAAGAAATCTGGGAAAGAGAGGAGATCAATGCCAAAAACTGTCTTATAACATTGAACCAGAGATAGAAATTCTAGTCGCTTCTCTAGTGTTTGCCATTTCAGTAAGCTACAGCGATGTTCATAACTCATTTCGCCACGTTTCTGCCTTAAAGCAAGTCGCGAAGCTCTTCTTTGAACCTATTCGAGCGCCACAATATCCTTAATCAAGTACGGGCTCCAAACAGGACATGTGTACTCAAGTATAGGCCGGACCAGTGACTTGTAGAGCTGCGAAAACACATCCCGGTTATTTGTTCCAATGGACCGCTTTATGATACCCTTACAAGGCTAACGATAGAGTGTGTGCACGACGGCCATGTTGGAGGACCGAAACAATACAATGATTTTTCTTTGAGAAATATATGCTATTTTTATGCAAATATCTGCTATTGTTTTAGTCCTCCAACATGGCCGCTGTGCACACACTCTATACTTACAATACCAATACTACTCACAATCTCTTACAATACCAACAATATTTACACCGCTTACAGTACTCGCAATACGTTCTCGATTAACAGCTTTCCACCCGCACTTCCATTTTTAGCTTGACTCTTCAGAAATGGCACCAAACCACACGCTCTGTCGTACCCCAAGTATTTTAGTCTTTTGAAGGACTCTAAATCAGCACAAAATGTTCTGAGAATAAATAGAAACACCTGAGTGTAGATTTACTATTCAACATTTCGGTCATAATATTGTTAAAAGTGCTTAGCGTCTTATCCAGGTGATACAAAAGGTTTTGGTAATTTTCAATGCAATTAACTTCGGTTAATGTTCACTGACGTTTCTTCAGGGTGGCATGTTGAAAGTGGAGTTCGAACTTTCAACATGCCACCCTGAAGAAGGCAGCACTGCCGAAACATCGGTGTACATTAACCGACTTTAATAGCGTTGAAAATTACGAAAACCTTTTGTATCAACATTTCGGTCATGCCAACTATTAATCCACAAGGTCGTATGAGAGCCAGCATGCCAGCTGTTGTTTGGAAGAAAAGCGAATTCTTTCTTTCTTTCTATTCTTTCTTTCGGGAAGTGGTGAATTTGGACAACATTTGCACACTTCCGGTAAATCCTTCCTCATCTTCAATTTTTCCATTGGTAAAGCGCACTTAGATCTCTTGAGGTATTCATATCCGTCAACAGTGACGTATACCTCTGAGCAACCCGGGGTTTTGCAAGCGTGTGTAACCCACTCATTCATTGATACACAAATATCTTCCCTCATGAACTTACATAAATGTTTGGTGTTTAAACGTTTTCCGCTGTCAGAATATTCACACTTTAGTCGTTGTTCATTCAGTTCCAACTCTTTGCCCCAGTTTTTGAAAAGGACGATGAAACATACACAGAAAACTGCAAGAGGGGCAGCCGAGTGGTTTAAGGCTTTGTTCACACGGGACCGGTTCCAAGTGGTTCCGATCTAAAAATCGTGACGGATAGGCCTTTTGCTCACACGGGACCTGCTAACCGTACCGTCAATCCGTTCCCGATCAGGCGCCCGTTTCTCAAAAGTCACGGTAACTTACCGGGCGCGATAAGTATATTTTGAAATGTTTTTTCGCCGATTACACAGTGATTACAGACATGGTACTTGGCCCCGAAACATAACAGACCGGTCCCGTGTGGCCCGACGTTGATAAGCGGAACGGTGCCGTGTGAGCAGAAATGTTTCGTTCCAGGATAGGGTCGGATCCATTTGGAACCGGTACCGTGTGAACATAGCCTTAGACCCGATAAAACACGTGCTGTGAGTTTTTTTTTTGCTGAGAGGTCATGCGAGAAAAACATTAAACACCGCATACTTATAAGGAGAAGGTTTAAGGTGACTCGACCCAGTTATTTTTTGGTGGTACCACCCTACTTTGAAGCTCTCTGGTATCCCCACTTTTACTTTTATCGTAAGTGTAACACATAGAATGTATAACATATAGATCAATCTACAATATAGCAAAAAAATTTTGGCGATCAGAGTAAATGTCACGTGGTTATAGTGCCACGCCCCTGTGAGGTCTGAGTCAACATTCTGCTGTTGCCGGCTTTTTTTCGTGAGAATCTCTCGGCTACACATAGTGCGCATTAGTTGTCTTGCGCTGAACAGAGGTTCAACAAAATCGCAAAGACCCAATTCGAGAAATTTAGCGCTTTCCAAACTTAGGTCATAATTTATGTAAAAATGATAAGCAAACTTTAAACGATTATATCTAATAAACTATGAGATTTATTCCTTTATTTTGGGGATCTTTATAACAGATGGGCCCTTGCAAGTTAGCAGAAAGCTTTAGGGTCTTGTAAATGTGCCCGATTTTGAGCAATGCAAACATATAGAAATTATAGTTTTAGCTATTTGTTGACGCTTGTCAGCATTGCAGAGTCCTTCTCACAAAAAAAGCATTTTCTTGAAAATTCGTGGTTTTTTTTCCCTCAAATTTTTTCAGGGATACAATTGATTAACTAACTACACGGACTCTGAATTTCATGGTCATTGAAAAACTATGACATTATCTTTTATAAGCCCAAACTTGAGTAAACAATGAAGATTTTTAGCGTTTTGGCTGAGATTGTGCTTTGGGAGTTTTCTATTGTTTCGAGTCTGTCATGATACAGCATTCTTGTTCAGCACGCGTGCAATGACCACGCTTGCCTGACTTCCGAATGCAGTCATTGGTCATTGAACGCGTGCTTAACAACACTGATTGGATCTTAAGATTTGTATTGTCCGTTTGAATAAAACGCGTGAATTCGAAGAAAGCGTCATTTCTGAGGTTAGTTCGCCAACTTGGAAAACTTTTCGCACTAGTGCTTAGAAAACTTTGTTCGATTTTCGAAAATTTATTACGATGGCTTTTTTCACGGACGCCGATGTTTTTCAAGCCGCTTTGAGCGCTTGTTTGTCTCTCCGTGACTGGGATTTTCTCGTGGAGTCGTTCTTAATTCTCGACGAAATGATGCCGATGGCGTTCGCTAGGCTAGCTGAACTCGCAGCACAAGAATGCGCGGTAAGTTCTGTTCTTTCAAATTGAATTTTGTGATCTGTTACTTTCTTACTAGCGTTGATTCACAGCTAAGTTGTGATTCTGTTCTTTTACAGCTTCCATCGGATCATTCCGCTGAAAATGTTTTGCCGGCATCTGAGGCTATTCCTGAAACCACGATAATGGTAAGTGAAACGCTTTCTTTCCATAACAATTCCCACTCAGAAAACAAACGCGCTAGCGAAACATAGATTTCTAGTAGATTTCTAAAACTTTCTTCTCGTAACTATTTTAGAGCGTAAATTTTAACTCTTAGATCATTCAAACATTGCTTTCAATAACGGTTAAAATTTTAACTCTTAGATCATTCAAACATTGCTTTCAATAACGGTTAAAGAATCAATCTTTTCATAACGTAACTTATTAGGGTTTTCCGATTTAGCGGAAGTTCGCGGAAGTTCGATCTATTTTTCCGAATAGCGAAAATTGACTAATCGAAGAGTCATTACCATGTACTACAGAAACTCGCCGATTACGATGAAGTCATGAGCACTCTCACCTTATAGCACTTAAATTAACACCGAATGAATGTTTATTATCTATCCTGAATATTTTTCTCGCGCAACAGCAAGTTTGTGATTATCGGATACTCGTTCGGTTGATAACAGAGACTATGAAGTTTTTGTCAGTGAATGTATTTATTTTCGTACAAGTACAATCATTAAAAGCTAACACTCTTTTAACCCAGATGTGATACATGTTCACTACCTGGATGAAAACTTCCTGCGCATTCTACAGTCTGTTCTACAGGCGCCTTAGCCGGTGTATGATTAATTTTCTCCTGTTTGATAGGAAACCACAAGTGCAAACGACAAAAGGCAAAAAAGAACGCTTGTGCCTAAATATTGAATTGACAGATGCATAGACTTTCTGAAATCCAATTGAGTGTTCAATTTGAATTCTCAATGAGCGGAGAGCCCTATTTGCCTGCAACTGTCTTCTATTTCGCGCAAGCCGTCTGGGAACTATCAGAGGCACCCTCGCAGCGTAACCTCCGTCGGCAAGAAGCCGTGCTCTACGGGGTAAACCTCTAGCTCTGCCACGTCCAATCTGAGGAAGACTCCGGTAACATTGGGCATCATTCATGTGCCCTGGAAACCTGAAAGGTACAAAAAAGTGGCGATAAGTCACCTATGTGACAAAAACAGAACTGTTCAAGGTATTAAGAGCTAGGACTAATACTATACCCTGTAACGAGAAGGACGATAAGGCCATCGGCGTCCACAACTATCTGCGATGAAATAAAGTGGCATCGTTTATCTCCGCGGTAAAATTCAGCTTGAATTGGTCCCGAAGGACGGCGAATCCGGTGAATAGTTCCGTCAATCATACCCACGGCGTTTGGAAAGCTTGGGAATGTGTCTAAGAATTGGTTCCATTGTCGAATCGAGTGCCATTTTATGTCACGATTGTAATTTGTAAACAGAATAGGGACAACGTGGTAAATCTCCTCGGCTACGGTGCTTTTAGAAATGTCGAATACATATGCAAGAACGTGGAGCTTTAAGTATTGGCGAAGCCAAATAAACACAAGTAGCACTCTGTTGGGCACATCGAGAATGCAGCGTCGTCTCCTGTCCTTTCGCGACGTTCGAGGCCTGTGTCTTGGTAATGTTACCTCTCTGTATATTTTTTCAACGACTTCTTCCAAAGTTTCTGGTGTCTCGCCCGTCATGTACCAAAATATTACAGGGTTGAGCTGTAAAGCTTGCCACACGTCTCTTCCTCTTGACCTCTTTCCATGAAAATACGGAAACAGGACCCTAACTAGGGGAGTATAAGTATTGTGTGCTTCGGTAGCGGAAAGAGCGGTAAGAAGAAGAAACAAGTCATTAACGCTGAAGACCAGAAACACTGGTGGTGGAAGAACACTAGGCGTTTGATCTTGAGTCACATTTACTAAACAAGAAGCCAAATAAATCGAGGAAACGATAATGGAGTAGGCATTTAAAAGAAATATTGGGGGAGGAGGTGGGAAGTTTTCTTTGGACATTCCTGTTTCTTGGGAGAACAACCAACACAAATCTGTCCTTTTAGCCAGTCAGCAAAACATGTTTATAACAAGGATCTGTCTCCCCCAGTATCTTAGAATTTCACATTCAAAATGGTTTAATTACGCTGACCCAATCATACTCCATGTTGTAAAAGTATGAGACATTTTTATCAAAAAAAAGATGCGTCAAAAGGACGTTCTTACCTTATGTGCTAAAACAAATGGGAATGTTGTTTGTTTGAAGCAAAACAAATACCTTGTAATTTTTCACACTCTCAACAATAGAGATATTTTTCACTCTTTGAAGGAGGGCGCATACCAGACAAACTAGCAAGAAGCAAGGAGATTGCCACCTATATGTCAAACAACGACAAATACAAATGGGAATGTTGTTTATTACAATATTCGTTATATATAAGCCCAAACTTTGTGGTTTTTCGCACTCACAACAATGGACTGGAAGGATAACATATTCCTAAGGGCAGCATTTGGGGGAGAGATTGAGATGCCCGCCAGCCCTAGAACGAGTACCTCTTCAACAACCTCTTCCAGTACTGACACTTCTAAATCTACATAAAAGGGCAAGGCACTAAGAAAACGCAACGCACCACACAAGAAGTATAGCAAATTGGAAGACCGCTTGATTATCAGAGCAGTTGAACTGAACGGACGGGACTGGAGAGCGGTATTGGCTCTTTTAAAACGAAACTGGGAAGTCCTTGGAGAGGAAGGAGAGCTGTACTGCGATTGTGATATTGGTGACAGGAGTATACAGGATCGACTACGGAAACGAGCCGCAACCGTTCTAGGCAAGGACAGCAAGGCAAACGATAGGTGAGTACAAGGGAACATTGGAGTTGAAATTTTGGATCACTGGTGTGCACTAGTTTATTTGGCGTTGAAAATCCGTTGGTCGTTAGACTCAAGTCTAGTTTTTTTCGCCTATAGGACGTTTTGGGGGTTTAAAATTTGCATTCGTACGCACATTTCCTTCACCATTGTATCTGAGTACCCCCTTAGGGTACGAACTATGTTAGTTTACGATGAAAACTCGTTTTCATTAACACGCTAAGGAAAATTTCTTTCTTTTCGTATTTTCCAGGGATGATGAAGTTTCGTGTATAGATGATGAATTTAATACGGTAGATGATGTTTTGCAAGGCCCCCAGCTGAAAAACCCTGCTTCAGAAGAGAAGAAATCCACCACAGATATCAACGATGAGATAGACAAAATAGTAACCAAGGTTAACCTGAGGGATACCAAATATCGCCTGGATGCAGCTGAACAAGTTGACGTGGCAAGCGCCGCAGATGTTATAGAGAACATAAAGAAAAGGGCCAAAAGTGACCGAGAAGAACGTGGTAAAAAAAGGAAAAGGGCAACAACGGTCACCGACAGGATTGAGGGCGTACTGGAACAGTTGCCTCAATTTCTGGCCACAGCAAACAGTGCAGCCGAAGCACATACCAGAACCCTAGCCAAATGGGAAAAAAGTTTTGTCTGGCCAGTTCATCAGATTCTGACTGATTTTTTTTAAACGTAATAAAAATACGAAAATTAAATGCAAGTTGAATTCCTGTTTGTGTCACCGATATTATAAAAAAAAATTCAGGGTCATCTTCTGTCATAAGAGAATAAATAAAATATTGAGTGGCTGCAAAAATATAGTCTCAGTGGATAGTAAATCAAAATGCATGCTTTTATAATTTTAAAAGAGTTTGACGGGAATCTTACGTTGCGAACGGTTCAGTTCAGAGTGAATTTCCCCGAGTTAAAGTTTGCTATTAGTCTAACGGTATTGTTGTATATGGCGCAATGATTTGGTCATTTACCCATTTTAATAAATCATTAACATTTTGACACCGGATGTAATTCCGTGTGGACATAATTTCTGTTACTCTTTTTAGAACAGACGCAAATTCTCGAGGAGTTTTATTACATCTTTTGAATGTAGAACATCGACAATGTTCACTCTGAAATGCACTAATCCCGGACGTGTGCATGGTGAACATTAATTCGCAAAAATTAGTAAAACGTTGAATGTGGTAGCGGGCGGGATTTTTTTGCTCATTCGTAGGCTACAATAGTCGTCACAAATCTTGAAACACATGTGATTTTCCCCTTCCCTAACGTTGATTTGGGTATTGCAGTCATCTCAGTGCTCCAAAATACGCTTGGTTCAACATTGGGGAAGAAGAGGGGCAGATTTGAGTGAGAACAAAAGTGAGAAGAGTGAATGTAAGAAATTTTTGAAAAAAATTCATGAAGAACAGGTTCTGTTTCACCGATTTGTCACAAGTATTTATGTTATATGGTCAAAAAAGAATTTTGTCGATTCATTATTATTTTTATTATTTTATTTGTCGATTCATTATTATTTTTGTTGTCATGGTGATATCGATTTCACCTCAAACTGGATTTTGACAAACTTAAGTTCACAGTTAGTTAGTGGTGAAAATTTGATAGTGACTGGACAAGGATAAAATCACTTTTAATGCGATTGAAAAAATATCGGTATGGCCTCCGAAAAAATGTATTGAAACAGTCCTTAAAACCCCATTGAGCTTGTCCGTCCATTGATTACTCGTCTTCTTTAGCCGCCAACTCTAACGAGCTAGCCACAAAAAACGCTTGCTTAAATCCTGAATTTGTTGGTGAATCGAAATTTTTATTAATTTTGCAAGAATAAAATATATTTGTGCGCTGCAGTATGGTGGCCCACTGTTCTCATAAGGAAAAACAGTCAAAATGTTATAACAAACCGTAAATTTTAGAAATAATGTCAAAATTAAATAAAAACAAAATATAATTTCTTATTGTTTTAAAAATAAATAGATAAAAAAAAAAAAACAGCTTGAAAACAAACTAAAAAATTTATGAATTAAAAAAAAATGTGATAAAAATAAATGGGAAAAACATACATGTACATTGAATGCAAATAGAAAATATTATTTCAAATGGACATTGAAAACAACAGTAAAATCTCAACCCCAAAAATCAAAATAAAGAAAGGATTATGGTGGCCCACTGTTCTCATAAGGAAAAACAGTCAAAATGTTATAACAAACCGTAAATTTTAGAAATAATGTCAAAATTAAATAAAAACAAAATATAATTTCTTATTGTTTTAAAAATAAATAGATAAAAAAAAAACAGCTTGAAAACAAACTAAAAAATTTATGAATTAAAAAAAAATGTGATAAAAATAAATGGGAAAAACATACATGTACATTGAATGCAAATAGAAAATATTATTTCAAATGGACATTGAAAACAACAGTAAAATCTCAACCCCAAAAATCAAAATAAAGAAAGGATATCCTTGTGAAATAACTATGAGAACAGTGGTCCACACACTGGCCCATCGTTCTCATAGCGTTTCAAAACTCAATTTAAGTTTTGTTCGACTGGCCCAGTGTTCTCGTAGCCCGCGACGTTTCCGGGCAGCGGATAGGACCCAGTACATGAAGTACCTGACGTTGTAGGCCAGCGGATAGCTGTTTCCCGCGCAAAAAGAGCGCGACTCGCTGCGTTTAGTTAAATTACTTGTGTTGGTCTGATAACGCTCCAGTTCGGACGTAGTCTATATTACCAACGAGTTTAATATGGCCAGTCGCATAAGAAACCCAGATTGGCAAGAGGACGCTGAATTAAAACAAGATTTAAAGCGATACATACTTCAGAATTTGTCTAGAAGGGAAATTTTAGACTTTGTGTCCCGAGATTATGCCCAATATGCTTGGAGCTTAGGAACTTTAAGCAGGAGATTGGCATATTTTGATATCAAGTACATTGAATACAATACCGACCTGAAGGAGGTAGAAGCAGCATTGCAGAGTGAACTACAAGGGCCAGGCCAGCTTCTGGGTTACCGCTCTATGCAACGCAAGATACGGGAACAGCACCAACTAGTAGTGCCTCGAAATTTGGTCTATGATTTAATGACTGAATTAGATCCGGATGGTCTTGAACGGAGGGGAGGTGTGGGGAAAAGAAAGCACAAGAGAGGAGCTGCCGGTACTTTCACATCAATGGTAAGTGTCTTCTTTATAACAGCAGACAGCAGTGCTCATAATTTATGCTCTGAAATACCTATTTTCTTTTACCTTGAAGTAAAGCCACTTGATTATTCTTTACACATTGTACCTGTGGGGTGTTACGTTGTCGATTTCTCTTTTGTATATTCATTGTTGTACTCACTGAAAATGTTATAAGGGATCTTTGTTGTAATGTACTACAGGGGCCAAATCATACTCATTCTGGTGATGGTCACGATAAACTAATGGATTCATGAATTCTACATTCCCCTTGGCTGTATATGGAC
>NW_028145504.1:2092500-2172500 GCF_977016875.1 Pavona decussata | reverse complement strand
AACAATGACCTTTCGCCAACAAACGTGGAAGCTGATTTTGAGGAGGAACTGAGTGATTCGGTGAGTTTAATTTTCCCAAGTCAAACTTTAAAAGTTTTGAAGTTGATTTTCAGTTGAAACAACGTTAATTATGCGACCTTACACAAACTTACGCTAAGCTAAGCTAAGCTAAGCTAAGCTAAATTTACTTGAAAAAATAAGTGCCTCTTTGTTCAATGAGTTAAGACACAATAAGACTTAATACCCACAGGATTTATATTTTAAAACTTGAACCCGTGTTGAAATATCGTTTTTTGCTGAACAGATGACAACGGCCGAATTGGAAGACATTGATAATATGGAACGCTTGGCACTAGAAAATGTAAGTCATGTTTAATTTGCGAGTGAATGTTTTATTGTTTAGTGACTTCAACGCTTTAGGTGTTCTAAACAATTACGCGACTCCATGCTTTGTAATTGATTTAGAAACCGTTGGCTGAAGTTTTGAACGTTCAACAAGTGTTTTGATCTTTTCATTCAGACATCAAGCAATGACGCGCGATCTGTGAGTGTCGTAGAAGCTGATTTGGAGGAGGAAATGAGTGATTCGGTGAGTTTAATTTTCCCAAGTCAAACTTTGAAGTTGATTTTGAGTTGAAACAACGTTAATTATGCGACCTTACACAAGCTAAGCTAAGCTAAGCTAAGCTAAATTTACTTGAAAAATAAGTGCCTCTTTGTTCAATGAGTTAAGACACAATAAGACTTAATACCCATAGGATTTATATTTTAAAACTTGAACCCGTGTTGAAATATTGTTTTTTGCTGAACAGATGACAACGGCCGAATTGCAAGACATCCAGGATATGGAGAATATGCCGCCCGGCAGTGTAAGTTGAATATCAGTTTTCATTTGTCCGAGAAACATTTTACTTTTTGTTTAATAGCTAGCTATCTTTTGTCCCGTTTATATAATGCACCCATGTAATCTACAGGTTTTGTTTTCAAGATCGCGAAATTTTCTTTGGTGGATTATGTTAAGTTTAATACACGAGTAGCAGTGTTTTATCAGGTCTAAAAGCCCGGTGCTTTTTGTTTAAAGACTCATGTTCTGTTCTTTTTTTTTTTACAGTGCTTGGGAGAGGCGAATCAACTGCCAAATTGGAATCGACAAACCGTAAGTGATTTGATTTATTGTACTTACTAGTTTTTTTTTTTTTTCGGAGAACATATGTTATCAGAAACGATCTGATTAAAAGCTCAATTCTCGTTTCATTGTTCATTGGAATTACATTCTCGTTCGGTTTTGTTGTCAGAGAATCAATTAAGTTATCAGAAGCGATCTGATCAAAAGTTCAATTTCCCTTTACTTAAAATTTTTAGAGACATGTTATTAACCAAGTTGTTTTTAGGCATTCGCAATTTTCTAACTGTTTTCATAGTCTTGTTGTAAAAGCATGTGTTATTTTTATTCGATCAAAAGCTCAATTCTTTCTTTATCGTTGATTGATCCAACACTCAACTCTCGTTTCATTGTCTTTGATGAATGAATTAAATCTCCTTTATGCCTGACCGAGCGAAGACTGGGTAATCCAAAATGGCGGACGAAATCAAAACAAACCCTGGTTTCTCTCGAATTTTTGAAACATTTCAACTTGTTTTGATTTTTTTTATACCTCCAAATAATTAGATGGATTATTTGCTAGTGAAATGATCTGATTTACTCAAGTAACGTTAAGATAAGAACTTATTTATCGATCGTAGAGGGTTATATAATTAAGACTAGATAATATTATTTTAGGGTGCTGGTGGTCACCCTCCGTCCAAAAAACCTCGCAAAGAGCATCGCTGCGACACCTGCGGCAAAACGTTCACTCGCTTAAGCCACCTGGAGACCCACCAGCGAAGCCACACCGGCGAGAAACCGTAAGAGTGCACCCACTGTGATAAACGATTTCAAACGAGATCGAATTTAAACAAACATCTCAAGGCGCACGACAAACCTGTTGCCGAGCGCACCTTCGCTTGTGGAACCTGTGGGGAAACCTTTCACAACCTCGCACCTTACAACGCTCATATTTGCAACACTCATCAATCTTCGCAACCACCCACCACTGCCTGCGTTAGTCACAAGCGCACCGCCGCTAAAACCACAGACGCGCCACCCTCTAAGAAAAGCAAGAAAACCCCAGAACAAGCCCCAGCAACAAGCCCTGAAGACGCCGCTGTCAGCTCAGATTGGCAAGAAGATTCTACCCTGATACCTTCGAACTTGGTTCCTAGTAGCGAAGCAGATATTGCTCAGATGTACCGCCAACACTGGCCCCAAATCAGGACCCGCTTTAGTCGCCGTAACCGCTTGCAAGATTGGTACAATTTTCGTCTATTCACGTCCCTTCGCGAACAGCTAAACCGAATCTTTGCTGACCAGACGACCGTTTTCAAGGTGAACTTTGCTTTTGGGTTTATTTTGCGAAACACGGAAACAGGCGCACTACAATATCATCACCCCTCCGCCAACAACAATTTCGTGCTAGAACAACCGTTCCAGATCTCAAATCAAGACGATTTAGACCGTGCCATACAAGAGATCACCAACATAGATTTCCTAGAATGGATTCGACAGCAAAGACCGAATAGTAAATGGGTTGTGGATCTCACCACGAATGTCACCTGGTTTGTAACGAAAATCCGCGATCACCCCATCGGTCGAGGGAAATATCTGCCCGGGCATATCGTGAACAATCGTGGTATTGACGCCTTGGAAACAAATGCGAACACCGGGAAACCCTACGAAGACAATCTCTGTTTCTTCCGCTGCCTAGCCCTTCATAACGGTTGCCACACAAAGAACGTGGAGAGAGACACGCAGCACTATTACCAACAGTACAGGGATGCTGGGCTATCCAAGAAGAAGTTTCATGGGGTCAAGCTTAATCAGCTAGACGAGTTGGAGAAGCTTTTTGAAGTGAATATACAAGTGTACAATCTCGCTCTGACTCAGAAAAATGGCGAAGAAGATGAAGAAAATGAAGACAAGCCCGACATCGCCGCTACACTCATTCGCCACTCTTACCGTCATTATCCAAGCACGCTGTACTTGAACTTTTCGTATATCAAAGATCTCGCCTGCTATAGTAAATTGTTTCAGTGTTCAAGATGTGGCAAGTATTGGAAAGGTGCCAATAAGTTAAGAAGACACGAGAAGACCTGTGACGGCAAAGTGCAGCTGAAATATCCTGGCGGAGCATACCATGTACCCAAAACGGTCTTTGAAGAATTAGAAGAGGAGAGCATTATCGTCCCTGACGAAGCACGGTACCTCCCTTACAGAGCCACCTATGACTTTGAGTGCTACTTCGATCAAGAAAAAGCGCAAGAATTAAAGAACACCGAAAAATTGACCTGGCAAACGTTGCATGTACCCCTTAGTGTGAGTGTTTGTAGTAATGTGCCTGGATACCAAGCGCCAAACTGTTTCGTCTCTAACGGTGACCCGAAGCAGATGCTTGAAGATTTTGTACAGTACCTAACCGAGATCAGTACCAAGAGCTCTTCTCTGCTACGTGAACAGTACGCAACCGTGTTTGAAGCACTCAAGACAGCAAGAGATCCCGAAAAGCGAGAAACGGACGAAGACCGACTGGCACAAATGCTTGTAGAATTGCAAGAAGGAAATGAACAAGAAACAGAAACCGGAAAAGAGAACGAAGATGAAAGGAGAGGGATCGATTTGATGGCAAGTGATGATGAAGGCGACGAGGAAGAGATTGAGTCAGAGAACGAAGAAGATCGCGCTTTCTTAGATGAAGAAGTGAGTGAAGACGATCCATCATTTTATAGAAGATTTAACGTAGAGTTGGACCAGGGCAGAAGACTAGATCAGAGGCAACGGTGCGAAGAGCAAGCAGAGCTCGAAGATTTACTGTTTGGAGAGGAACAGACAAAGTGTTGAACAAGCTCGAAGAAAAACTGAACGCATACCTTCAAGAACTGCCTGTACTTGGTTTCCATTCTGGCCAGTATGATCTCAACGCTGTGAAAGAATTTTTATTTCCCCACCTCATCGAGACTCAACCAGTCAAGTTCACCGTCAAGAGAAACAGCAATCACATGTGTCTCAAGACGGAATACCTCAAGTTTCTCGACATTTCCCACTATTTAGCTCCTGGGTTCAGTTATGACCAGTTCTTAAAGGCATACGAATGTCCTCAAACGAAAGGTTATTTTCCATACGAGGGGGTTGACAACCTGGACAAGCTAGAAGAAACGTCATTACCTCCCCACGCTTTCTACTCAAGACTTAAGAATGCCAATATAACAACCGAAGAGTACGCCTATTGCCAACAAGTCTGGGAAGAAAACGAGATGACCAGCTTTAAAGATTTTCTAGTTTGGTACAATAATCTCGATGTGGAACCTTTCCTAAAAGCGGTAGAGAAAATGAGTCAGTTCTGGCAAGAAAGAAAGAGCGACATGTTTAAAGATGGCATTTCTGTTCCCGGTCTCACGTTAAAGTATCTCTTCTCTTACCTGTCGCCGCAAACCTATTTCAGTCTCTTCGACCAAGCCAACAGCGATGTGTACCACCTTATCCGGGACAATAACACAGGCGGGCCTAGTATAATTTTCCATCGCTACCACGAAGCCGGCAAAACAAAACTCAGGGAAGCAGAGAAAGGCCAGGCTGCTAAGCTGTGTCAGAAGATCGTGGGGTATGATGCAAATGCTTTATACCTGTGGGCTGTGATGCAGAACATGCCCACTGGAAGCTTTACAAGAAGAGTGGCAGAGAACCAGTTTAAACCAAAAGGTTCTATGAAGATGGCGATTGAATGGCTGGAATGGGTGGCGCAGCAAGAGAGAATTCACATCCGCCATCAACTCAACAACACCGCGAAGCGTATCGGCGATCGCAGACTCCCTGTGGACGGATTCAATGCACAGACACAAACCGTCAATCAATTCCATGGCTGCTATTGGCACGCTCAACCATGGTAAAGATTTTAACGAAAAGCGCAAGAAGCCCATGTGTGAGCTGCTGGAAGAAACAAGAGCCAACACTGAGTATATCAAGAGTAAAGGATACAACGTGGTAGAGATGTGGGAGTGTGAATGGCGGGAGATGAAGAAAACAAATCGTGAACTGCAGCTATTCATCCCTACTGAAGTAAAAAGAAAGTTGGATCAAGTGAAAACGATGAGCCCCAAGCGAATTTTAAGCGAGGTGCAAAATGAGCGTTTGTTTGGTTGTGTGGAAGTGGATATTCGCGTGCCAGATCACCTCAAGGACAAGTTCAGCGAGATGTGCCCGATCTTTAAAAACACCAACATCAGCCGTGACGATATTGGGGAGTTCATGAAAAGTTACGCTGAGGAGAACAAGATTATGCCACAACCCCGACGCAGTCTCATCGGAAACATGAAAGGGGAAAAAATTCTGCTTGCCACGCCCCTCCTCAAATGGTAACTTGAGCATGGCCTGGAGGTCACAAAAGTCTACCAAGTCATTGAATATACTCCTGAACCTTGCTTCAAACCGTTTGGTGACGCAGTATCTGATGCGAGACGAGCAGGAGACGCAGACCCTAACAAAGCCATCATCGCGGATACAATGAAACTGGTAAGTTGTTGTTCTGTTATGGAAAATAAGGGGTGGGAACAATATACATATTTCATGGATAGACAACTGATTTCATTCAATATTATTATTTCTAGTGTGGAAATAGCGCTTACGGCAAATGCATAACGAACCAAATGAAGCATATGAACGTGGAATTTTGCAGTGACGCGGAAGCTAGCAGAAAAGTGAACAGCCCTCTCTTCAGGAAATTGGACAATATAACCGAAGATACGTATGAGGTTCAGTCCTGCAAGAACACTATTAATTTAAATTTACCTATTCAAGTCGGTTTTTTTGTGTATCAATACGCAAAACTTCGCATGTTAGAATTTTATTATGATTTTTTAGACAAGTACCTGGACCGCTCAGATTTTCAAATGTGCGAAATGGATACGGATAGTGCATATATCGCAATTTCTGGGGAAAGCGTGGAAAGTCTGGTCAAACCAGAGTTAAGAGAGGAATTTGCACTAGATAAGTGTAACTGGTTTCCGCGTACCGACACTCCAGAGCATAAAGCGTATGACAAGAGAACCCCCGGGTTGTTTAAAGTGGAATGGGAGGGACAAGGCATTATTGGGTTTTGGGGCGGAAGATAAGTTCAGTTGTAAAGGTGTCAATAAGAAAAGAAACGAAATTAACAAAGACAAGTATCTCAATGTACTGTTGACCAAACAGAATAGTGCTGGGGTGAATCGAGGTTCCGAGTAGTCAACAACACGATGTTTACATATACTCAAGTTAGAGATGCGTTCTCATATTTTTATCCTAAACGTAAAGTTTTGGCTGATGGAGTCAGTACAACTCCACTCGATATTTAAGTTTCATTTATACATAGATTTTTCTTGCTTGTAAATAATTTTCGCTTTTTGTAAATAGTTGTAAATATTTTGATTCTTGTTGTAAAAAGTATTTTTCATAGAGTTGTTTTGTACATAGGAAAATAGTTTTGTAAATAAACAAAGTTGGCAGAATTGTAATCATGGCTTGTTGTCTGTCTAGTCACGTGCGCGCGACCTCCGCGCGGGAGCCTCCCACGCGCCATTCCAGGGAAACACACACCTCAAAAGTGGCGATTTTGGCGTCTTTGGCGTTTATGGCGGTCGTTTTGTGTTAAATTAACAATAAATTTCGTGTTTCAAACAGTTTTATTCAGTTGAAAGCAAACTTTCATACTGTCAACATGAAGAGAAAATGCAAGCATTGCCCGATTCCCCAGTTGCGGGTCCAAATTTTTAGTTCGATTGGCGGATCATTTAGCTCGTGTGCACGACTTAACTGAACTGAAACGGAAATATTGGCTCCAATTTGCTAAATTACGAAATACCAACATGATTCGCCTGTATGAGAAAGAGGCTGAGCTTAAAACAATTTTTCTATAAATCAAAGTGTTCGCAGTTTAAACCGTCAGTTGTGACTATGGATCCGAGGTGGATACATCCCTTCCCGGCACTACTGGCCGGCCCAACGTGTTGTGGTAAAAGTCAGTTTGTTAAACGTTTACTTGAATCTGGAGAAGAAATGATTAATGGCGCACCTGAAAATATTATATGGTGTTATGGAATGTATCAACCAGCGTACGATGAAATGCTCAAAACTATTCCAAACATTACCTTTGTCAAAGGAGTGCCTGGCGATTTAGAATCCATGATAAATCCATCGCTTCGAAACCTTGTCGTTATTGATGATTTGATGCAAGAACTAAGTAACAATCAGCGGATTACAAATCTATTCACCAAAGATGTCACCATCGCAATCTCAGCGTTATTTTTATTCTCCAAAACATTTTTCACCGCGGAAAAGAATAAAGAGATATGAGTTTGAACTGTCATTATCTAGTGGTGTTCAAAAGCCCGCGTGACAGTAGTCAGATCAATCATTTAGCAAAACAGATGTTCCCCGGTCATACAAAATATATGCAAGAGGCTTTTGAGGATGCGACCATAAGGCCTTATGGGTACTTGTTATGCGATCTTAAACCAAAAACGCCTACAGACTTCCGGTTGCGTTCGAATATTTTCCACGGGGAGACTCAGTACCCCTACGTCAGAAAACTATAAAAAAGCGTGAACCACATCAAATTTCTTCAGTTGAGCATGGCCCAGCGTCTGAGAAAGAACCACGATTTTCTGAAGCTCCTTGTCAGGTGTACTCCAGCTCAACGTAAAGCCAATTTGAAAGTAGCCGACGACGCTTTAGTAAGAACCATTTGTGAGTGTGTTTTAAACGTGCTTAAAGGAACAGTGCCTGTCAGTAAGCCAGCTAAGAAAAAGCTTTTGCCTCCAGGGTCCGAAATTGCGCTTTCCTAGTCGCCAATGCGACTAAAAATTTTGCAGTGGCAACCAGAATTTCACAACTAGTCGCCAGCGGGCGATTAACTATTTCATGCCACGATCATTATACAAACAGTAACTTTTGATTTTCAGCCAAATCGATAACTGAAATAAAATTCAAAGCCGCCCGCCAATTGGTCACTTACTTTTTACCTTTCCACTGCTTTTGAAGTATAAAACCGATTTTCCTGTTATTATAAATCTATCACAACGCTTCACAGCTCGAGCAGTGCGAAGCTTCGCCGCCATGCTTTTTGAACGAGAAATGCTGCACGGTTGTGGCCTGGTGCAAACAACATGGCAATCCGTCGATTGTCTTGACAGAACGCGAAAGGAAAGATCGTTTACGGTTTTGAACATAGAGCAAAGAGCCAACCGGCAGTTTTTCAATCGGGTACATTTCTTCTCCAAAATGGTAGAGACAAGAGAAGGTATAAAGTTGACTTAAAACATTTAGCAGTCTTATGAAACTGCATATATAGCCGGCATTCGATTCATTCGTCGTGGTTTTTCAGTGGTAGGTGTATAAATCGCCATTGGGGCCCCAACCGCAAACGTGTTCTCTTCGTTCTGATTCTTAAAAGAAAAATTGGCAACCAGAATTTTCCATCTAGCAACCAAAAATTTTGGTTTGTGTTTCAGTTTCGCTGCGAAGGAAAAATTTTATTGACCCTTTTTTTTTCTGCTTTTTGGCGACCACATTTTTCCATATGGCGACTGAAAAAAAATTTCAGTCGCCACTTGGCGCCTGCCTAAAAAAGTTAATTTCGGACCCTGGCCTCACAAGAAATCTTTGATCGCTCTAGCCGAAAAAAGTACACTGCTTGCTAAGAAAAAGAAAGTGTTCGTACAACACGGGGGAAACTTTTTAAGTGTTTTGTTACCCCCCGTGCTTCGTGTATTAAGTTCGATTCTTACCTAAAATGAATCACACAAAGCGTATGGTTCTCGTCCCCGAGAATACACTGGAAAGATTGCAACAACGCCAGCAGATATTAACTTCACCAGTGACACAAACTCTAAAAAACTTAGATAGTGAAATGGGTCAGATTTTATCCAGTAAAGAGCTCAATGATGACGAAAAAGCTAGGCTTTACAACCAAGTGTTGCAGCGGTACTTGACTTATTACGATCAGAGAAAAGGTCAACCACTTCAAGTGAAATTAACACCCCCCAAAGCTACAGAAACACCTAAACCAGAGGAGAATGAACAACCTACGGGAGAAACTATACCCACAGCGGTCGCAGAAGAAGTCATGAAAAGTGTACCTAAGATGTACAAGGCTGGGGCGAGACAACTCTTGGATAAAATAAAATAAAACCGAGATCTCCTGCATTGGAATGATAAGGGAGAATTGCTGTATGAAAACAAACTGATACCCGGGTCTCACGTGGTGGATTTAGTGAATGATATAGTACGTCACCGAAAAGGTTTTGAGCCTGTTGGATGGTCAGTGTTTGCGAGAGGCCTGGCACGAATGAACTTCCCTGAAAACTTGGTGCGTAATCCCCAGAGGCAAAGTGCTATCCGGAAATTTAAAACCAGGGTTCTAGACGAGACTCCAGCTAGCCCTTCTCGTTGGCTTCCTACCCTGCCCACTGCCTCATCACCTGTGAAAAAACAAAAGCGAAGGGTCGCGAGTCCACGCCCCCAAGCTGTCCGTTAGCTAAAGTTATAAAAACCATGGCGAGAGACATTTTTTCATTGTAATCACTTCTTTATTTTTGATCACTCAATAAAATTCATTAAAATGAAATTACATGGTGTCTTTACTGAACTTTGTGCTGTGCTTTTGATCTTTGTTTGTTTACACGGGTATATTTTTTTAGACTTAAAAGGGAAATGTTTTTCGATAAAGCGTTTTACAAGAAAATCATTTCGACGTTTATTTCTAGCAAACCTATGTACAATGGTGCTCATCGTAATATTACAGCAGCAAAACAAGGCATAGTATAAGCTAAAATGTCCACACACTTTTGAGTTTATGCTTTGTAATGTCACAGAGTTAAATATCCACTGGTTAGAATTATTTTTCAAGAAATCAGTAAATGTTCCAGTATAATTGCTTGGCGGTAATCCGTAAAAGTCGCAAAATTCTCCCGCGCGGTCTTTGGTGAAATAAAACACAACCCAGTGCGATCCAGGCTTGTCACTCATATCCACTTTCGCAATGAACAGGGCTGGGTAGGATGAAACACTTTTTGGTAGTTTATCTGAAGGATACACTCCTTGAAACACGCCTGGGGTATATTTATCCTTTCTCAAAATGAGCATCAGTTGAACGGTATCCATTCTAGTTTGTGTAGTCGTACAGAACGCTTTGGTTAGCGTCAATCTCGATCACGTTTTGAAACTCAGCGTAGACGATGAGGTTAACCATATTGGCGAGTGCCTGTGCGAAATGAAGCTCCACGCGCAGGTTGCCTTGTTTTATAAGCTCAAAATGATCACATGAGCAATGGTCTGGGGACAGGTCAAAACAGAACGCTGTGTAACCGGAACCGTAATCACTTTTATTGATCTGGTTGCCTGTATCCTGGGAGAGCTTTCCAGTGCCTTAAAACAGGCTTTGATATCTAGCAATGAAATTCTGACCACCGGCCTCATCAAATTTCAGAAACAGGGGTTTTCAAGGAATTTGTTCTCCGTCTACGTACACACCCACTTGAGTCAAGTTGTGGTGCTTAAAGTTGAACGGATTGGAGGCATAAGTTCCGTTAAAGGCTTCTGTATCCACCAACACCAGTACTAAGCGCTTGGGTATGTGCCCCAAGAAAAGGTTATCTGGGGTAAAGGTGCTGAATCCTCCTGGGATGGAGAGAACTTTGCAGTCAACTCGACGGATTGGATACTTGGCACTTGTTTGCTTTAGCGCAGCCGCATGTCCCAGAATAATGGAAGAGGCTACTTTAACTTTGCGAACGTACAGGATGGCTTCTGTAATCACTACCTTGAAATCGGGAGCTGCAGCTGATGAGAGCAAGCAGAAAGAATTCTTAGCTCTGTTAAGCTTGATTCTCAGATTGACTCCCTTCAGTATTAAGCAGTCTTGGAAGAAAACATCACTGTGAATGGGGGCCAACATATCCACAGTGTTACTTTGTTTCGTGAATTCATAACGAGCTTTTAAACCCATGTTTGCATCTTCATCTTCAGCCACAGGGTTCACGGCATCCATCTTTCCAGGGGTGTCTTTGTAAAACATAGCCATGGACAGTTGACTTGTTTTTGTTTTGGCTCAACATTGAAACAGGGGAGGGGAGGAAAGTGTAATCGAGGCAGAACTTTGGAACCTTCCCAAGAATTTTTTCGATGATTGTAGTTTTAAGCAAACGGTTTGAATTTTAACGTCTGTTGGATGAGCGGATTAAAAATCAAAGCCAGATCTTGTGAGAAAACCGGTGAAACTAGTTTTAAGGAGATAATTAAAAGTAACGGAAAAAAACCTGTTCATATGAACAGAGATGAATCACATGATTGAGCAGCAGATCTTTGCTCTGGATATGGAGGCTTTAATGTCCGGGTTTCAATGCTTACAGATAGAAGACAAAGTGCTAACTTTACTAAATGAACTTTGGGATGAATTGTGTATCCATACAACAGAGCGTCGCAAAGTAGAAATTACTAATGACAAGAATGAGAATTTGAGAATGAGAATGAGAATAATTGAGAAATAAATAATTGTTCCTGAAAAGCCCCATTGGGGAGGTAACAATAAAGTATGTATGTAAGTAGTGATTGGTGAATTGCTGGTACCCACATTTTACTTTATGAACAAGAAGAAATTTTGGAGTCATCTAAAGAACATTTTAAAGTCACAAGTACAATCCGAATACTGGCTTAAGATCATCATTCGACAAAACTTTGTAACTGACTGGAGCAATGAACCTTTTATACCATGGCATTGGAGCAGGAAAGAAACTTTCACCTTTAACAGTAAAGAAGACATCAAGTGTACGAAAATTCATTTATTATTTACAAAGATATGTGTGAGATAAAAGAAAAAAAAAGCGAATGCAATGAAACTATTTACATTTTGATTTTTATATACAACAAGAACAACAACAAGACAAAAATTAAACCCTATTCAAAAACACCATTTTTGTTTTTTAATTAGAAGAATAGAATGAAAGACGAAAACTAGATACATAGGCAGAGACTGGCAAGAAAGGTCTTTAAGAAAAATAATACCTGCGAACCTGGATCGAAATCAGTTGTGGAATGTCTCTCGGGGCAGAACTATACGAGAGAGAGAACAGAGAAAACAATGTATGAGAGATGACTAGCATAAACGATTATGCAGAAAACATTTTATGCATCGATTACATGTAATAGCTCATCAGTGTTACTAATAAAAATTTTTAAAAAAAAAATGCATTCTCCATTGTTTACATTTACCTGTGAATGTGTTGTAAACTAAAATGAGAACTATCTTTTGAAATGAAAATATTATTCTTACTCTTTGCCAGTTCCTCGTGATTTCATTGTCAGCCACCATATGCTCTTCTGACGGCTGACGAAATTGCGCCCAGCACATCGGGCAGTTCTGGCTTGCCCGGCTTCTTTCTCTCATCCATCTGAAATGAAATAAATATTTCGTTTAGAAGTTTGAAACATCATACAGGAGCAAATCACATTTTTTTTACCTTTTGATACACTTGAAGTGGAGAAACTGGCTGCAGCATGGCATTTTCCTTGCCTTCAATGTTTCCTCAAGGCAAATGAAACATACGTTAAGTACCTGTAATAAAGTATAAGGAGGAAAGAAAAACAGTTAGCAATACTTCATTCGGTTGTTGAATAAGGTGTATTGATTCCAAAACATGTCCTTAGAGAATATGTTTTCAATTGTTATCAATGGGTAAATTATGTTTGAACGCGTCCATTTTTCATACTTCTCTTTTAAGCGAAAAACAAAAAAAAAAAACGTTGAGCACAGAAATAAAGTTTTGTCATGCTTGGAAGGAAAAAGAAAAAAAAGACAGCAAAGTGAAGATTTGTTTTGAACGAAGTAATGACTTCCCGCCCAAGAGAACGTTTCTTTTTCAGCCAAAGGATTGACATAAATAAGCGTAACAGCAAATTTTAATTGCTTTTGGAAACTAAAATTATATTTGAGAGCATTATCGTCTGTTCCTGTTGACTTCAAATTCAGGGCAAAGGTTTTGGCGCCCATTTAATTGCGCGCACTTTTCGTCAAGTGAGTAGTTACATGAGTTAATCTCATTTTCTCCGCTAGTTAGTATAAATAAAATTGAGGTGACATAAATACCTGTAACTGTTTGAATTGCTTTCCGAAACTAAAATTATATTTGAGAGCGTTATTTTCTGTACCTGTTGACTTCAAATTCAGGGCAAAGGTTTTGCGCCCATTTAATCGTGCGCGCTTTTCGTCAAGTGAGTAGTTACATGAGTTAATCTCATTTTCTCTGCTAGTAAGTATAAATAAAATTGAGGTGACAAGTACGCGTAACAGTTTGAATTGCTTTCGGAAACTAAAATTATATTTGAGAGTGTTATTGTCTGTACCTGTTGACTTCAAATTATTGGAAATCTTACAGGTTTATAAGTGTTTTGCCTTCAAATCATAACTCGTCTGACAGCGTCCTTTTTGGTTGGAAAATTGGCTATAAAAGTACATATCCAGTACGAGTTTTTTCATTCCAACCCAACAAAATGAAGCGAAAAGTAGTGTTCAACGCTGACGTCTCAAATGCTGTTTTCAGCAAAAGTAGAAAGACGGATGGATGCATTCATCGAATACAAAATACACCTTTGGTTGAGGAAAGCGAAATTGTTTCACGCAATTCTGAATTTCAGTTGATAAACGCCGCTCAAAAGATAGCGCTACACGAACATCACTTACAGTGAAAGAGATGTCTACTCCCAATGTGACAGGACATTTTTGAAGCCTTTTGGAGCGTATACAAAGAAGAGACATGGAATCATCTGGTTTACATGGTTGGTACTGTCGATGAAATCGTGAAGTTGTGGCGCGAAAAATGCATGTATCTTTTCCCATCTGTTGAGCAACATCAGATGGTTCCGTTTCACAAACATTGGGTGCAAACTCAATTTATAGAAGAAAAGAAAATAATGGCTATGCAAGAAAAAGACCCTGCATATGGTTCTATTCGACATGGATGCAAACAAAAACGACTTCTGGCACAACAGCTGCATAGGAAGGCTGGAGTTCCAGAGGGTCTCTGAGGACTCCCCGAGGTAGCCAAGTTCCAACAAGTAATTACAGAACACCAGATCGTCGTCCTCTCCGCTGAACACTTTAATGCTATTATCTATGAAGGGCCCAAAAGAGAAAAACAAATTTATTTATATCTTTAACAAAATCATTATGACGTCATCACATCCGTCTCCGCTTTCTTAGGTAGAGGTTATTGGTGCTTAGAATGTAAGAAAGAATACGATAAGAAAGAAGAACATTGTTGCACTAAAGTATGCAAGCACTGCTTCACCAAAGCTTGTCAAGGGTATATCCAGAAAGTAGTGTGGCGAGAGTGTGGGGAGTGTCACAGAATGTTCGCCGGAGACGAATGCTTAATAACCACTGTCGTCCAAACAAAAAAGGACAATCCGTTTGTAATAAATTCTATAGATGTCGAAAATGCAACAAAGTCATGTCGCACAAGAAAAGAAGTCCAAAAGCTCACATGTGTGGGGAAAAAATGTGTTGGAACTGTGAGGAGTTTGTGGACCCCGATACTCATCGCTGCTACATGAAGCCTATCGTCAATCAAGAGGAAGACTCGAGCGAAACACTTGAAGCACAGTCAAAATGGAAAAAAAAAAGAAAGAGACCAAAGAAAAAGAAGGCGGATTTCTGAGGAGATAATTAGCCAGGAAGTTGAAGAAGAAATTGAAGAAGAAGATGGACAAGATGAGGATGGTCAAGAATATTTGTTTTTTGACATTGAATCATGCCAGGACGATGGACAGCATATGGCCAATTTGCTCATCGTGCAAGATCAAACAGGGTTAGAGATGGTTTTAAAGGGGATGACTTCATCAACCAATTCTGTACATGGTTGTTGGATGGAACTCATGAAAGTGCCATCGTCATTGCCCACAAACTAAGAGGGTGCGATGGAATTCTACTCTGTGAACATTTCCACAAGCAATGTCTGCTCCCAAGTCTGATCCTTATTTATGCAATATGGCCGCCGGCCACGGCGTCTTGACCTGCGTTATCTATTACCTTTCTCCGTCTACTCATGACTTGTTGTAAGTTTTTGTCTTTACTGTATATTGTCTTACTGTCAAGTGATCCATTTAACATGCTGACGCGGAATGCTAAAACCTCTATGAATCCTACTGGAAAAGATGCTAACACTGGAAAAGACACAAACGCTTCGAGCACCGAGTTCGTTTCTCTAGCGACTCTGAGAGAGATGCTCCAGATGCAGGAACGGATGTTTAAAAACATGTTTGAGTCGGTTTTGTCTTCTGTAAATACTAGAATCGACAAGGTTGTCAAATCTGTCGCGGAACTAAAAGCGAGCCTAGAATATTCACAACAAGATATTGACGATTTGAAGGAAGCTGCAGACACCATAGACGACATGGAAGAAGAACTTGATGACATCCAAAGAGGTTTACAGAAACACGAAGTAAAGTTGGTATACCTTGAGAACCAAAGCCGTAGAAACAATGTCCGCATCGATGGAATTCCCGAACAACACAACGAGACCTGGTTGAATACTGAAACAAAGGTGAAGGAAGTTCTACAGGAGAAACTAAACCTGAGCTTTGAGCCGATGATCGAGCGAGCGCATCGCACCGGAGCAAGACCAAGATCGGGTGCTGCTGATGGTATCAACAGACGACCAAGAACCATTGTGTGTCGTCTGCGCGACTGGAGACAGAAGGATGATATTCTTAGAGCCGCCCGAAGGATAAAACCATCTGGTATATTTGTGAATGAAGATCTCGCAAATGAGACCATTGAAAAGCGGAAAGGGCAGCTTGATGAGCTGAATGCGGCAAAGAGAGCCGGGAAGATGGCATACTTCGTGTTGGACAGACTTGTTATAAAGGAAAGACGTAATGCAGAGCCCAGCTAAGTTTATTTACTAAATAACGACAATGTCGCTTACTACTTTACCGTTTAGTCACTTAGATGACAGTGAATTTGCTGCGGTGATTTATGAATTCAGAAATGGACCTGTTCATTTCGATCCCGAGAGACTATCTAACCTATTTATCAATCCTTTGAGTTCCGATTTTGAGCGGTTCTTAATTCGGTCGGATGATCTAGACCCTGACATACATTTTAATATTGACGGCGGGTGTTCTTATTATGTAGAAGATAAATTTAACGATACTCTTCAAAAAGAAATCATGACTAGTTGTGAACAATCAAACCATCTTTCACTGTTCCATTTAAATATTCGAAGCCTTCAAAATAAGGTTGATGAACTATCGACCTTTCTAACCTCTCTAGATATAAAATTCTCCGTTGTTGGGATAACTGAAACTTGGTTAATGGATTCACCAGTTGGAGTCGAAATTGATGGTTATAACTTTGTTTACAAAAATCGCCCTGTTAGATCGGGTGGAGGTGTCGGTTTGTATGTATCAGACAATTTTGATTTTAGAATTCGCACCGATCTTTATGCTGATGAAGCTGAGGTGATGGAAGCATTGTTCATTGAGATCATTCGACCCCATGAGAAAAATATCATTGTTGGTATAATTTATCGCCCTCCAAATGAAAATGTAAATGATTTCGTGACCAGAATGAACGAAATATTAGGGAAAATATCTCGGGACAACAAGATATGCTATATAATGGGAGATTTTAATTTGAATCTGTTAAAAAATCAAAACCACAACGCCACCGGGGAATTCCTAGATGGCCTGTATTCTCACCTGTTTTTTCCGTTAATCACGTTACCTTCCCGAATCACTTCTCACACTGCAACTCTGATTGACAACATTTTTTCTAACCATGTCGAGCACAGTTATTTGAAGTCTGGACTATTAATAACGGATATTTCGGACCATCTGCCTATCTTTTCCATTTCCTTCGATCATAAGCGTACCCGCGAACACCAAGAGAACATATTTGTTCGTGACAAAAGCGAGCCAAATATTTGCAACTTCTTAGAGGAATTAGATTCTATTGATTGGTTCAATATAGACGGGTATAATGATCCAAAAATCCGCTACAGCAAATTTCTTGAGCGATACACTAAAGCTTACGAAACACATTTTCCTTTGAAGAAACTGAAGCGTCGCCTTCACCTTAGGAAACCGTGGATATCCCAGAGCTTACTTAAATCTGTCAAGCAGAAAAACAAACTATACAAGCAGTATCTTTCAAACCCCTCTCTCTGGAACGAAGCGAAATATAAAAAATATAAGAACAAACTGAATCACTCCCTACGAATCGCGAAACGTTTATATTATGATAAGAAGCTAAGCGAGTCAAAATCCAATATTAGAGCCACTTGGCGTCTGCTTAATGAGGTCCTAAACAGCAAGAAATTGAGACCTAAACCCAACTCTGTGTTTAAGGTTGATGACCAAGATATTTCTGACCCAATGGAGATTGCTAATCGATTTTGTAATTACTTCAGTAATATTGGACCAAACCTCGCTAAACGAATTCAATCTACGACCTCATATAAGAATTTTCTTCCTGGTCATTTCCCTCAGTCAGTGTTCCTAAATTTAGCAACTCAGGAGGAGATTATAGATATCGCATCGAAGTTTCCGGCGGGAAAATCGGCTGGGTATGACAACATTCCTATGTCTATCATAAAGCGATCTATATGTAGTGTTTCCTCTCCATTAACACACATTGTAAATCTCTCCATTACTCATGGTATCGTCCCGGATGAATTGAAAATTGCCCGTGTCGTACCTATTTTTAAATCAGGTGACAAAGCTCTCTTCAGCAACTACAGACCTATTTCTGTTCTACCGTGCTTTTCAAAGTTTTTGGAACGAATAATTTACAACCGTATTATAAATTATCTCAATGACTTCGATGTCTTATGTGATAATCAATATGGCTTTCGAAAAAATCGCTCTCCTAGCCTTGCGCTTGTCGATTTGTGTGACAAAATTTCTTCTGCATTTGATAGAAAAGAACACGCCATTGGAGTATTCCTAGATCTTTCGAAAGCGTTCGACACGGTAAATCACGACATTCTTTTTGACAAACTCAATCATTATGGGATCCGTGGTCTGGCACTAGAATGGGTCAAAAGTTATTTTTCTGTGAGGACACAATTTGTCGAATTTAATAACGTTAGATCTGCCCCACAGGGGATTTCCTGTGGGGTGCCTCAAGGTTCTATTCTTGGTCCCTTATTTTTTATCCTGTATGTTAATGATTTGAACAATGCTTCCCTGCTTGATGCAATCTTGTTTGCTGATGATACAAACCTATTTATCTCCCATAATGATCCTGTTTACCTAACTAACACATTAAATAGAGAATTAAACAAATTGTCAACCTGGTTTGCAGCAAACCGGCTCTCCTTGAATTTAGCCAAGACTAATTTTATGGTATTCAAGCCCTGGCAAAAGAAGCAATCCTTTGAATTTCAAGTTTTCATAAATGAGCAGCCTATCCTTCGTGTTTCTGAGACCATGTTCTTGGGTGTTTTACTAGATGACAATTTGACCTGGAAATCTCATATATCCTTAACAGCAAATAAATTATCCAAATCTATAGGTATTATTCATAAATCTAGGTTTTTTCTCTCTACTCACTCCCTTCGTACTTTATACAATTCTATGATCCTTCCATATTTATATTATTGCAATTTAGCTTGGGCTGGTACCTATAAGTCAAACCTTCAAAGAATTGTAACCTTACAGAAACGTGCGTTAAGAATAGTAAGCAATTCCACATACATTGCCCATACTGGCCCTATCTTTAAGGAACTTAAACTCTTAAAATTTCATGATATCCATTCGTTTCAATTAGGTTTTTTTATGTTTTCATTCAAGAACTCTACACTCCCTTCCAAATTCAATAACTTTTTTTTACTGAATAGTCAAATCCATAATTATAATACTAGGAATGCTCAGTCCTTCCGCTTGCCACTGTGCAGAACGAACACCAGGAAGTTTTCAATTTACTTTCAAGGTCCAAACTTTTATAATTCGCTAACTTCTGACATAACTAGTTCTCCCTCCTCCGCTTCTTTTAAAAGAAAGCTTAAAGAATTTCTTCTTTCTAGGTATTAACTTCTGTAAGGCTGTAATTCTTAACTAACTTACTTAATATGTGTGTGTGTACGTGTGCGCGGTCAAAGTTAATTTACCATAAATCCATATTGTAATTCTAATATAAGATTAGTTAAGTGAGGAAGCCTGACTTGTTATAAGCCTCGTGGTTTCTTTCAGGTTTCCTCGCCATTTATTTTCTTTCTTCAATTTTTTTCTTCATTTTTTCTTCCCATCTGTAAATGTTGTGTATATGGCGAAATAAATATTGTATTGTATATTGTATCCTGAATGGTGCAAAAATCATGTCCATGGAACTAACAGAAGCTGAAATCAAGTTCCGCGATTCTCTTAATTTCTTACCGATGCCGCTGAAAGCCTTACCAAAAACATTTGGTCTGACAGAACTGAAGAAAAGCTACTTCCCACACTTCTTTAACTGGAAGGAAAACCAAAATTATGTTGGCCCTCCTCCCCCTGTTGGAAATTACGATCCAGATGGCATGACCGCAAAACAACGTCAAGAATTCCTGAGGTGGTATGAAGAATTGACAAATGCAGAGTATGTCTTTGATTTTGAAACAGAAATAGAGCAATATTGTCCTAGTGATGTGGACATTCTGAGACGGTGTTGCTTACAGTTTAAACAGTTAATGGAGGAAGTGTGCAACCTCGATCCATTCAAGTACTGTGTTACCATTGCAAGTGCCTGTAACCATGTGTTCCGACAAGAGTTTTTAGAAGAAGACACCATCAGTCTCATTCCTGCTCAAGGCCATCAACCCGCCTGAAAATATTCTGTCATGGCCCTCCAGTGGTTGGCATAGATCCACCATCAGTCAGGTGACCTAATTCTGCATGCTCCGAATGGGGGTGAACAACGGATCGATAACAATTATGTTGACGGTTATGATCCCACCAAGAAGATCATCTGTGAATTCATGGGATGCCTGTAACATGGTGTCGTAAGTGCTACCGACACAGTGAATCCAGTGAATGACACGAGCATGGAAGATCTCCTAGAAGGTACCATTCGTAAAATTGAGCATTTCAAGAAGCTTGGATTCCAAGTAGAAGTGAAATGGGAATGTGAATTCAAGCAAGAGCTAACCACCAACCAAGAGACGAGATCTTTTGTCTCAAGTCTCAAGTTTGACACGCTGTTAGAGCGTTTTTCGATGGACGAACAAACGCTATCTGTCTTCACAAGGAAGTGAATGAGAACGAGAAGATCCATTACGTGGACTTTACATCATTGTACCCTTGGACAAATAAGTATTGCGAAATTCTGATCCAGCATCCTGAAATTTTTAACAAGTGAAGCCTTAATCAACCATTCACCTCGTGAGTTCTTTGGGCTGATCAAGTGTGACATCCTTCCACCCACCTTTCTGTTCCACCCTGTGCTGCCCTACCATGCCAATGGAAAACTGATGTTCCCTCCATGCAGAACATGTGCTGCGAGCCTACAACAGACACCCTATGAACATGCAGATGAAGAACGTATGCTGTCTGGAACCTGGTGTTCCATTGAGATTGATAAAACATTGGAGCTTGGATACCGCATGATTCGAATGATTGAGGTGTGGCATTTCCCTCAGAAATCGTCCGAGCTCTTTACAGGGTACATCGACACCTTCCTTAAAATCAAGCGAATCACCGAACACAGACAGCCAAAAAACCACTCACTTACTGATTCTCCATGTAATTCTACCAAAGTTACTTCTCCCTCCCCCCTCCCCCTTATGCAATGTTGATGTGGGAAGTGATGCTTGCCAGGAAACTGTTCATGACCCAAAAGACAACATTGAGTCGGGGGGAGCGGGGGGGGGATTTTGGTAGTTTTCTTATCTACAAGTGAACGCGCTTGGAGGCAAATTTTATTATAGGTTTTGTCCACGTCAGACTCGTTGTTTTCCAAATTTCCGGTAGCCTAAAAGTTTCCACTGTCAACGAGCCGTCTTTAGTCACACCTGTTGTCGTTTCTATAAGTAATGTTTGTAATGACATCATGGTATGCTTTGGCGGGTTGTAACAAGCCCAAAATAGATCAAGGCGGTAGGGATAAACAACTTGCGTATCAGACTGGCTTGTTGGTGTTGCTTTTGTTTGGTGAAGTTTGAAAATGCACGACATCTATGGATCTTCTGAAAAGTTATGAAATAGAGGAATGCAGTTCACAGGAACTGGTCGAAACATTGTGTGGAATTCTAGTATTTTGCGTTATCAAGAGTGATATATCGACAAACAGGACAGAGCTGGATTTTACGCCAGCAAATAGACACATATTCTCTTGGAGAATATAACTGTTTACATTTCTGACATTTCTGTCATGCATGTAGTCGTTTGTAACAGAATCAAATAAAAGCATAACAGTATTCTTTCCGTTGCTCCCGCGAACAAGACTGCTTTAGTGTGCCGTGTTTCAAAGGCAACGAGTATATATTGAATACCAGTGATTAATACTCAGTGCATTGTCCTTTTGGTCATCTAGTGTCTATAATGTTATCGAAATATCTTTACAAGATGGTAACATTTCTCAATGGCATTAATACGGAACACAATTCGGCGTAAATAACTACTGGACAATGGTTTTCAATGGAATTGCAGTTCACATGCAAAAATTTGGACAAATCCGAGCCAAATGGAAAACACAGGCTGATATTCGACAAAGGTGGGTTATGCTCCCAGCCCTTCAAATGAAACCCTCCGTGGGTGGGAAAACGGGAATGAAAGAAAGATTTTATTACCGCAGAAGTTTCAAAATGCAGATGTGCACTTTACCAATGTATCAACAGCTCGGAACCGTTTGCTCAGGGTGAATAATGATTTCGTACACGTGTGTTTTATATCAACTACGCCAGAGTATCACTGCAGTGTGTTCAAGCGTGACAATCCTGCCATGAAGATATTCCGCTGCGTTTTCTACGCTAGAGAGGACAGCGAACTTTTCAAGAAGAAGCAAGCGTTGTTTACCAGTATGAGAGGCAGCAAGAAAGTTATTAGGTTGGACGATGAATGAAGGAGAAATGATGAGGATTGAACACTGTGTTAGAGATTTTTCGATACATGTGAAGGCAGCGAATTAAAAGTGAGCAAATACTCCGAAAGACAATTATTCAAGGTGTCCTTGAAATGTATGCAAGACGAGTTGTGGAATCAAAGTGAAGCTGAAAAAGCACCTTATTTCAAAGTTCTCCCGCAAGATCTTTTCTCTGGCGAAGCCGACAACTCTACCGCATAGAGAAGAAAGTATCTTCGGTTCTTCGTGCTGAAGGACGTTTGTGTGATGTTTCAGACTCTACTTCTAATAGTGATTAACCCTGTTTTATTCAAATTCAACTCTACTGTACAAATAGTTACTTCTAATAGTGATTAACACTTTTATTGAAATTTAAACTCTACTGTAAAAAAATAGTATGTGCTTTTGAAATCCAGAAGCTTTGAGCGATGTCATTAAAAATGTATTGGCTTCCTGGCTTGTACATGCAATAGCGGTTTGTGCGGCTGCTGCGTGAAGGACTGCGGAAGTATTTGTAATCAATCACGCTTACTTGGCATTGAGAAATGCTATGCTTCTTGTTATCTACTTTGTATAGCCTGTTTTTGTTTACAATAAAAATTTTTCTCTCATGGTGGAGTAAAACATGCCTTTCGTGTCTCATTTTAAAGTATTTTGATCTTCTAGTTGTTTCAACTATGTCCCAACACTCCTCTAGCAAATTCTGTTTCCAGTTTTTAGTTTCTGCGTAAAGGCTTATCGTTCCGTAACACTGATCGCTCAAGTTATCTAGCGCTGTTTTATGTAATACATGGTAAAAAATGCTAAGATTTTTCTTAACTTGTTACACAGCTTCATACATATCTAAAATTTCTTCTAATCCCTTCAAAAACATTCTTTTTTCTTTTACGGCTCCTTCATCTTCGCAGAAAGGCAAGGCGCTACATTTAACCCTCTTAGGGAAATTTATTATAAAATATTTCAGTATTTGAACTTGTGTCACAAATGGAAAAAATAACCAGTAGGCATATTTAACAAAATTCATAATTTCGCCGTTTGCCTCTTTTATTTTTGTGAAATATTATTCTGCTTCCATTTTACACCTCGTAGTAGCTTCTTTTAAGAAGACTCTGCAATATGCATGGAGAAAGGTTTGAATATTCCAAGTTATATAATGATTTTAATAAATTACCAGCCTGTTACTGAGTCAGACTGCACCTCAATGTAATGATGTTCTCCGTCCGCGTGCGTTTTTATGTCACGAAATACCTGCCAGTAGGACAAAAAGCAGTTTACAGTTATTTATTTATTTATTGGTTACTTCTCTATATCTAAGGTTTTATTTTATTTTAGTTCAAGTTCACAACATACCTCTGGTTTTCTTAGTATTCTTTCACTTCCCTCTCTGCTTTGAGAATGCTGCTTTTCTTTTATTTGATTAACCTTTTTATTTTTTTTTCTTTTGTTCTCTTCTTCTTTTTTATTTTCCGACAGTATGCGTTCCGAGTGGAGAATAGTTCGTTCGCAAATCGCGAAGAAGAGAACGAGAAAAAAATTGGATTTGCAGACCAGACATTTGAACCTTAACATAGAAGGGAAAGAATTTCGTGTAGACACGAGTGCAATTCTACCCCGACAATTCATGATCTCTGCTCAGCTCGCTCCCTCCGCAAGACATACAGGCTGTAGTCACTGTCTGCCCCTACTTCGCTGTTGAAGAGGAAAAGTGTGTGGGGGTCGATGTCTTCGTGCGTAAAGCTATAATGCTAAAAGAATTTGACTGTGGCGGGAACTTGACAACCTTCACAGAAGAGAAAGAGATAACAGTTAAAACCTCAGGAAATGTGTTACAGATAAACAAGATTCTTTTAAACCTCATAGAAGTCTTTCGAACAAGAGAGGGTAACCATAGACATGGATTTTGCCCGAGCTATGCTGAACTCAGTTAGCGCCAGCACAGAAGGTCTCAACAAAGCAAAGGATGGTGAGTACGAGATAACGCAGAAATTCCACGAGACACTCACAGGATTGGAAGGAGCATACAATACTTATTTTTCATTTGTAGACGCCCAGTGCGTCGGTCTTCGCAGTTTGCAGCAACTTGGAAATGTCATACAAATATGCAATTTGTGCAAATTACTTTGCACAAACAAGATTACAAGAATTACTCTGCGGCATTACCAATTTTGTTTCGATTGCAGTAGACGAAGATCACTGAAGCGTCCACTGAGTCAAATTGACTTTGAATAACATTCAGCTTCACCAAAAAACTCATTCAAGCATTCACTCAACGATCCTGATTGACATTTCACCTAATTACTTTTTTAATTACTTTTACCTTACTCACAATTCGGTATTTAAGAAAGAATTCCCTTGCTTTGCGCACACATTAACTTTGCTACAAGCACAAGCGGTTGTCGCAGTTGAAGTCTACTTTTGCTGAAAAGATCCACAAAGAAAGGGACAAAGAGGGCTGCATCACATTACATAGAAAAGGAAGCTGATGTAGACAGACCTGACAATGGAGACGAGAATTTCGAGGAGAGAGAAACAGTTGATTTGACCCAGTGGACAACGGACTCCCCTAACATCGGCGAGAAGCCAGAGAGCCCTGGATGCTTCTCGCCAAAAAAAAGCAAGTCAAACTCAAGCAGTAGCATCCACTCCCTACGAGCTGAATGAAGGAGGGAGTGATAACGACGATGACAAAGTAGAAGATGCAGAGATTACCAGGCGTGAAGAGCTTCTCCGCAAATTAAAAGAAGCGAAAGAAGAGTCGAAGGCAATAGAACAGGGCAACTTTGTGACGCGACGCGTGGCTGCCCGTTATTCCACTCTCAAATGAGCGAGGCGACGAGCGAGATTAGGGACACTTCTCTTTGGTGTCCAAATTGATCTGCATTGCCGTACAAAGCAAACAACGAAAAGGCAAGATACTTGGAGGAGCTCTCCGCCCGCATAAACGTGAAGTTCGCAAACCCAAACCGGCCGCTAGACTGTAAGCACGGGGAGACGACGGTCTTGATTCACATGGCAAACAGCGACAAAATCAAGGAGGAGATGTTTTCTTCTTTATCTTCCTAAGAAAGGTGGCTGACGGCAGATGTAGTTTCGTTGTGGCGCTGGAAGAGGACGACCCTTTACCAGCGGAATACCTGCAAACTTTGTTTCGAAATAGGAATGAGAAAATCACTGAGTTTGTGGATGAAAATAGAAAAGCCAATGAGAACAGCTTTGAGCTCGGGACGCAGGCAGCACTCAAAAAGAAAAACGAGAAACAAAGCCGAAAAAAAGGAAACGATGTGGAATAAGAGTGAACTCTTAAGGAGCTTTTTTCAGCTTTCTCTGTTTTCGTTAACAAATATCGATGTAAGATCAGAGTTACTTAAAGGCAGTTGTTGTTCGGATATTTTTAAAGCATATTTGCATGAAGAAAAACAGCTGTAAGCCTTTTCACACTTTGATTAGTTTTTTCGCTGCTTCTGCTTTCCGAACACTGTAATTTGCAAGGCAGTTTTTCGTATGTTTTAAGGCATGTTTGCATGAAGGAAAACAGCTGTAAGCCTTTTCACATTTTACTTAGAGTTTTCGCTGCTGCTGCTTTTGGAACGCTGTAGTTTTACGTGTGTTTACAATAAAAAAAATTCGCAAAGATTGAAAAATTGACTGTTGTTTATTGTGAGAAATGGCGGAAAAAACGGGGAAATATTGTTACCTTTATGGCAGAAGAAAGTGTAGTAGGATTTAAAAGAAAAAGAAAAATTTACTCTTTTATTGTTACAACAATAAGTTTTCAATATACATAGAAAACAAAAAACTTTTTCCTGGGAAAGTTATTGTCTTTATCGCAATAAAGTAAATATGCTAGCAGCACTTTTTCAGAGCAACGCAGAATGTCGCTAGGCGTTTTCTGTTTGTTTTGTTTTTAACAAAGTTCAACATAAGAAATTTCATCCATTTTTCCACTCAGAACTTCTTTGTACCACCTCAATCGCGTTTTCCCTGCAGTGACAAGATAATGTGTAAATTCTTCGTAATATTTGGGCTCTTTTTCTTTCAGACTAATCAAAAGGACTTTGAATTGCTCAATACTTTGCACGCACGTGTACGTGTGTAACTTTAACTCCCTATCTTGGCGCATAAGTTGAAAAGCTTCGAACAAAGGTTGCAGTTTTTCAAATTGCTCTGCTGATGAAAGACTTGGCCATTGTTTTAAACAATATGACTTTGGAGGTCGCAGTTGCTCAATTACTTCTTTACGTATTGTCTCATCACGCAAGTTTTCCAATTCTTCTTGCCGCTTTCTTTTAAGCGCATTGTTTATACATTGTTTACACTATTGAAATTTTTGTTATTGGGTAGACTACCGCGCAGTTTTTCTTTCAAAGGAAGAACGCAGGAGTAGATGGTTTTCTCTAACTCCCACACTGCACAAGGATGTTTATTCAGAGTGTCCATGCATTAAAAACTTTCTTTCGAAAAGTGAATTCCAACTCTGCTCCTACCAAGCTTTAGAAACTTCTTTGGTGGCAAAGGGGGCGTATATTAAATCTGCCAAATCCCTCATGGCCTCAGTCTGGTATTTTCGCAATCTGTTTTTACACTGGTTGAGGTAATTTGGTTTCGCAGCATTTTTTATACTGTCATCTGCAGACTTTGAAGGATACATCATTTCCGCCATTTGACTCCCACTAATCGAATGGTATGAAGGTACGGGCGAAAGAAGATGATTGCCTTGAAAAGGCGTCACGCTGTTTGACGGCACATTCCTGACTAACAATGGTTGACTTTCACTTGCTGGAATGCCTAATCTCAAATGTTGATTAAACTGTGTATTGTCGGCACTCACATGCATTTGTGGAAGAACTAAGAAAACTACACCCGTATTGTTTTCACTCAAATCCATCTGTTGTGATGGCATGTGCTGCACAGTAGAATAAAAATTCTCTTTGTGGCTCTGTGACATAGATACTCTTGGATCACTCTGAGGTGTGGCTGGTTGTTGAGTTCCTGTTTTTGAATTTCTGCCTCTACCACTTTTACCTTTCTTAGCATTTGTGCTCGAACTCGAAGCTGCCTCAATACCATTGTGTCCATTGTTGATCACACTTTGATTATTAACTGCTGGCGGCGCGGAAATAGTGTCCGTTATTTGACGAAACATTTCTAGATTGACCTCCTCCTCGTCTCCGAAATCTCTTCCTAAAGCTTTGACTGATTCAAGCAAAGTCATATGATTGATGTTAACTGCATATTCTGTAGCGTTTTCTTCCATGTTCGAAACGGTAGGAACGGCCAAGAAACTTTCAGAAGCCATCTTCACTTGTCTGAAGAAAAACGCATTTACTACAAAGCAAACGTTTTCAATCCTTTAAATACTTTAATATTTGCATCAAAATGTAAAGAAAGCATTTTAAGAACAATAAACGTGAAGGATTGTATTGTATTTTCTGCATGCGTATTTTATTTCCTGACGTGTTTAGCAAAACGTGACTGCATATTATTTTTTTTACCATAGATGCTTAAATAGTCTTTGCGTAAACATGGGTAGAAGGGACCTAGTTTTCAAACTCCGCGTCTTCAACAAGCTACAGAGATCAAACCCAAAATGAAACAGTCTGACTAAATTAGAAAACGCAGTTTTGGTCCCTTGAGAGAATTTCTTAAGAAAGAGCTTTTCGAAAGAGAAGAACTGTACAGTGAAGAAACAGGCGGGAACCCGCAAAACCTATTCTAGCTGCAAAACAACGGCGAATACGGTTTGCTGGCCAAATTACTCCAGCTAGTGAGACGCAGGGAATTTCGTGTTTTTCTGGTACTGTTGGCCATGTGCAATCACGAGAGTAGAGATTACATTATAGAAAGCTGGAATATATCTAAGGCCAGAAGAAGCTACTTCCCTTTGTTCCTGCGCAGCAGGCAGGTGCCGAAACACTACCGCCATGATATGGCAGTTATATAAACCGCCGGGATGCCTACTGAATATGGAAAATCTCGGGGAAAACAGCCACTTCGACTTCTTTTCTACTCAGAAGGAGAAGGAGAATTACCTACGATTGTACGGCATGCAAGGATGCCTTTAACCAGAACTTGCTTTTTTCCTACAAGCGGAAAACAGGGAAAAATTCGTCTACGAGAGCGGCAAGTTTTACGAGCAGATAGCTGAAGAAATGGGGACATGTCAAGAAAAACCAGAAAGCTTACTCTTCTCGTGTGAGCTGTCAGAAGAACTTTTTGAAGCTTATGACAAAACTTTTGCTGAAATGTAAAGTTAAACAACACATCGAGTATCTGTTCTATTAAAACATTTTAATTAAAATCCACTCTGCGTCTGATTCTATTTCTACATCAGATTTAGAAACTAGCTCTTTACAGTCATTGCAGTATCCTCTACCACTGTACCTATCAACACAATTGCTTCGCCGATAAACAGAATCGGTCATTACAGACTTAAAATTGTCCTTTACATACTGCTCCACATTTAAAGTGTAAACAAAATTAGCATAGTCCTCGCAACGCTTGGCCTCATTCTTGTTCAAAGCCTCGGTCTGTGTTGAGGAGCATTTTTATAATATTGTGTGATTCTACTTTACAAGTTTTACCTGCTTTATATTTTAAATAAGTTGAGAGTTTTTACCTACAAGATCTACGAAAATAATTTAGGTAACAAGTTACAAACGCGACTTTGTACATCAGTACTTCCGCAGTCGTGTTAAGACCAGACCGTATCTAAGCAACGCGCATGTGCCAGGGTGATAGAAGTTCAACGTGAGCGGAAACACGTTCTCGACTACAGATTATGCAACCTGGAAATTTTTCCACGAGAAAGTTCTAAATCATAAGCCCTTTGATTTTGTTGGCTACACGCGGGTCACTTTTGCCTGGCAAAATTAATTGATTTTTCTCTTAACACGTAAACAACTTTTGTCTTGTTAAGCCAGCTAAAGTAATTAACTAAGTTGTTTTGATCGAATAAATCCAAGCGCGTTTCACGGTATGGTCTGGTCGTCTCAATTAATTCGTGTGTGACTAAGTTATTATGACTGATTTGCCACCAAGAACTGTGGAACTTGTATTCCATTTACGGCGAGAACACTATACACTTTAATTAGTTGTTTACAGGTGGTTATATTAATGTTGGTCGGCGTCCTTTTCACAAACTAGGATTTTGTTGTTTAAACATTCTGATTGAATTAGTCAGGTTGCGACCCAAAAAGGTACAGCGTACTTAGTCCAGTAACCAGGTTGTGATTGGTATCAAGACACTTATAATTCCATCTTGGCCGGAATGCTACGCCAGGCATCCAGGACCCACGAACATACAGTGGGAAGCAATGCTGTTCTAATGTTTCCAGCAGGAGTGAAGCTCTTCTGGCCTTCGATCATCCAGTTGTTCCATCGCTCACGGAGACGATCTTTAAAAGGCTTGTTTAGGGAAACGTCTAGCGGTTAAAGAATGCTGGTTAAACCACCTGGGATTACAGCGATGTCGGGGTTTGTCTGGCGCACTGCTCGCTTCACTAGGTCGACAAGATGAGCTTGGAAGGAGTCCCAAACAAGGAGACTTTTCTTTCTCAGAAGACCGCCGGGTCGTGATCGCCATACTTTCTCTACCCACAGCTTCATTCCAGCTTCGTCCATCCACCCCTTCGGATGACAGTGTACGAGGACTCCAGGTGGAAAGTTCTCTTTTGGCATGGTCTTTCGTTTGAAGATCACCATGGGTTTTAGCTTTGTTCCGTCTGCCAGGCACGCAAGTACGACAGTGAACCGTGAATTCTCGTGGCCAGTTGTGTTAACCAACACGGTTTTTGCGCCCTTTGCATTAACGGTTCTGGCCGAAGGCATGTCAAAACAGACAGGAGTTTCGTCTATGTTCCCGATGTGAACAAGTTCGTAATTTTCCTTCTTTCTGCGGTTGATAACGTAGCTGTGGAAGCTTGTGATCTTCTGGTCGAGATCTTCTGGGAGCTTTTGTGCGATTTTCGTCTTCTGTCGAAGAGCAAGGTTCTTCCGGCAAAGGAAGTTTGTACACCAGCAGTTGGAACCCAGGAACCCGGTTATCTGCAATTCAGCAGCCATTGCCTTCGCCTTGATGATGATCATGTTGCGGGTGACAATGTAGCCACTCTGCCTTTGCTCTTCAATCCAAGAGAGAAGCTTGTCTTCTAACTCGGGCCACTGGCACGGTTTCCCGCGGCTGCATTTGTTCTTCGGCATGCACTTCACTTTCTTGACTTGCTTTCGCCAGTCGCGAACCAACTTTTTATTGACGCAGAATTCACGGTCTGCTGCACAGTTGTTTGACTCCTGTGCGAACTTAACGACTTGTAGCTTAAACTTAGCGGAATGTTTCATACGTTTTGAGGACATCTTCGTAAACTCGTAAACAGGTGAGAAGTAACGTGGTCAAGACCTTGTTAACAATGTAGCCTAAAACACTTACAAGTAGGTTTTGTTTTCTTGTTAACCTATGGTTGCAATGTAATTGGTCCTTTTCTGGTTGCTAACAACAAAGTAAAAAAATGTGCTCGTGTACTGCATTGTAATTAACTCAAGCGCGTAACAAGCATAACAAGCCTTTGGTTACAGTAATATAATTGGTCCACGCGCGTAACAAAAAAGCCCACGCGAGACGACAGCATTTGCCAGGTCACTAAGCTCCTGTAATCGTTTGATGAAAACGAACGTTCAGCACCGTAAACGGCAGCGAAGCTCTAAGAAAAATGTCTGCTCTATGTATAAAGACACAGCAGAAACATCTCCAGTAGGTTTGTGTTTCAACCACGTAATATTTATTTATATTTCATTTTTGTTGACGAAGAATGCACCGAAAACTGTCAATACTCGAACACAATTAGAACTGGTTTTGTAAACTCAGTTTTCCTAACGGACTTCGAGTAATTGTTATGCTAATTTCTTGGGTTTCTTGGTCAGGTTTTTGTGTATGACTCATGTATAAGTCGAGGGCGATTTTTTGGGCTGATTTTTTGGTCACAAAAGGTCGACTTATACACGAGTAAATACGGTACATGGTAGCTAGACTTTCTCAAAGTCGCTCGCTCGCTTCTCATTGAATGGACCTGGCGCAAGCAACTTTTATCACTTGCAGCGCGCCAAATTTACAGGAGGAATTTTCCTCCTGTAGCATTATCCAATTAGAATCAGCGATATGAAAGTACATGTCAATCAAGACAGATCATAACCAGATCACACCCGAAGCTGTTCGACTGATACAACACTAGCTCTTCGATAGCGATTGTTATTTAATTTAGTTTACGACCAAGAACTTCTAAATTCCTTGCACTGATTATACGTTTATTTAACGACTCAATTCGTGTATGGGTTGCAAAAAGCAAAGTACAGAGATGTCTGCGAACATCAGTGCAAAGTAATCGAAAGCTACTGTTGTGTAAAGGACGTGTTTTAATCGACGCCTACAAGATGATCAGGGGAAAAAAGCTTTACCTTCGAAGTCACCCCATTCGTTTTCGATTTTTTACGTCATGGCGAAAGACAAGAGGTTTAGTCTGTTTGCTTGGTTCCGGTTAAATGGACATCAACATCAAGAGGCGATCGATCCCAGTTATATGCTGCATTTTTAATGGGCATAGCTTAAACCTCAAGTTGTTAAAGTGCCCATAACGGAATTTTTTTTATTTTCTCATCTGAATCTTTACATCACGCGAAGAACGTCCGCGAAAAAATTTTTCGATTTGCATGAAACACGAATTTTTTATGAATTTTAAAAATCTTTAAAATCCTATTTTATTGCCGTCCACCCGCCCCGCTGATGAGCATGCCGACGGACTCACAATAGGGCCACGTGACATGGTCTGTGACGTACATTCAAGAACTCTCGTGTCTAAACACTCACTTGACCTTCAGTAAAGTACATTCGCGGCAGAAAGAAAATCGTCAGATTCACCGGTAGGAAGGAAAAACTTAGCTCCAAATAAGTATATTCCATGGCAGAAAACTTATCTGACACGGAAAGTGAGCAAACCGCTGAAGAAAGCAGCTAGGACGAATTTGAAAGCGTCGAAGTCGAGGCGATAGATGGCGTCCACGAAACAAGTAATACGTGTGAAGATGATGATACACTCGAACCGTACGCGGACGAGCCGATAGCAGACGAAGAATGGCTAAAAAGATATCGCAAGGAACAAGAGGAGAAGCGACGACTCAAAGAAGATTTAACGGAACGCTTGGAGAATAGAGTGCGTGTTAGTGAATGGTAAAGTTCCCACCTTGCATTTTGCATACGCGCTCTTCGTTATCATCTGTCAAAACTATGGCCAAGTACTCACATACATTCGAACGAATTATTTTCCATGTAGATGTACTTGTGGTAACTGTAGCCGTGATCTGCTAGCAAATATCAGTGAGTGCTACTGCTGCAAGGAACTCAATATAGGACATCAACGCAAGTTAACAAGTATTTGTGACCATGATTCCACCGAGTCAAATTCTGAAGGTCTGCTAGATCCGCTTGCCACTGTTCATCCAAACCGTTGACAAATACTCTATTGCGACGAAAGCGTTTTCTTGCTGGTTTGTGGAGAGTGTAGCCAGGTATTTGCTGCAACCACTGAACAACTTGCAAGCGCGTAAGTCCATACTGACGTGCGGCTCGATACAACTTTTGTACTCCACCTAATGCGGAAGGCCGATCAAATTCATAATACAGTTTCTCTAGTAAACGATTCGTGTGATCGTTGGTATTCTTCTTCTTCGTCCCCCTCTTCGTGTTCTTCTGTCGCATCTCTTACATCGATGTGTACTTGACCACTGCAACATGCAACTGAACAGCGCATCCTCTGACATATATCATTTAACGCGAGGGTAGGAGTTGAACTTGCACAAAGACGACTTGTTGCACTGCCCATGGTTGTCTTACGAATGACCAATGCAACTTGTTAGGTCCGCCTTTTATCATTTTCCATAACATTAGCCAAGGAGCCTTTATTATTTGTCAAATCATCCACCAGGGAGTAGGATAATGAGATGAATACGTGTCACATAACATTAGGTGAAATGTATATTGTTCTCTCAGAGGTGCGTTGCTTCGAGCCATATAAGCATAAAAGCCCAGCAGCCTACCCCAGTGCATGGCTCCTATTGCTTTCAAAACACCCAACCAATGGTGAGAGGAAACGATTGGCAAAGAGGTACGTTGTGCAAGTGTTTGGGCGCAGCCACGCACCAGGAAAAAATACAGTCTGTTTATGGTCACTGTTCAATGTGTAATGAGCTGTAGGTGGCCTCCAAACCTCCCCTTATAGCCATCCCTATCCTCCATAGCGTCACCATTTCAGATTGTAGGCTCCAGTATGGAACGGTAGAGTCAGCGGTAACCATATGGCAATGTTGTGAAACCGTGAATAACTCGTTTGTCACACACAAGTTTGTACCTCTTCTTTAAGTTTACTGTATGTATTGTCTTTGTTTTTGCATCTCGTTTGATGAAGTGTGGATTCTCCAGATAGATGGGTTCCCCATTTGGATTGCAGACTTGACCACACATGGTTTCAAAGTTGAGCTTCTGTGATCCACGAAAATTGAGGGTGAATCCTCTGACCTTACAGACTGTTTTCCCATTCTTTGTTTGGTAGGCATAATTCTTTGGGCCCCCGGAGACAAAGGTTGTGATATAATCATCATCATCCAGTTCATTCATTAACTCTCCGAGATAGTCGCCAAGGGCTGGCATCCAATCATCTGGTTGGCTAGTAAAGATGACAGAATCTGTGTCAAAGTACAGGACTCTTGTTTGTAGACGTTCAAGGACAGTATAGAGCTTCAGCCTGGCATGGGCAGTTGTAAAAGCAGCAATGACAACATTGGTCTTATCAGAAATGGGAACAAATCCACCTCCTTGTGTGTAGTACACCTCTACACACTCATCGTTGACGAATTGAATGTTTTTCACTTGGGTTGACTAACACGTGAGGAGCTGGAAGTAACGTTCTGGGTCTTTGACAAGCTCCACCTTAATTTAGCCAGTGAACGCAGTCCAGGGTTTTTCTTGATCTTTTCATAGTTCAACTTGATCCCTTCTTTTTGATCATACTCTCTGATGTACTGACTCTTTTGAGCTTCTGTCTGACACCGGGACGGCCATCCGCTCGCCTCTTGTTTGATTTTTAGGAAGGTATCGATGTACCCTGTAAAAAGCTCGGACGATCTCTGAGGGAAATGCCACACCTCTATCATTCGAACCATGCGGTATCCCAGCTCCAACGCTTTATCAATCTCAATGGAACACCAGGTTCCAGACAGCATACGTTCTTCATCTGCATGTTCACAGGGTGTCTGTTGTAGGCTCTCAGCACATGTTCTGCAGAGAGGGAACATCAGTTTTCCATTGGCACGGTAGGGTAACACTGGATGGAACAGGAAGGAGGGTGGGAGAATCTCACACTTAATCATACCAAAGAACTCGGTAGCAGAAGGGTTGACGAGAGCTTCGCTTGTGAGAATTTCTGGATGACCAGTCGGGACTTCACAATATTTGTTTGTCCAAGGATACAATGAGGTGAAGTCAACATAATGGATCTTCTCATCCTCAGAAATTTCTTTTTGAAGACAAACTGCATTTGTACGACCCCCTGAAAAAACCGTCGCGGGGTTCTAATGGTGTGTCGAATTTAAGGGTGTCGATGAAGGCTTTCATCTCTAGGTTGGTGGCTAGTTCTTGCTTGAAATCACATTCCCATTTGACTTCTACTCGGAATCCAAGCTTCTTGAAACGCTCAACTTTGCGAATGGTACCTTCCAAGAGATCTTCCATTCTTGTGTCATTCACTGGATTCATGGTATTATGTAGATAGCATCGGGAACAACCATGCCACAGGCACCCCATGAATTCGTAAATGGTCCTCTTCTCAGGATTATAGCCATCCACGTAGTTACCATCGATTCGTTGCTCTCCCCCATTCAAAGTGTGTAGAATACGGTCTCCTGTCTGGTGATGAACCCACGCTAACCATTTGAGAGCCATGGTGAAATACTTGCGAGCGGGTTGGTATCCCTGTGAGGGAATGAGTCCAATAGTGTTTTCTCTTAAGAAATTTTGTCGGAACACACGGTTGCAGGCACTTGCAATGGTAACACAGTCCTTGAAAGGGTCGAGATTGCAGGTTTCTTCCTTCAACTGTTTAAACTGTAGGCAGCACCGTCTGAGAATGTCCACATCGCTGCGACAATATTCTTCCAATTCTTTCTGGAAGTCAAACACATAATTGCGCATGCATAACCCTTCACACCATGTCAGGAAATCCAGCCGTTCTTTAGTACTCATGCCATCTGGGTCGTAGTTTTCAATAGGCGGAAGAGGACCAACGTAACGCTGATTTTCTTTTCTGTTAAAGAAATGAGGGAAGTAACCTTTCTTGAGCTCCGTCAGACCAAAGGTTTTGGGCAAGGCTTTCAGTGGCATTGGGAGGAAATTTAAAGAATCGCGGAACTTGGTGTTGGCTTGTTCGAGTTCCATAGACATGATTTTGACACTGTTCAGGATCAGGCTTGGTAATAGACATTCTTTGTAGAAATATTCACAGAGGAGAAACCCGTCACAACCCCTGAGGTTGTGGGCGATGACGATGGCACCTTCATGAGTTCCATCTAACAGCCACGTGCCAAACTGGTCCACGCAGTCATCCCCCTTGAACACCAATTTAAACCCTGTTTCATCTTGTACAATTAATAAATTTGCAATTTGCCGTCCTTCGTCTTGCCTGCTCTCGATATCGAAGAACAAATATTCCTGCCCTTCTTGTTCATCACTTTCCTCTACGTCATTGTCAATCAACTCTTCTGCAACACGTCTTCTTTTACGTCTGTTTTCATTCTGCTTTCCTTGCTCTTGCTGGTCTTCTGGGTCTTCTTGGTCGTCATCTTGTTGAAACACAATAGGCTTCATGTAGCAGCGATGAGTATTGGGGTCCACAAATTCCTCACAGTTCCAACACATTTTTTCACCACACATGTGAGCTTTTGGACTTCTTCTCTTGTGCGACATGACTTTGTTGCATTTTCGACATTTATAGAATTTAGTACAAACCGATTGCCCTTCTTTGTCTGGACGACAGTGGTTAGCGTAGCATTCGTCTCCGGCGAACATTCTGTGACACTCCCCACACTCTCGCCACAGTACTTTCTGGATATACCCTTGACAAGCTTCGGTGAAGCAGCACTTTCATACTTTACTGCAATGATGTTCTTCTTTCTTATCATATTCTTTCTTACATTCTAAGCACCAATAACCTCTACCTAAGAAAGCGGAGACAGATAAGATGACGTCATAATGATTTTGATAAAGATATAAATAAATTTGTTTTTCTCTTTTGGGCCCTTCATAGATAATAGCGTTAAAGTGTTCAGCCGAGAAGACGACGATCTGGTGTTCTGTAATTACTTGTTGGAACTTGGCCACCTCGGGAAGTACGCAGGGACCCTCTGGAACTCCAGCCTTCCTATGCAGCTGTTGTGCTAGAAGTCGTTGTTGTTTGCATCCGTGTCGAATAGAACCATATGCAGGGTCTTTTTCTTGCCGAGCCAACTCTGTCACCAAGGCACAGGCGAGACATAGGAAATCTTTATTCCTGATGCGAATGACGCATCGCTTGCTGTCAAGGAACTTGGACAATTTGAAACCAAAGTGTTTTCTCTTGCGAGTCGCAACCCCACCTTGTGGCATCCCAACGTGAAACAAATGGACACTCATTCCATCCTTTAGATTGACGTTTTCGTTTGACTGCAAAACTCGCTGCACCTCGCCCATGATCTGCTCGGCATTTAACTCGTGACGAGGCATGAACGGTAAGGATATGGGGTAGTCTAATGATTTACTCTGGCGGACAAATCGTACCAGATCGTTGTCGGGCATTCCTGTAGTCAGTTCATGTACCATGGAGTCGAAAATTCTACCCAACTGATCCATGAGGGATACGTCTTCTGCTTGGAGCTTTAATGACAGGTGATAGTCCGTAGCTGTAGTGTTAAATTTGCGGGTTTGTCTTGTGGCTACTTCACGAAGTGTGTAGTGCTGTTCAGATGTCCATAAATCCTTTCCCGACCCAACCTGTTCTGCAGCCAATAAGCACTCATCGTCTTCCTTCTAATGAAATAAGATCGTACTGTGAACAAAACAGTAATATATCTAGTATTAAAAATTTAAAGTAAGTTACTTACAGAGATAAACAATAGACGATTATCTGTTCAAGATTTTGGACTTAAAAAACCTTATAGTGTTAATACAAAGAAAGATAGGGTCAAGGTTGAAAACGAGGTTGAATGATTTACAGAACCGAAAAACAGTAACGTCAGTTGTTACAGGATTAAAAACCTGCCGAATAACTTACAGAATCAACACAGAGTAACGTAACTAACAGTGTTATTAGGAAAGTAACGTCAGGATTGAAAATGAGACTGAATGACATACAGAACCGAAAAACAGTAACGTCAGTTTTTACAGGATTAAAAACCTGCTGAATAACTTACAGAATCAACACAGAGTAATGTAACTAACATCGTTATTAGGAAAGTAACGTCAGGATTGAAAACAAGGCTGAATGACTTACAGAACTGAAAAACATTAACGTTAGTTCAGCTTACCTCATTTCCTAGTAGGTAGCTATAATCCCAGGTATCAATTGCTGAACTTAGCTCCTCCTCTTCCCAGCATTCCATTGCGTGTATCATTGCTTCATCTGAATCTTCTAAAACGTCAGGTTATTCATTGTTAGAGCTGGGTTCCGTTCCATGCGAGGCTTCAAAATTAAACTCAGTCATTGGTTCAGTTTCTGAGAGATCAATAAAATCCACTCCTGGGATGAGCTGAGGTAGGTCATTGAAGTTTTCATGTTGTTGAAAGTTCACTGAGGTCTCAGGAGTTGTGATTACAAACTCATCTAAAGCTTCAAAATTAAAGTCTTGCGTTGAAGGAGTGTCAGGGGATGTGATCAGTTCATCCACGAGGTCAGTTAACCAATGTGAAGAATCATTTGCTCGTATTTTCAATCTATCTTTCATGGTTTTCCCATTTCCTTCTTCTTTGAACTGTTGCTGAATCCAACGGTCGTGAAAAGGAACCATTTCATGTTGTTCAATTGCAGGATCCATCATCATACACTTCTCACGCCATAGCGTTACAATTTCATTTTTGTCACAGGACCGAATGACTTCAAACAAAAATGCATCTACATGGTCAGCCGTCAGGTCAGGGGTACCAGTTGCATCAATCAACCGATCCCACACCTCTTGCTCATAAACAAACCAAAAAGCGTCTGTGATATCTTGACGCATGTGAAGGCGGCATTCTTTTTTTTGAGCATGAAATTCATGCAACTGTCTCTTTTGAATACGGTGTACGTCTTGAAATTCAGATGTACGTGAAGCAATTTCGTCTTCACTCACCAAATGTGTACCTGGCAAATGTTCATTACAGCGCTCTGTCTTCTTATCTTTCATCTAAACGGCTCTTGAAACTTCAGGGTTAAAGTGAGCTTGTCTTTCCATCTTGTCAAACTTGAATGAAAAACCTAGAGCATGTAGCTCTTTTTATAATTATTATGCGAATACTGAGGAAACACTCAGGATCGAAAAACACCAATCAAAACCTTTTTGAAACAATATACATTGGGTTTTTTTTGTTAAAAACTGGTTTTAAACAAGAAATTATCTGGTTTCACAAGATTTCATTTCATTCCTATTGTTTGACATAGAAGAGATAATAGAGTTGTGACATTAACCAATCAAAAAATTAAGCATTTTCCTCACGTGTCCGCGTTCATGGTATAATCAATTGGAGCTTGAAATCGTAGGATCGAAACGCACCAATCAGATAACTCGCAATTCTTTCGACAGTGAAAATTTTTTATGTTCAAAACGCACCAATCAGGTAGCATAGCAAAGTGACCAATCACGTTGTTTTGACTCAGTTATAAATAAGCGTCGAATTAAGAGTTGTTACCCACTTATCTTTACAACTGTTATCTCTGTTATCACCTATCTACAACTGTTATCATCTATCATGGATTGTGAGCTTGTAAGAGTTGTCATCAGAATGGTGAGTTCACTATATTTGCTTAACATGTCATTATGGTCATTCGATAGGACTTAAAAGTATTAGTTTCGCTTCTTGCTTTACTTAAGCGCAAAATATTTTGTGTAAGAATGTGTTGCAACACGCTTCGCTTCTCCGTTAGTTTTGCTTCTTGTTTGAATCAAGCGTAAAGTATTTCTGACATTGATTCATTACAACAGTTAAGTTGCAAGTTAAATTCAAAAATTGGTTATTCGTTTTGACTTGAAAGCAAACTCTTGCCGATTGCTAAACTTGAGGTGCATCAATACGTTTTGGTGAAAAGAAAATGTGCTTTTCAGTGCGTTACGTTTTTCTGTGAGTTTCACTTCTTGTTTGAGTCAAGCGTAAACTATATCTGACATTGTATCTGTAATAACACAGTTAAGTTTCAAGTGAAATTCAAAATCTTTGTTCGTTCTAACTTGAAAGCAAACTCTTGTTGCGCGCACATGAAATCAAAATGTGTAGTCAAAGAAACCGCTCGCCCAAAGTTACGCGAAAAGTTTCGCTACGTTTTTCAGTGTATAGAATCCTGCGCTAGGTTTTTTGCAGTGCGTTAAACTCAAACAATTTCGTTCCTCGATTGACGTAAGCGTAAAACTATGTCTGTGAGTGTATCATTAGGTTGCAAGTTAAAGTTAAAATCCTTATTCGCTCTGACTTGGAAGCAAATTATTACCGCGCGCGTATGGAGTTTCCCTTCTTGTTTGAATCAAGCGTAAAGTATTTCTGACATTGATTTATTACAACAGTTAAGTTGCAAGTTAAATTCAAAAATTGGTTATTCGTTTTGACTTAAAGGCAAACTGTTGCCGATCGCTAAACTTGGGTAGCATCAATACGTTTTGGTGAAAACAAAATGTGCTTTTCAGTGCGTCACGTTTTTCTGTTAGTTTTGCTTCTTTTTTGAGTCAAGCGTTAACTATATCTGACATTGTATCTGTAATAACACGGTTAAGTTTAGAGTGAAATTCAAAATCTTTGTTCGTTCTCACTTGAAAGCAAACTCTTTTTGCGCGCACATGAAATCAAAAGGTGTATTCAAAGAAACCGCGCGCAAAGTTACGCGAAAAGTTTCGTGTAGGAATGTGTTGCAGCACGCTTCGCTTCTCAGTTAGTTCGCTTCTTGTTTGAGTCAAGCGTATACTATATCTGACATTGTATCTGTAATAACACAGTTAAGTTTCGAGTGAAATTCAAAATCTTTGTTCGTTCTAACTTGAAAGCAAACTCTTGTTGCGCGCACATGAAATCAAAACGTGTATTCAAAGAAACTGCGCACAAAGTTACGCGAAAAGTTTCGTGTAGGAATGTGTTGCAGCACCCTTCGCTACTCAGTTAGTTCGCTTCTTGTTTGAGTCAAGCGTAAACTATATCTGACATTGTATCTGTAATAACACAGTTAAGTTTCGAGTGAAATTCAAAATCTTTGTTCGTTCTAACTTGAAAGCAAACTCTTGTTGCGCGCACATGAAATTAAAACGTGTATTCAAAGAAACCGCCCGTGCAAAGTAACGCGAAAAGTTTCGTGTAGGAATGTGTTGCAGCACGCTTTGCTTATCAGTTAGTTTCGCTTCTTGTTTGAGTCAAGCGTAAAATATTTCTGACAATGTATCTGTAATAACACAGTTAAGTTTCGAGTGAAATTCAAAATCTTTGTTCGTTCTAACTTGAAAGCAAATTATTGTTGCACGCATATGAAATCAAAACATGTGTTCAAAGAAACTGCTCGCAAAGTTACTCGAAATCGTATACCGTTGATTTTTTAAGGTAAGAATTAAAAAGTATTTATACGAATGTAATAGAAAGTACGATTTGTTTTCTTTACAGGAGGAGGAGGAGTGCGTAATTTGCCAAGAAGAAGACTTTGGTATCGAGAAAATAGAATGCTGTGGCCAACCGATGCACAGGGAATGTCTGGACACCTGGAGATTAACTTTACTTCCAAGTACTTCCAGGTGTCCGCACTGTCGGACGGAGCTGCCCCCTCCATGGACCATAGAGGAAATGGTCGCGCTCCATAATTTCATGTTGGAGTGTAAAGAGGTAAATTATATTTAGTCCCGTCGAAACTTTTGATATTAAAATGTCAATTGAGTTTTCTATAACTCACGCTCGAGTGAAATGGTTAATTTAACCCAACAAATAACTCAATTGTTTTCTTTCTTTTTCTTGTTTTCTCAGCATTGCATTGCACTCCACCCACACAGAGACGAAAACTCTTTGTGTGCCATCTGCAATTACTTTTTAAGACCGCTGACGCAGTATCAGAAAATGGATTTGGCGGAAAAACTACGGTCCCTCGTGCAATGTGGGCACGCAAATCCAGATGAATGTAACAGGTGTCCATCAACGAACAGATCCCTCGTAGAAATTTATTTAAGTCAACCTTTTTAATTTTTGTAATTTTAATAATCAATAGTTCACGGTCTTTTTTTTTCTTGAAAATAGTATTAGTGTTTTTAAATAAAAAATAGTAGATCAAATTTTTGTATTAGTTTAGTGTTTTCGAATATAGTTTCTTTTTCCAAGTTCTTAAATGTAAATAATACCGTTTTTCCAAATAAGTTTTTTTTTAAAATTAAATTTTGTAATTTTAATAATTAAAGGCAGTTTTTCAATTCAATGTTGTTTCTTTACGGTGTCATTTTAAATACTCAATAAGGGTAAACAAAACAGGTTTGACTAGTTTTTTCTAGTGGGTGGGCATTTTTAATATATACACTCAGGAAAACTGGTTTGAGCCTGTTTGATCATGACGTTAGTCTCTCCTCATTAGTTCATCACCCGTCCTTTGTTCTTTCCTTATATATTTGCGATACCACCCGGCTGGTTGGGTGGAAACGTACCACCAGAGCACAGTACACTTCACTCCAAATTATACATACACTTGCGTCTCATTAAATCCCTCTTCCACCTAGATGACTTGCATCTCATTAAACCCTTCTCTATATCTACCTTATGTCATGTCAACTTATTCAATGGTTTTAGGGGACAACCTCATTAAATCAGGGCTGCTGCATATATGAATAAGACTCTCCCAAGCATTCGGGATACACTACTTTTCACTCACCGTGCCAGTGTAAAAAGTTTTTCCCTTGGCGGTCCGGTAAAGACGTTTGACCTTTAGTAGAAATCGGATCACATTTGTATGCAAGAACAGATACTCGTCTCTGATTAGCGATTATGGTTAATCGGTTTTTGGCTATTTTGACGAATGGAAAACAAAATAAAATAACCAATTACGTTAGCGTTTAATTCTTAAAAAATTGCTACCCAAGCGAAAGTGAGCATGTATTCACACAAAGTCGAGGAGAAGGAAGCAAGTAGAAAGAGAAACTAGAAGAAGAAAATAAAGAATACGAAGATGGAAAAGAAAGATATTGAGATAACAAGGATTGTGCTTCGACTAGTAAGTATACGAAATTCGCGTTGTATATTTGATGCTTTTCGAATTACAGTAGTTCCCACGCTTTCAAAGACAGTTTCAAATACACGTAAGATTTTTTTATTTCTTACAGCTTACAAGTGAATTGTGCTTAGTATAAGTTAAATTCTTTACAAATTTGCGAAGAAATTTGTGCCTTCAAAAGCTTCGATTAGCTTGCTATAGATTTTACCAGTGAAATGTTGCGCTTTGTTTCTCGATGAGGTTTCGAGCAGTGTGCGTTGTAGAGTTCATTTGCTTATTCTACGTTTAGATTCTCTGTTGAGTTCTAAAATTGTTAGTTTGAAAGTGTTTGTCTTTAAATCATATATCTTGAAGCGTGTTAAAAGTTTTAACATTAAGATTGTGCGATTTCAAAGAGCGCCCATTTAAGTTTCTCAAAGGTTTGCGTACGTTCAAATCTTTTCGTTAATGGCGTTCAAAATGGCGTGCTTTGTTTTGAACTTTATGTATTAAATAGCTTCGATTGAATTGCTAGAGATTTTACGAAACTCAAAGTTACATTTTTTAATTACGTTGCAGGTATAAAGCACTTGCTTTATGTGCATGGAGCAAGGGTTAAACCTACCAGAATCTGGCTGTTGCAGGCACCGTTGCCACGAAAAGTGTGAGAGGCAGTGGCGCAGGACGCTGGTTGCAAGTTCAAGCAAATGCGCCCACTGCCAAGCAGATTTTGAAACAGCCTGGACTAATGACTATATTGAAGAAGTGGACCAGTTTATGGCGGAGTGTAGAAGAATGCTAAGTATTTTAAAACATTATGTGCTATACCTTATGTAAGTTTGTTTCTAGTTATGCGCCGTAAAAGTAATTCCAAAGTATTTAAGTGGATCATACAATCAATTGATCTGATCTTGTAACACATGAGCTCAAATATCCATATGCACTCAGAGGTGTACGTGTGAATGATGATTGTAGTTATTGATGAGGGTTCTACTTTCGAGACTCAATTGAAAACTAAGTAAAATTATTTTTAATTATTTTTCCTTTACAGGTTTGTGGTGCCCAATTTCACTCGCGGTCTCTTGATCATTTTCTGAAGCAAATCTCAACATTGTCGCCAAGCCTGTCGCGGAAGAGGCGTGTCCACGCCTCCTCAGTTTGGCAGTGCCCTTGAGATAAAGTAATTTTGGACATCTCCTAGACCTTTAGACTGACTGTTTTTGTTCTCCTATATTTCGGCTTTGTCATTTATCCCTGTTTAATAGAGCGATGTCCCAGGTTATTTCATCTCATTTGTAAATATTTTCTCTCATTTCACCTTAGGTGTTGTTATTTTGCTTTCACTTTATGTCTCGTTCCAATAGTAAAAAACAAAAACAAAACGAAAAACAAAAAAAAAAAAAACAACAACAGAAGATAGTGTGTTTTCGTGGACACCAACAGTGTATGTCCCGCAGTTACTGTTAATTCTAGGGTTGTGTATTCAATTTAGCATTTTCTCCATCGATGTTGATTAGGTTTTACTCCTTCTTCTGAGACGCGGACGCCGACCAGAGCAGGCCAATAAACCTCTCAAAGAAACCTTCAGCGTATTGAGTCTAGGGCAATCCAGTAAGGTTCCACAAAACCCAGAAAAGTCCCTCAACATCTGCAAGCCTTCGACAGTAGGCTTGTCTCCCCAAACGTTTCCCCAGCAGTCCACGTCCCTCTGCACTTTAGTTACTTTTTTACGAGCATACTTCTTAAGGGCGGTCTTGCGGAGCAGCGACCTGCGCTCTTTCGGGAAGAACATCGCTCTCCTCAACGCACTCCTCTTCTTGTGAGACGAGTTAGCCCAACGATCGAACATCATCCATCGCATCAATCTCTGCCTTTTCAGATTGAGGAGATTGAGGGTTAACCACGCGTTCAAGGTACTCTGCGAAGATCTTTGTCCTAAGGTTTGGGAATTTTCCTTACGCCGTAAGTCTTCTGAGGGCATGCTTTTTTGCGGGAGCAAAAGTCAACTTATCGAGAAACTCTAAAGTCATCTTTGACACAAAACTACTGTCATGCAGTGTTCTACAACTTTTTTATATGTTCAAAAATGAATAAAAGACAAAAAGGAAAGCACTAATTAATAACTGTCTAAAAATAATTAGTTTCTCTAAATTGCGAGTTTTCTTTCTTATTGTAGTGTACCTTATACTTATTAGACTGTAATAAACAAGTTTTTGGGAAATAAAAGAACAAATACACCGCAAGAAGTTTTAAGAAATATATTCACATTTTTTACCTTAATTATATTGCTAGTCAGAAATCCCATTCAAGCAACCATTGTATTATTTGTAAATTTTAAATATCTATCCAAATTAACTTTGGATACCGAAGATATTTGTTTTTCATATACAAAACTCGACTGTCCAAATTACTAATTAATTTGGACAGCTCATTCTCGACCAATTAAAATGCGCGAAAAACAATAAAATCAAAATTGAACCAATCAGGATCCAGCACGGATTCGCTGTAGCAGCGCGAAAAAAAATCACTGGTAAACACTTTCCAAAATGGCGAGTGATGTGCCAAATTTTGGGGTTTTCTTCAAGCTTTTTGATAAAGCTGTTCAAAAAGAAATGGAAGAAATAGGCGGCAGGTTTCCAAGAGAGAAAATGAGACCCGCAAACCAGAACAAAAAGACCCAGAAAAGCACGTCGCCGTGGTTGAATGTTTTCAACTCATGGAAAATCGCTCGTGGGGAAGAACAACTTTTGGAGGATATTCCGCTCAAAGAATTAGACGCAGACACAGGAACATTCAAAGCCTGAATTCTTATGAAGGAGATGATGAAAACCAGTCCAGAGAATTGTCCAATATTATCAGCAGTATTAAACAAAATAATGGAAAGCTGCCCCTTCAGCCCTCAAAAATAAACCAGAGTCAGCAACAGTCATTAACCATTCAGAATACCTTCACAGGCACCATAAACATCTACAGCGGTTTTCCAGGACTTCCAGCATACGAGGGATTGCAGAAAAAGGATGAGTAGACCTCTTTGATTTTATCATTGGAACCCATGCTATGACATTCTGATTACCATGATGTAATATTTGTAGAATAGATTTGCCACCTTTCAAATTTGCATATTAATTGAAGTCATTGTTTTGGTTAATTTTTTTTTGTGATGCCTCTTCGAGTCATCCCTCAAAATTTATATTTGAGATACAATTGCAGTCATTGCACATTAAGAATGCTTTCATAAGACATTATCATGGTAATTTTCATACAGAGTTGTTGTGAATTCATATTTAAATCATTGAATTGTATTGCAATATTCTTTAACAATAAAAATCAATTCTGTGCATTATTGTCTATGTTTTGTAATAATATATTCCTGACAAAATCAGCATTATTTTTACCCTTAAATAACACACAATATAATAATATTAATAGGTAATAGGACTACATGCTTGTCCAATTTGGAAATAATTGGACTCAAAAAATTCCTCAGACTGCCAAATTGGACAAGGCCGTAGGCTTCGTCCAATTTGGCAGTCCTCAGAATTTTTCGCATCCAATTATTTTCAAATTGGACAGCATGTAGTCCTATTACATATACAAATACAAATACAATATGGAGGCTAACAAAAGGGAGTGTGGTTGTCATTGTTTAATCAGACTTCAAAACATCTTCTACAAGAGTTTGCTCTTTTTTTAAAAAAATCGCAAGTCGCTTTTTGTTCCTTTTTTTGTTGACGGCCAGTTCATGCATCAATACATTTTCCAACGCTTCAGTAAATTTTGTGTGTACTGTTTTTTTCTCTTAACGCATCCTTGTCACTTATTCTTCCTTGTCAGAGTTGTTGCTATCGGGTAATCTTTTGGCATACTGCAAAACATGTGTAGCGAGTTTTCGGCCAGACCAATGCATCTGTCTTGCTAATTCCACTTAATGTTTCTTTAGACCAAAGTCTTCCAATGCCACTTGAAATCGCCTGGCTAGCCAGGGATAATGTTCGAAACATTCTATGTCGGGAAATTCTAAATAATCAACAAGATAGCGAAACGTGCAATGATTCAGCGTAGCCCTTTTTCCTGTAGCCTAATCGCGTAATATTTTTTCCACGATGGCCGTTATCAAAGGTTCGCACTCCATTTTACCACACAACCAGCTCAAAGGATTATCAAAGGATTACAGAATAACTGCCCACTGTGATACTTTTTAAAAATGCGCGGTGAATGCATTATCTTGTTTGAATCCCACGGCCTTCTTGACTTTGTTTTCCCGCCTTTTTTGTTTCATTGAATAGATTAATTTCTTCCTCATTTCGTCCTCATTAAACAGCTTAAAAATCGGTAATTTTGTGAAACGACCCTACACTAGGTTGAAAACACTAAGCTTGATTTTGCTTAGGACAGTCGGAACAACGTTTCTTAAGATAATCAAAAAACGCTAACTTGTGTGCGCGTATGCTAATGAGATCACAGTCACGCATGAGAGTGTACATTCTAAGCCAAAACTGCCCTATTCACAACACCTAACAATAAGTGTATACCGTTTAGGGGTTACAATAGTTCAAACAGAATGTTTAAACGTTGACACTGCCTTGAGAATGCATGTCTGGAACGAAACCGTCACCACACCATGAAATTTCTGGACATTTGCTATTTAGACTTTATTATTTATTTTTTTTCCTATGCAGTTATTAAAAGAAATATTGGAGGAAATAAATTCACCTGATGTTAACCTAACGATAAGTGCACATTCGCAATGGTTTTATTTTGTTTGTTTGTAAAAAATACCGTTAAGAGAGTTAGAACAGAATGTTTAAACGGTGCAGACTACTTTACATTAACATGCATGTCTGGAATGGAACCGTCACCAGACCATGAAATTTCTGGACATTTGTTATTTTCAGAATGACCATTATTCATTCACCCACTTAAATCCCTAAAAGTGGTAATTTATTATATTGTTTTTTTTTTGTAGATACCACTACAGGATTGTAACGAAATTTCAAATCCATCCAATGGAACAATTGGTTTCCCACTTGAAGAGGGTGTAAGTTGTTTTTGTCGTGTCCAGAGCCCTAGATCTACCTGTGAAGGCAGCAGCGTTATACTCTGACAGCACAGACGTGCTATTTAAGGTGGTGGGATTGTGCCAGCGCAAAGCATTTCGTGACAAATATAAAGCTCTTGTGTCCAAGAAACAGATACCGTCCAAGAGCCCGCTAGCCAAAGTGAATCCTTTGTTAGACGAAGAAGGCTGTATGCGTTCAAATGGAAGGCTTCAGTTTACAGAGTACTTACCTTATGATGTACAATTCCCAATGATACTGCCTCGAGGACACTGTGTGACTAAACTCATTGTCAAGCATTATCATGAACAGGCCAACCATACCGCAGGAAGCAACTTTGTCTTGTCCCAAATTAACCAAAAGCATTGGACCATTGCAGCACGAAAAGAGATCCGAGAGTGGGAGCGCGAGTGTAACGTGTAAATGAAGGCAAAGCAAGACCACTAGACAGATCATGGCCCTGATTCCAAAGATCCGTCTTCGATTAACCTTCTGTCCCTTTGACCAAGCAGCCGTTGACTATGCTGGGCCTTTAACCACTGTACAAGGACGAGGTGTGCCCCTTCAGAAGAGGTGGCTGTGTTTGTTTACTTGTTTGTCAACCTGTGCGGTCCATACGGGTGAAAAACCGCACACATGTCTGCAATGCGACAAACACTTTACAACAAAATCCAACCTCAATCGTCATCTCAAGGCGCACAAAAAACGAGGCGTGCAACGCATGTTCACCTGTAGCAAAACCTTACACAACCTCGCACTATTTAACGCTCATATTCGCACCGCGCATCAACAACCCACCACCACCGCTGCAACCCGTAAACATTCCGCCGCAAAACCTGTAGACGCTCCGCCGGCGAAAAAGATCTAAGAGGTCGGACCAAGCAAGTACGAGTACCGCTTGAGAACCAGCCCCTGCTACTTCTGCTGCTGCTACTGCTGGCTCCAGTTGGCAAGAAGATCCAGTTTTGATTCCGGCCAACCTTGTTGTCAGTAGTGAAGAAAACATTGTCCAAATGTACAGACAGTACTGGCCGCAAATTCGAACCAGATTCAGCTGACACAACCGCCTACAAGACTGGTATAATTTCCGTTTATCCACCATCAGTCCAGCCGGCCTCCAAGAACAGCTAAACCACATTTTTGCTGATCAGCCTACAGTCTTCAAAGTCAATTTCGCCTTTGGGTTTATCCTCCAAAACACTGAAACGGGAGCTTTACAGTACCATCACCCCTCTGCCAACAACAACTCGGTGTTGGAGCAGCCGTTTCTTGTCTCAAACCGTGAAGATTTAGAACGCCTGTACGAACAATTAGAAGCCATTGATTTCCTGGAGTGGATACGCCAGCAGAGGCCTAACTCTAAATGGGTTGTGGGTCTCGTGACGAATGTGACGTGGTTCGTATGGGAACTTTGTGATCATCCGATCGATCGTGGTAAATATCTTCCAGGTTATATCACCCAGAATCGAGGAATTGACGCGCTAGAACCAATGCACAGATGGGTAAGCCTTATGAAGATAATCTGTGTTTCTTCCGCTGCCTGGCGCTCCATACCGGTTGCCACACAAAGAACCTAGAGAGAGAGACCAAGCACTATTACCAGCAGTATCGAGAAGCAGGTCTATCCAAGAAGAAGTTTCATGGCGTGAAGTTAAGTGAATTAGATGACCTAGAAAAGTTGTTTGAAGTCAACATTCAAGCGTTTGTCCTTAAATCATATATCTCGAAGCCCGTTAAAAGTTTCTCAAAGGTTTGCGTACGTTCAAATCTTTTCGTTAATGGCGTTCAAAATGGCGTGCTTTGTTTCGAACTTTATGTATGAAATAGCTTCGATTGGATTGCTAAAGATCAGTTTACGAAACTCAAGGTAAAATTTCTTAATTACGTTGCAGGTATTAAGCACTTGTTTTATATGTATGGAGGAAGGCTGGAACCTACCAGAATCTGGCTGTTGTAGGCAGGGTTGCCACGAAAATTCTAAGAGGCGGTGGCGCAAGACGCTGGTGGCAAGTTTGAACAAATGCACTCACTGCCGAACAGATTTTGAAACAGCGTGGACCAGTGACTACACTGAACAAGTGGACCAGTTTATGGCGGAGTGTAGAAGAATGCTAAGTATTTTAAAACATTATGTGCTATACCTTATGTAAGCTTGTTTCTAGTTATGCGCGGTAAAAGTAATTCCAAAGTATTTAAGCCGATGATACAATGAATTGATCTGATCTTGTAACACATGAGCTCAAATATCCATACGTACTCAGAGGTGTACGTGTGAATGATGATTGTAGTTATTGATGAGGGTTCTACTTTCGAGAATCAATTAAAAACTAAGTAAAATTATTTTTAATAATTTTTTTTTACAGGTTTGTGGTACCCTACACCCAGAAAGCGAAATTAGGTGGAACTGTGCGCTGTGTACATATTTTTATAAAACGCAAACTGAGCTTCATAAAGTTCAGATATACAGTTTATTTAAACAATTGGTCGATTGTCATCGTGAGGAGTACCACTGCAATCAATGTGTAAAATCGTTAAAAACGCTAACTAAATATATTTATTACCGTCGGGAGGAGACTAGTTTAATTATTGTGTTTTAATTTTCTTATTACCTTTTAAAATGTTAAAAGTTTTCAAATTCAAATTTTTATTTCTTATTTTCGATTAATGTGTAAATAGATTTAAAATTGCCTTATTCCTATTATTACATTTTTCAAAGTCACAGTTTTCAAAGTTTTTTCATAAGTAATTATTGTAGGTATAGGTATACAGATGTTGTAATATTCATTTTTATATTAAAGTTTATTCTTCTCTCACAATCAGGTGTCTCCTTCACTGTCTCCTTCAAGGGTTAAAAAAGTTCCTTGACACACCACGGGGTAAATGGTTCCATACACCAGTCATGCAAAAATGTTTGTTGAATAACAGCCTTGATCCAAATCTCATCGCGTATCTTCAATTTCAGAATCTTGTTAAGTTGACGCGTAAATTTCTTTTCGTCGAGAAAATAAAATGAAGGCACTTTCAGTTCTCCAATAGTAAATTCCATTCCATTTTCCTCCCATGTTGATTCAATTGTTTTCCGAGGGATGCTTTTATGACAAACATTGTCCCACAGTTCATTCAATAAAGTCACAACTCTGTCTTGTAACTGTAAACGTCTCATTTGAGAAGTGAGCGCTTCCATATCCTATGCAAACACTTGTTGTTTCATAAAGTTTTCCATCGCTTTAATTTTTACGTAAAGAGTTCGCTTTTATAGGAAGATTTTAAACCAATAAAGTCAACTTATAGGGACCGGTTTGACAAGTTTGCCTACTCTGAGATATTAAGGAGACCATGTTGAATACTTAATGGTGTTCAAAACTGGTTTTGTCTGGTTTTTCTACATTCAACTTGTTTGACCATGACGTCAGTGGTTTCTCATTGGTTCTCGACTTATCCATTGTTCTTTCCCTATATATTTGCGATACCACCCGGCTGGTTGGGCGGAATCGTACCACCAGAGCACAGTCCACTTCACTCCAAATAAACATATACTAAACTCCAAATCATACATACACTTGCATCTCATTAAACCCTTTCCCTATATCTACCACATGTCACGTCAACTCATTCAACGCTTATAACCGGTTTAAGTCACCCCTGATTCTGTTTAAATATATGAATAAAATTGGTCTAGTCATTCGACCCATACTACTGCAGTTCCTGTTGCAGCAAGTACTGGGAAGGTGCCAATAAGTTAAGAAGACACGAACAGACCTGTGACGGCAAAGTCCAGCTCAAGTACCCTGGCGGTGCCTACCATGTCCCTAAAACCATATTTGAAGAATTGGAAGACGAAGGCATCATCTTACCAAAAGAAGCCTGCTACTTCCCTTACAGAGCCACCTTTGATTTTGAATGCTTTATTGACAAGGAAAACGCCAACCAAGAGAAAAACACAGACAACTTAACCTGGTTATCGTCGCATGTTTCCCTCAGTGTGAGTGTGTGTAGTAACGTGCCTGAGTATCAAGTACCAAAATGTTTCCTGTCTAATGGCGACCCAACCGTGTTTATTACAGAGTTTATCGAGTACTTGGTCGCTTTCAGCACAAAAAAGTCTTCTCTGCTACGCCAACAGTACGCACCCGTATTTGAAGCACTCAACTGAGCATCTGTACCTAGGCGTGGTGAGGCGCATGAAGATCAGTTACCACAAATGCTAGTCGATATGCAAGAAGAAAATGAAGTTGAAAGTGAAAAAGAGAGCGCAGTTGATGAGAGCCAAGGAATCGATTTGATGGTCAGTGATGATGAGCAGGATGAGGAAGAGATTCACTCTGAAAACTAAGATCCCGCCTTTTTAGATGACGAAGTCAATGAAAACGATCCATCGTTTTGTAGAAGATTAAACGAAGAGTTGGACCAGGGAAGAAAACAAGAACAGAGACAGAGGCGAGAAGAAATGGCAGATTGTAAGGATATGTTGTTTGGTGAAGCACAAACCAGTGATAACAAAGTGCTGAAGGCTTTAGAACAAAAATTGACCATCTCCATACAAGAATTGCCTGTCCTTCGCTTTAATTCTGGCAAGTACGATCTGAACGCTGTGAAAGAATTTCTGTTCCCGTACCTCATTGAGACTCAGCCAGTCAAGTTTACTGTAAAAAGAAACAGCAACCACATGTGCCTCAAGACAGACTTCTTAAAATTTTTGGACATCACGAACTATCTTGCTCCCGGTTTCAGCTACGACCAGTTCTTAAAAGCCTACGAGTGTGAGCAGACTAAAGGTTTCTTCCCGTACGAGTGGGTCGATGGGCTGGACAAGCTGGATGACACATCGCTACCCCCTCACGCTGCCTTCTATTCATCCCTGAAGAACGCTAACATCACCGAAGACGAATACCAGTACTGTCAGCAAGTGTGGGGAGAAAGCCGGATGTCAACCTTTAGAGATTTTCTAGTTTGGAACAATAACCTGGATGTTGTTCCATTCCTCGAGGCAGTGGAAAAAATGAGTCAATTCTGGCGAGAAAGGAAGATTGACATGTTTAAAGATGGCATTTCTGTTCCTGGTCTCACCTTAAAGTACCTGTTCTCGTTTCTTGATGAGCAAACCCACTTTAGTCTGGTTGACCAAGCCAACAGCGACCTTAGACACTAGTTTTTAAAAGAGAAATTCAGCACTGATCCTTGATGAACGATGTAGCTTTGATGTTGTAGTTCTGTCTCTTTTCCAGTTGTTTGTTTATGCTTTAAGATGTATCATAATTAATTTTTCCTAACTGTAATTGTCATCCTACATTCCTTCAGTTTATCACGTCTAAAACGTTTACTTAAGTCTTCGATCGTACTGCGGTTCCCTTAGACACAAGTTTTTAAAAGAGAAATTCTGCACTGATTCTTGATAAACGATATAGCTTTCATGTTGTTCATTTACGCTTTAAGATGCATCCTCGTCAATTTTTTCTAATTGTTATTGTAATATCCTACATTTCTTCAGTTTATTACGCCTAAAACGTTTACTTAAGTCTTTGATCGTACTGCGGTTCCCTTAGACAAACGTTTTTAAAAGAGAAATCCATAGCTATGTTTCTCTAAACTAACATCGTTATCCAAACGGCAAACGTATTGAGAAGATAACTGTTAAGGACCATTTCTGAATTTGCATTAAAAATTAGCACCTCTTTGTTGCTTTTGAATACAAAGAAATAAAAACGAATAGCAACAAAGTGGAGTTCAATATGCTTTTCTTTTATTTTCTTTAAACATTCAAAATACTTGTCTGTTAATGAATAAAGCTATTGTTTTAACCTACATACAAATCATTTTGTTTTTTACAGATGGGATTTGAAATACCCTTATCTGATGAGGCGGTGCGAGTCTTTTAAGACTAAACCATAAGATCGCCAATTTATCTTTAGAGCTTAAACGCAAAAACCGAGATTGAGAAGCTTTAAAGAAAGCAAATGAAACAATAAAACATCAGGCAACAAAAGAAAAGAGAAGAAGGTGGAACAAGTAAACAGATGGAGAAAAAATCATCCGAATTTGGTAAGAAAGCAAAAGAAAAGATGGAGGCAGCGGCAGAGAGAAAAAAGAGAAACAGAGCGGGAAGCGACTAAGACATTAAACAAAGGAAGGGGAGGAAGAAAGAAGGGAGAAGATGAGGACTCTTCTTGAAGATTTCATGAGCGAAATAAATATAGACGGGCAACAAGAACAGGGGGAGGCCCCGAAAGCTCCATCCGCAGGAGCAAATAGAGCGGAAGAAAGAAGAAAAAGGAGGTTAGAAACAGAAAGAAGGGAGGAGGAAAGAAAAAAAAGAGAATAAGGAGAGGAAACGAGAAAAAGAAGAATCGATGAAAAAAGAAAGAAGAAAGAGTTGGAGAAGGCACAGATCAGAAGAAGGGAAGAGAGAGAGAAGAGAGCGAAAGTACGAAAGGAGAGAAAGGAGAGAGAGCGAGGAAAGGGAGAGTGAAAGTTTAGAGAGTGTTGAGTCAATTTTAATAGTAAGTCGGGCGCGGTATGCAGGCCACTGGTATCATACCTGGCGCTGACAACCTCACAATAGTATCGTATTAAAACCTCGTTTGGGAGGCAAAATTCCTTGAAACTGGTACAGTGGGTCTTGACCCGCACAAAGGGTAAGTGCAGAAAGATACTCAGAGCAAGATGTCTTTGATGCTCCCTTCCAGATCCAAGCAGAGCACGACCTTGTTCAAGTAAACGAAGCTTTGCAAGAATTTGACATCTTAGAATATGTGCGTCAACCACGTACCAACTCAAAATGGATGGTAGAGTGTGCATGTGGAGATGACTGCCGTGAATGTAAAAAAATAATAAAAAAATTAAAAAAATATTACTTATTGCCATAAACAAATTAATTTTTTTTTGATATTTTTTATTTCTCTTTTATCACTTTCTATTAACCTTTTTACCATTTATTCAATTTTTTTCAAAAATAGCTTGATTTTTTCGATTGTTGTGTAAATAGTTTTTAAATTGTCCTTTTATCTTTCCCGTATTTAAGTTTTAAAAAAAAATTCTAATTCTTGTTTTCAATAATTATTATTGTGTACATGATGTTATGAAATTTTCCATTCTCTTTAAACAGTTCTCTTGTTTTTCACTGTCTCCTTTAAGGGTTAATAAAGTTTCTTGATACACCACGGGGTAAATGGCTCCATACACTAACTTTACTGTAAAGTTAACGGTATTATTGGTGTCATTTTAGATCAACAATCAAGTAGGTGGCGGTCTAGAGGCAGAAGGAGAGCCCCGGGCCAAGAAAGCCAAAGTCTCCCATGAATGTACAATGTGTGGTAAGAGCTTTGCGAGAGTGGACAACCTAACACGCCACATGTTAGTGCACACCAAGGTGAAAAATCACATCTGCCCTTCCTGCAACAAGGCTTTTGCACGTCCTGGAGATTTGATGCATCACAAGAAAAAGGTCCATGATGGTGCTCAACGAAACTACAAATGTAAAACCTGTGACGAGGAATTTACAAACATGGCACCATTTCATGCCCACGTTAAAAATACTCATCAACATGACAAGAGAGTTTTTTAACGAAGAAGGTATGTTGTTACTTGTAACAATTAAATACTATTATTATTTTATTATTATTATTATTATTATTATTATTATTATTATTACTTTATTTATCATCATTTTTTTATTGTTAATATTACGTGAGTTTTAACAGCATTATGATTCTCAAGGTAACTGAACGCACGGCTTTGTTTTCGTTACCAATACAAAAAAATATAGATGATATTTGTAACATTATATTTTAGCTCCCAAACCAAAGAGGCATAGACCATCTTCATCACATCGACCTTCACACGTGATTGGACCAAACGTTACGGGAGCAAGTTCCAGTTGCAATTCTGATCCGCACTGTGTTCGCTGATCTTCTTCCGTCTGACGATCCTTCGCTAAGCCAAATGTATCAATAACACTGCCCCAAATTCGCACGCCTTTTAATCGTGGAACCGTTTGTTGGATTGGTACAACTTAAGATTAACTTCCTTCGATCCTGAAGAACTTACTCGTCACACGCAACAAATTTTTCACGACCAGTAGACGGTCTTTAAGCTTAACATTTCGTTCTGACTCATTTTACGCAACAATAAAAGGGGTACCTTGCAGTACTACCATTCGTCAAACAACAATAATCAAGTCTTTGCTACTCCCTTCCAGATCCAAGCAGAGCACGACCTTGTTCAAGTAAACGAAGCTTTACAAGAATTTGACATCTTAGAATATGTGCGTCAACCACGTTCCAACTCAAAATGGATAGTAGATCAAGTTACAAACGTTACATTTTTCGTTACAATGCACTGTCTGCATCCCATTGGTAAAAGTTCGCTATTGCTCTCTTTCATCGTTCACAACAGGGTAGTTGCAAGTCTGGAATGCGACAAGAATATGGGTGTTCCTTACAACGAAAACCTCTTTTTCTCTCGCTTTCTTACTGTCCTTAACAGCTGTCATACAAAGAATCTAGCAAAGAGACACAAGCCACTACTTTCAAAGGTACATACAGACCCGTTCATCACCTAAACCTTTTTGTGGAGTAACTGACTTGCATGCATTATTCATTTGTTGATGTACGTGGAAAGGTGGGTGAACCGGGTGACGAGAAATGAGTTAAACTGTATCCTCATGCTGCTGCACTGTGGGCGAAGGCAGGCATGCACGCCCGAAAATGGGTTTCAAATTTAGAAATAGTGATGGCAGCCATACCGAGGAGGACCGAGCCACTGAAGTTAACATAAGAGACAGTAAAGATACAGTTACAACAACACATGGCTTGCAGTGGAATAGCACCAATGATGTATTGGCAGTACCTGCAACACGACTATCCAATTATGAGGAGGAGTGTTTTGAAGAAGATCGAAACAGTCTTTGACCCGCTTAGCCTAGTAAGCCCTTTCTTAGTGCGAGCAAAGATTATGCTCCAAGAACTGTGGAGCCGTGGCTATGATTGGAATGAGGAAGTTCAAGACAAAGTGGCTAATCTTTCTAGATCTGGTTCTCGCACCTGTCGTGTCTAGCAAATGTCAAGATTTCCCGGCGCCTGCAAAACCAACAACCAGTGAAATCGAAGGATGTGGTGACCTTTGTTGATGCCTCAACAGAAGCCTATGGAGCTGCATCATACTTACGCTGTGAGTATGAAGATGGTTCTTTATCTGCACAGCTGATCGCTTCAAAGAGTAAGGTTACACTGCTTACACCTGTGACTCTTCCAAGGCTAGAACTAATGGGAGCCATAGTGGGTTTGAGGTTAACCCAGTCCATGTCCAGAGCCCTAGATCTACCTGTGAAGGCAGCATCATTATACCCTGACAGCACAGACGTGCTATGGTCAGGTGGTGGGATCGTGCCAGCGCAAAACATTTCGTGACAAATATAGAGTTCTTGTGTCCAAGGAACCAATACTGTCCAAGAGCCCACTAGCCAACAGCCAATAAATAAATTGGTATATAAATACACCGTGACAGCGGAAGAACGTATCCCTACAGTCAAGCAGACGAGTTATCCAAATAAAATCTACACGAGAGGATGGGGGGGGTTATCCCCTGAAGAAACGATTAATGTATGCATGCTAAAACTGGTTGCTAGGGAACGCGCTCAGCGTTTATAACCTCAAGCACGCGTATTTCAGTCAACACACGCTTTATGTGTTAACTGCGGTGAAGTCACGAGGACAAAGTAGAAAAAGAAGTTGGAAAGACGTGCTTGAAATCTGCAAGAACGGTAAGTAAACCTCTACAAATTTCAATTTGAACAATTTGTTAGGTTTATCATGCAACAGATTTGTTTGTTAATGTTACCGATTAGAAGTTTAGTTAAGTTTCCAACCGTACTTTCCTACATTCATTCAGTTTATCACGCCTAAAACGTTTACTTAAGTCTTAGATCGTACTGCGGTTCCCTTAGACACAAGTTTTAAAAAGAGAAATTCAGCACTGATCCTTGATAAACGATATAGCTTTCACGTTGTTCATTTACGCTTTAAGATGCATCATCATCAATTTTTTCTAACTGTAATTGTAATCCTACATTCCTTCAGTTTATCACGCCTAAAACGTTTACTTAAGTCTTCGATCGTGCTGCAGTTCCCTTCGACACACGTTTTTAAAAGAGAAATCCATAGCTATGTTTCTCTAAACTAACATCGATTTCCAAACTGCAAACGTTTTGTGAAAATAACCGTTAAGCAACGGTTCTGAATTTGCATGTGCATGTCTCAGTACTGAATTTGCATTAAAAGTTAGCACCTCTTTGTTTCGTTTGAATACAAAGAAATCAAAACTAATTGGAACAAAGTGGAGTTCAATATGCTTTTCGTTTATTTTCTTTAAACATTCAACATACTTGTCTGTTAATGAATGAAGCTATTGGTTTAACCTACATACAACTCATTTTGTTTTTTACAGATGGGATTCGAACTTCAACTGTCAGAGGAAGCAGTGCGGGTCTACTTAAGACAGAACAAAACAATTGTCGATTTAAAATTAGAACTAAAACGCAAGAACCAAGAATGCGAAGCTTTGAAGAAAGAAATTAAAACATTCACGGAAAAGAGCAGAAGAGGAAAAGGAAGGAAGATGGAGCAACTCAAACGATGGAGGAAAAATAATCCAGATTTGGTGAAAGCGCAGAAGAAAAGATGGAGGGAGAGAAAGAGAGCACAAAAACAAGGGGGGCAAACAAAAAAAACCAAGCAAAGCAAGAAGCGGCAACTGGACGAGGGATTGAACGGGGAAGAAGAAGGAAGGAAGAAGATGAGGACTCTTCTGGAAGAGTTCATGTGTGACATTGAGGGGCACGAAGAACAGGGGGAGGCCCCGAAAGCTCGCTCCGCAGGGGCAAATAGAGCGGAAGAAAGGAGGAAAAGAAGGTTTGAAACAGAACAAAGGGAAGAGGAAAGAAAGAAAAGAGAGGAAGAAGAGGAAACAAGAAGAAAAAGAAGCGAGGAAGAAAGAAAGAAGAAAGAATTGGAGATGGCACAGATCATAAGGGAACAGAGAGAGAAGAGAGCAAGAGAACGAAAGGAGAGAGAGGAGAGAGAGCGAGAGGAAAGAGCGAGAGAACGTTTAGAGAGAGTGTTAAGTCAATTTTAATAGTAAGTCGGGCGCGGGTCACTAGGACTTCGCACAAGTCCCGCCATGTAAATATTAGGGTTTATATTTAAATTCTAGTGTCTCTGACTCTTAAGGGGACTGGGCATAAATCCACCCACTTCCGGTCATGACGTTATCTCATCATAACTATCCAATGACATGAAAACAGTATTTGACTCCGCCCATCAGTATTGTTACCTGTCCATCATTTCATGCTAATTTCTCGGTTGCTATGGTAACTCACTTTGATGAGTACCTGTCAAATTGGGTCAGAACCAGCTGATATTACTACTCATCCTCATTAATTATTCAGTACGAAAATACTTATCCCTTACCAACCCCTCCCTCATTTTTTTTTATGCTCCCTACCCCCCTCGCCCTTCGGATTTTTTTGGTCATTTTGACCTCATTAGCTATTTAGTCACGTGGTCAAAATACTGGTTTGTGATTGGCTCTCAGCCAAAATAATGATATTCCCTGCTCTGTGATTGGTTACCTGGTGAAATGGCCCCTCTAACTACTCACGAACTATCTCGCTCTGGGTTTTAGCTACGACCAGTTCTTAAAAGCCAACAAGTGTGAGCAGCCTAAAGGTTTCTTCCCGTACGAGTGGGTCGATGGGCTGGACAAGCTGGATGACACATCGCTACCCCCTCACTCTGCCTTCTATTCATCCCTGAAGAACGCTAACATCACCGAAGACGAATACCAGAACTGTCAGCAAGTGTGGGGTGAAAACCGGATGTCAACCTTCAGAGATTTTGTAGCTTGGTACAATTATCTGGATGTTGTTCCATTCCTCGAGGCAGTGGAAAAAATGAGACAAGTCTGGCAAGAAAGGAAGATTGACATGTTTAAGGATGGCATTTCTGTTCCTGGTCTCACCTTAAAGTACCTGTTCTCGTTTCTTGATGAGCAAACCCACTTTAGTCTGGTTGACCAAGCCAACAGTGACCTTTATCACTTGATCGAAGACAACAACACCGGAGGCCCTTCAATCATCTTCCATCGCTACCACGAAGCCGATTAAACAAAGATCGAGAAGCGGAAAGAGGCCAGGCAGCTAAGTTGTGACAGCAGGTCGTGGGTTATGATGCAAATGCTTTGTACCTCTGGGCTATTATTATGAACAACATGCCAACCGGAAGTTACACACGACGCCTGGTGGAAAACAACTTCAAACAGAGAGGTTCTATAAAGATGGCGATCGAGTGGCTCGAATGGGTGGCTTACAAAGAAAGAGTTCACATCCGCCACCAGTTGAATAACACAGAAAAACGTATCGGCGATCGTAAACTGCCAGTGGATGGTTTTCACGCAGAGACACAAACCGTGTATCAGTTTCAAGGCTGCTACTGGCACGGCCACAACTGCGCTCTCAACCGCAGAAAAGAATTTAATGAAAAACGTAACAAACCCATGGTTGAGAGCAGAGAAGAAACGAGAGCCAACACTGAGTACATTAAGAGTAAAGGCGTGATATGAAGAAAACCAACCGGGAATGATAGCGATTCATCACCACCGAAGTGCGAAGAAGCGTTGACAGAGTGAAGATTATGAGGGGGGAGCGAATTTTGAGTGAGGTGTGAAGTGAGCGTTTCTTCGGTTGCGTGGAAGTAGATATTCGCATGCCTGACCATCTCAAAGAGAAGTTCTCAGAAATGTACCCGATATTTAAGAACACCAACATCAGCCGGGATGATATTGCGCTCGTTTGAAATTCATGCTTTCAATAGTCTCCATTTGCTAAAGCTTTTTACAAACGAAACTAAGTTCAAAAGAAGTGCGTTTGCAATAATGATTTTGCTGTTTCACTCAAGCATCGTTCTAACATTCTTAAAAGCGCGCGTTTGACATTGATGCTTTCAATAGTCGCGATTTGTTATCCCTTTTTTTGAAATGAAGCTAAGTTCAAAAGAAGCGCATTTGCAATAATGATTTTGCTGTTTCACAAAAGCGTCGTTCTAACATTAATAAAAGCGCGTTTGAAATTCATGCGTTCAATAGTCTCCATTTGCTACGGCTTTTTACAAACGAAATTAAGTTCAAAAGAAGTGTTTTTGCAATAGTGATTTTGCTGTTTCACTCAAGCGTTGTTCTAACATTCATAAAAGCGTGCGTTCTATATTTATGCTTTCAATAGTCTCGATTTGTTATGGGTTTTTACAAACGAAACTAAGTTTGAAAAAAAAAAACGCATTTGCATTAATGTTCCATTACGTTCTTGTGTCAAAAGAGTGACTTTTCTTTTCGAATTTTTAAAGGTATTGAACACATGCTTCATCTGCTTAGAGAAAGGATGGAACCTCCAAAAAATGGAATGTTGCAGGCAGACGCGTCACGATAAATGCAAGCGACATTGGCGCCGAACGTTGGCAGAATACACTGACAGGTGCGGTCATTGCCAGGCAGTGTACAGTTTGGCCTGGTGGACCCCTGCATATGAGGATGAAGTTCATCAATTTATGACCGCATGTCAAGGAGATGTAAGTATTTTAACATGATTATGTAATATAACAATAAAAGTTATAACAGTTTAAGGGAACTTCGGTTAGCTTTCTACAACTTTTATAAAATTTTTGCAAACTCTAGCATCAAAATATTGAATGTAGTTCGGCTCCTTCCTTTTCACTTCACTCCAAATAATCATACACTAAACTCCAAATCATAGATACGCTTGCATCTCATTAAACCCTTTTTAAACGTGTTGGAATAATTAAAGTTCAGGTTCTTCTTTAAACACTCTAGTGGAAACTGAGTAAGCATTGTTTCTTTACAGATATGTGCCAACCTCCACCCCGAGAGGGAACGGCAATGGAGTTGCATTGTATGCGCCTATCATTTCAAAGCGAAAATGTCACTCCACAGAGGGGAGATTTACTCACTGTTTAAAAAATACTTCGAGTGTGCATGTGGAGATGACTGCCGTGAATGTAAAAAAATAATAAAAAAATTAAAAAAATATTACTTATTGCCATAAACAAATTAATTTCTTTTTGATATTTTTTATTTCTCTTTTTATCACTTTCTATTAACCTTTTTACCATTTATTCAATTTTTTTCAAAAATAGCTTGATTTTTTCGATTGTTGTGTAAATAGTTTTTAAATTGTCCTTTTATCTTTCCCGTATTCAAGTTTTAAAAAAAAATTCTAATTCTTGTTTTCAATAATTATTATTGTGTACATGATGTTATGAAAACTTCCATTCTCTTTAAACAGTTCTCTTGTTTTTCACTGTCTCCTTTAAGGGTTAATAAAGTTTCTTGATACACCACGCGGTAAATGGCTCCATACACTAACTTTACTGTAAAGTTAACGGTATTATTGTTGTCATTTTAGATCAACAATCAAGTAGGTGGCGGTCTAGAGGCAGAAGGAGAGCCGCGGGCCAAGAAAGCCAAAGTCTCCCATGAATGTACAATGTGTGGTAAGAGCTTTGCGAGAGTGGACAACCTAACACGCCACATGTTAGTGCACACCAAGGTGAAAAATCACATCTGCCCTTCCTGCAACAAGGCTTTTGCACGTCCTGGAGATTTGATGCATCACAAGAAAAAGGTCCATGATGGTGCTCAACGAAGCTACAAATGTAAAACCTGTGGCAAGGAATTTACAAACATGGCACCATTTCATGCCCACGTTAAAAATACTCATCAACATGACAAGAGAGTTTTTTAACGAAGAAGGTATGTTGTTACTTGTAACAATTAAATACTATCATTATTATTTTATTATTATTATTATTATTATTATTACTTTATTTATCATCATTTTATTATTGTTAATATTACGTGAGTTTTAACAGCATTATGATTCTCAAGGTAACTGAACGCATGGCTTTGTTTTCGTTACCAATATAAAAAAAAATATAGATGATATTTGTAACATTATATTTTAGCTCCCAAACCAAAGAGGCCTGGACCATCTTCATCACATCAACCTTCACACGTGATTGGACCAAACGCTACGGGAGCAAGTTCCAGTTGCAATTCTGATCCGCACTCTGCGCTCGCTGATCTTCTTCCGTCTGACGATCCTTCGCTAAGCCAAATGTATCAATAACACTGCCCCCAGATTCGCACGCCTTTTAATCGTGGAAACTGTTTGTTGGATTGGTACAACTTTAGATTAACTTCCTTCGACCCTCAAGAACTTACTCGTCACACGCAACAAATTTTTCATGACCAGTAGATGATCTTTAAGCTTAACATTTGTGACCGTGCACGGGAAAACGTACCTTAACGCTTATCCGTTAAACGGGCAAAAGCGTTAAGCATCCGTTAGTCATCCGTTAGAAAGTTTTCTTAAGAACGTTAGAGGCGTAAGCCCAACCGTTAGACGATAGCATCGGGCCGTTAGAACGGATAGTGCAGCCGTTAGCAAAAGACATGTATCCGTTAGCCGTTAGCATCAGACCGTTAGACTGGACAGCATAACCGTTAGCAAACAATCTGTATCCGTTAGCACGGCTAGAGAAGCCGTTAGGATCCGTTAGAATAAACCAGCACCCGTTAAACGGGTAACGATTCGGTTAGAATGGCATGACACGCGTTGAAGTAGAATGTGGTCGCCCAAACATAGTGTAAAACGAGAGTGGCTCTTGTAGTTGGCTTCCATTTAGTTCAAAACAATCATGAGATGTAGCTAGGAACGCGGGAACTATCTTTACCGCGAAATCAGACAGTTTTGTAAACCAGGAACGGAAGATATCGTAGCTCCGGATCCATGAAATTAAGTCACAAAAATAAATTACGACCCGGAATAAAATCAGTAAATTCAACAGACTTCTCTCCTCCAGCGCGCTTCGGTTCCGATTTGCATATTTGTTGACTTACCATGAGCTTTCCCTCACTCTACCTCTAGCATTTACTGTCTCCGGCCACAAAATGTAATCGTTTAGTTGACTTTAAAGATGCAAGGCAATTCCGTTGGTTAAGGGCTTGGGGTAAAATAGGAAACTTCAATTTTGCAAAATTTCATTCGGGTCCAGTGTGAGCGATAAGATCGATTACCCGGAACAAACGTAAACACTGCGAGTCTACTGAGTACCGCAAATAGGCCTTATCACGGTTTTCGACGCCATTTTGACGGGTAGGCAAACAGGCTTGAAATAACAGTGTTTGTATGGAAATCCGATGTCAAATAATTTCCATAAAACATAACTTCGGAAAAATTCATGAATTAGAAACTTTTGGCACTAGAAAAAGGATTTTAAGAAAAGAAATTGGAGGAACATAGCTGTGCCAGAAAGCGTCCAGTCGTGTTTTGAACTTTCCATACATTTGTCTGTACAGCGAACCGCCGTGAACTGCTTCTAAAATTAGTTCGCGGGAAAAAAAATACAGGGAAATGTATGGAAAATTCAAAACACGACTGGACGCTTTCTGGCACAATTACATCCCTCCAATTTTTTTCTTTAAAAACCTTTTCCTAGTGCCAAAAGTTTCCAATTCATGAATTTTTCAGAAGCGATGTTTTATGAAAATTATTTGACATCGGATTTCCATACAAACACTGTTAATTCAAGCCTGTTTGCCTACTCGTCAAAATGGCGTCGAAAACCGTGATAAGGCCTATTAACGCTTGACGCATTTCTATATTCAGTACGTTCGCTTGGATAAAGCCAAAATACCATCTTTTACAAGATTTAAAGCTTCTATTAACGTTATAAAATACTGACAAAAGCCGTCCTTCGGACGTAGAAAGGAATTGCCACGCTGAAAACACTGGCAAGATTTTGGTCACGTGCTAGGCATCCAAATTCCTTCACATGTATCAAGGTACATTCGGCAGGTTTCAATTCACAAAATGTGGGTTTAAAAATTTGCATAAAGTTGTTTACATTTTCCAAGATGTGAGAAACGGCCATATTCCGGCCTGAAGTTTGATGAATATTTTGATAGCCTGTTGTCTCGTTGTGTCTGACTTTGAATCAGAAGAAACCAATTCTAAACAAGATGTATGTGACAAAAACAACTTTATCTGATGAAACCAGCGCCAACAAAAACGCCTGTCGCTTCGAGACTCATGAATCTAAAGGTACCGCTTTTCGCATTCTATCAAGAAATTGAAAGCGTGATCTTTCGCGAATCCACAGCTGGATTAAACAGTTACTTTAAAAAACTCTAGACAAAGTCATTGTGTAAAATAAGTATAACCAACAAAACCATTTGAGTAAAACAATAAAAAATGTTCACCCCGACTGGCAAGTGAAATTGTTTACACGCTCGTTTAGCGACGCTAGCCTCGGACTAACTTCTCATCTCACACGATAATCATCATCGAAGGACTTGAATTCTGCGTTTGTTTATCTCGATGAGGAAGTGATAGTTTATATCACTGAGTTTTGCTTTCTGTGGAAATAAGTATACTTATGTTTGTCTCATCGACAACTGACGAAATCGGCACTTTGTGATTCTTTTTTTAAAAAAACAAACGTGAGTGTAAGACTACTAATGGTTTGGCCTGATTATGTGTTTATAGCATCGGACTGAAAGCTAAGCTATTCGTTCGTTAAAAGTCCTTAGTTGTAAACCGTCAGACAACCGTTAAACGGCTCCAGTCATCCGTTAGAACAAACTGGGCAACCGTTAGAACTTTCTCTTCATCCGTTAGGCATACTTAGTTAGCCGTTAGAACGTTAGAACAAAGCGTTAGCATGCTTTGATCATCCGTTAGGCACAATTAGATAACCGTTAGAACGTTAGGATAAAACGTTAGAATGCTGTGCAGGCCGTTAACTATCCGTTATCTATCCGTCCGTTAGCGACCGTTTAACGGATAAGCGTTAAGGTACGCTTTCCCGTGCACGGTCACATTTCGTTCTGATTCATTTTACGCAACAATGAAATGGGTACCTTGCAGTACTACCATTCGTCAAACAACAATAATCAAGTCTTTGATGCTCCCTTCCAGATCCAAGCAGAGCACGACCTTGTTCAAGTAAACGAAGCTTTACAAGAATTTGACATCTTAGAATGTGCGTCAACCACGTTCCAACTCAAAATGGATAGTAGATCAAGTTACAAACGTTACATTTTTCGTTACAATGCACTGTCTGCATCCCATTGGTAAAAGTTCACTATTGCTCTCTTTCATCGTTCGCAACAGGGCAGTTGCAAGTCTGGAATGCGACAAGAATATGGGTGTTCCTTACAACGACAACCTCTTTTTCTTTCGCTTTCTTACTGTCCTTAACAGCTGTCATACAAAGAATCTAGCAAAGCAAGCCACTACTTTCAAAGGTACATACAGACCCGTTCATCGATCAATAAAATAATTCGCCGGTGTTTCTCCTTTTGTCTTAAAAACAAAATAAATGATAAACCTTTGGAATACCGATATGCCTTTTCCGATATACTAGCATCCGTAATTGAAAACTCCCAGAAAAGCGTATGACTCGTCATTTGACGATATGCTTAACGGAGCGTGCTGAGTTTTCAATAGCGTGTTTTGTAGTTAGCCGGATCACTCTTATGAAACAATAACCAAACAGAGTAATATAAGCAACATTCGATGAGCAATCAAGATAAAAGTAACAGAGCGCAGTAGCAGCCCAAAGAAAACCGTTAAAGCCAACAAGAAGTCAACATGTTCGACGTATTGGGTGAAGATTGGAGTGGAAAATTAATCTACAAAATAAAAGTTGGAACCAAGGAGAAGATTGGCAAGTATGAAGGAATGCGGGTCTGGTTAAGAGAAATGGGTCAAGACCGGATGATAAGGGTTCTAGATAGCTATTACAACATGGTGGAAGTGACCCCAGAGCAACAAGTACTAAAAACGATGAAGGTGAGTGAGACGAAAGGTCTGCGCTCTTGTTACAACAAAGAAATGATTTTTGATTGAAGGTATCTTTTTCTTTTAGGTGTGGAACCAACAGGTTAGAAGCCTACATAAATTTACACCGAAGAACTAAAGACGCTGTGAGTCAAGACCTGGACTGAAAACGCGGGAGCCTTGTAAAATACTTTTTCAATCGTTAAGTTATGTAAATAAAAGAAATTCTACCTCAACCACAAATCATTGTTGTGTTTTTTGACGTAGAGCGGGTAACGTGAATTTGCGGTGTGCTTTGTTGCTATTTCAGCAATAATCAATCGAGATTTCATAAACATTGTTTATCATTTTTTTCTCTCACCAAAATATAACCCAACTTTCATTCATGGGGGTATTAAAGGAAAAAGCTACTGTCGAAATAAAACCAGGAGTTTTGAAAGAGAAAGGAACAAAATGGTCTTGACGCTTTTTCTTGTACTACATCAACTGTGGGAAGTTTCACTGTCCTGGAGACACGCTACACATGATAACACACGCTGCAAAAATTAAGCATTATTCAAACATTAGAAGGTATTAATTGATTGTTACTTCATCATACATTTGGATTTATGAAAACATAACGCCCGGAAATTGGACCCAATTAAAGACTTTTTAGGCTGAAGGAATATGCTAGTCTTGAACAAGACTTCAGTTACGGTTCCTTGCAAGAAAGTAAGGTCTGTCCTATTGGTTTAAGAAACCGGACAATGAAAGCCCGATATCCCATTTGCTTACTTCATTAGCTAACTTGTTTGCAACTGCAAATTAAATAAGTCACCGATATACTAATTGTCCTATTGGTTTAAGAACCGCAACAATGAAAGTCCGATATCCCATTTACTTAATTGGCAAGTATGAAGGAATGCGGGTCTGGTTAAGAGAAATGGGTCAAGACCGGATGATAACGGTTCTAGATAGCTATTACAACGTGGTGGAAGTGACCCCAGAGCAACAAGTACTAAAAACGATGAAGGTGAGTAAGACAAAAGGTCTGCGCTCTTGTTACAACAAAGAAATGATTTTTGATTGAAGGTATCTTTTTCTTTTAGGTGTGGAACCAACAGGTTAGAAGCCTACATAAATTCACACAGAACAACTAAAGACGCTGTGAGTCAAGACCTGGACTGAAAACGCGGGAGCCTTGTAAAATACTTTTTCAATCGTTAAGTTACGTAAATAAAAGAAATTCTACCTCAACCACAAATCATTGTTGTGTTTTTTGACGTAGAGCGGGTAACGTGAATTTGCGGTGTGCTTTGTCGCTATTTCAGCAATAATCAATCGAGATTTCATAAACACTGTTTATCATTTTTTTCTCTCACCAAAATAGAACCCAACCTTCATTTACGGGGGTATTAAAGGAAAAAGCTACTGTCAAAATAAAACCAGGAGTTTTGGAAGAGAAAGGAACAAAATGGTTTTGACGCTTTTTCTTGTACTACATCAACTGTGGGAAGTTTCACTGTCTTGGAGACACGCTACACATGATAACACACGCTGCAAAAATTAAGCATTATTCAAACATTAGAAGGTATTAATTGATTATTACTTCATCATACATTTGGATTTATGAAAACATAACGCCCGGAAATTGGACCTAATTAAAGACTTTTTAGGCTGAAGGAATATGCTAGTCTTAAACAAGACTTCAGTTACGGTTCCTTGCAAGAAAGTAAGGTCTGTCCTATTGGTTTAAGAAACCGGACAATGAAAGCCTGATATCCCATTTGCTTACTTCATTAGCTAACTTGTTTGCAACTGCAAATTAAATAAGTCACCGATATACTAATTGTCCTATTGGTTTAAGAACCGCAACAATAAAAGTCCGATATCCCATTTACTTAATTTATTAGTTGACTTGCTTGCAATTAAATGACTCACCGTTCAATAAAATAATTCGCCGGTGTTTTTCCTTTTGTTTTAAAAACAAAATAAATGATAAACTTTTGGAATACCGATATGCCTTTTCCGATATACTTGCATCCATTAGGTTTTTGTTTCCCGAAAGCAAAAGCTAATAAAATCCGAGAGAATGAGGCAATATCTTACTCGCCTTTACACTTACAACGTTGAACGAGAGAAAACCCAAACTATGGCAAGCTACGGAAAACGAAAGACAGCGGGGGACGATCAGGAGAGAGGAAACGTGAAGAAATATGCAAGAATGGAGGTGGAAAGTTACTGGGACATGTTACCCGAGGAAATTAAGCAACACATTTATCGATGGGCAGCAGAAGAGGCAGCGAGGGACAAGAAAGACATCAACGAGGAATTTAGAAAACTTCGCGTTTGCAGAGTGCATGGCACAGTAAGTTGCGATAGATCATTTCTCTTTTCTGTTTTTTTTTTTTCACATGAGTTTGTAAATCACATAATGCAATCTGAGAGAATAGTGTTTTTTGAAGAACATTACTGAGTGATTTGACTACTCAAAGTACTGTCTCTCTCTCTTTTTCATTAGGATACTGTTATGCTGAGTCCTTACTTATATTGTGTGCATTACCATAGAGAGAAGCAAAATTTTTGCGCTCACTATCACCATAATATATTGACTGGAATCGTTAATTTTACCGTTGTTAACAGGCCATATGAGACAGTATTTGAAGATGAATGAAAGACTAAATTTTTTACAAAAGCACAGACTATCGCGGATTTTTTTTCAATGTTGCTTCTGTAACCATAAAGACCCAAACAGTTTGTGTATGCGAGAAACATACTTTTCAAAACGATAACTTTCGCTCTTACATTCGCTTTTTCTATTTTTTTTCTTAGCCACTTCCTAAACACAAACGTTGTTTCGTATGGTATTGGAGAGTCATCAATGAACAACTGAGCTGGGGCGAAGTTCCGAAACATAGACATTGGAAGATTTTGAAATGTATGATGTAGATCTGTGTTTGGAATTCACTTCCTTATATTTGTAACAAAAATAAAACGTTTACTTTCTTTCGATCTTATTTTGTGTCTTGTATTTTTCATAGAAAATGGGGAGAAAAGAGTGTGTTATCACAGATTTTTTCAACGAATGTTGCTTCTGTAACCATAAAGACCGAAACAGTTTGTGCTTACGAGGAGTTTACTTTTAAATGGATCACTTTCTCTATATTACAGCCGCTTCCCAAAAACAAAGGTTGTTTTGTTTGGTGTTGGAGAGTGATCAATGGACAGAGCTCAAGCAAAGATGCAAAACATAAACATTGCACAATTACTTTTAAAAACTTGGCTATTTCACATACCTTGTAAAATAAAAATGAAATAGTTTGAATGACCTCTACATCTACTCTAACTATTATCGTAACCGTCGCTTTAGTTTGAGTTATAAATAAACTTTTTGATTTTCGCTGATTTTACATATTTGCGTTCGACATTAGGAGAACGCTTCGTAATCTTTGGGGATCCTGTGGTCGATGGGATACCTGTGCATGCCAGGCACGAAGATTCGAGATTTTTGGTTACTTGGACGGGCGATGTTCAAAATCTGCGCCATTTTGAATAATTATTAAGCGCGCGCACGAATTTTAAGCCGAATAGCCGGCCAAAGAAATTGCGGGCTCACCTGGTGGACATGCGCACACAACTATTTTTATGCGCAAGCAACTATACCTTGTGCGAGTGCGCACGCAACTATACCTCGTGCGAGTGCAAGCTCCTCGTGCGTCCGTGTTGCCTCCGTGGATATCTTTGCGTCCGTGTTGCCTCCGTGGATATCTTTGGATTATTCGGTAAGTTCATTTATTTTTCTCAAACTTCATGTGATGTTTCTTAAAAAGTTCATCGCTTCAACTTGTCAAAGCCTTACCAGGAAACTTTTTAGTACTCCAAGAGCATGTAGAAAGCCCGATGTCGGCGTTATCCGAACTACAACAAACCGAAGACCTTCGCTGCTCTCCTGCTTTGAATTGATGTCCTCGAATTTGCCGAACAACAAAGCAAATCAACCGATAACTCTGACACAAAGTTGTCTCAAAGCAAATCTACCAAGCCATTGTGCTTTGACCCATAGCGGTCACAAATACAACACGAAATATTTAGACATGGAAAAAAATCTAAGTTTCATAGCATTTTGAACTTCATCACAGCTTCATGTTCCAGTTGTTGTTATAAAATTTAGTCTATCTCTTTCAGTTTTTCAAGATACTGAGTAGATTGACATGTTTTTTTACATTTTCTCTTGCAACTAACCAATCCCATGCAACTATTCAAGTTACTATTCATGTTACTATTAAAAATTTTTTGTTAAACTATGGTATGACATCCAAACACCAGAACTTTTAAACATTGCAAAAAGTTTCATAGCATTACCAACTTCATAACTTGCTTGAAACTATTCAATTTACTATTATTCATGTTACCGTTACAAAAATTAGTCTCACTCATTTAGTATCTGAACTACATTGTAAATGAGTAGATTGACATGTTTTAATTATTGCATTTTACCTTGTGACTAATCGAGTTAGTATCATCCAGGTTACTGTTAAGTTAAAAAAAATTGTTAAACAATGCTGACACACAGACACGAAACGTTTAGACATGGAAAAATCTAATTTTCATAGCATTTTGAACTTCATCATAGCCTCATGTTGTTGTTATAAAATCTACTCTATCATTTTCAGTTTTTCAAGATACTGAGTAGCCTAACATGTTTTGTTACATTTTTTTCCTTGCAACTAACCAATCCCTTGTAACTATTCAAGTTACTATCATTCATGTTACTGTTACAAAAGTTAGTCTCCCACAATCAGTATCTAAACTACATTGTAACTAAGTAGATAGACATCTTTGGTTACAAATTTGGGTTTCACTATTAAAGTTGCTATTGTTCATGTTGCTCTTTAAATACTTCGTCTTTCTCATTTAATCTCTCAACTAATTTCCTCCTCTGTTTTTGTATGATTTTAGCTAAATTCATTGAACTTTGAACGCACTTATTAATCTTTGATTACTACTAGTCTTATTGACTATACCAAACCTCTTTTTACATTTACAAATATGAGATAAGCGTGTCATGCTCATTAATTATTCAGTAGGAAAAAACTTATCCCTTACCCACCCCTCCCTCATTTTTTTCACGCTCCCTACCCCCTCCCCCCTCGGATTTTTTTGGTCATTTTGACCTCATTAGCTATTCAGTCACGTGGTTAAAATACTGGTTTGTGATTGGTTCTCAGCCAAAATAATGATATTCCCTGCTCTGTGATTGGTTACCTGGTGAAGTGGCCCCTCTTACTACTTTGGCGGCATTCTTGAGGCCAGGATAAAATCAGCTAAGAAGGCTATCTACGGGGTTATTGGGAGCAGTGACGTAACTGATGAAGAGTTAATTACCGCAGTTACAGAAGTGGAAAGTCTGCTGAATTCATGACCACTTACCTACCAGTCAGCTAACCCTTAGGACATTGTACCCCTTACTCCAAACCACTTCTTGTATGGCCAGTTGGGCGGTCAATTCGCACCTGAAACCGTTGACACCACTAAGTTCAGTCCACGCAAACGTTGGCGAAAGGTTCAGGAGATAATTTCCCAAGTATGGAGGAGGTGGTTGCAAGAGTACCTCCGTTTGCTGAACAAAAAGGCCGAAGTGGACAGTAGTAGTCAAGGATCTAAAAGAGAATGATGTTGTGCTTGTTTTGGATCCTAAACTGCCCAGAGGACGATGGCCGCTAGGATGCATCCTTCAAACTGATCCAGGAAGAGATGGTCACACCAGAGTCGTCAAGGTCCAATGTGGAGAGAGTAACGTTGTGAGGCCCATCCATAAACTTGTTCCTTTGCAAGAAAGTTAGGACACTCACAGATTGAGAAGAATGTTGCGAACGTTTCTCCTTGTTATGGTTTATTGAGCTTTTTTTCTGAACAATCACACTGATCCTTACCTCCCAGTGTGGGGAGGGTAGGATAGGAAAAAAAAACCATTTATAAGTCACGCGTCACGCAATTTAATGCATAGTGTTTTGCAGATAATGGGATTACATTTTTGATTGACAGTTATTTTATTGTGTAATTCGCATGCGATCAGGACTTTTAGTGTCGGTACCGGAGAGAAATGGAAAAGCTAGGGAAGCCGTGAATAACACAGTGATTTTACTGTTCTGAATTACCGTTTGTTGTCTACGCAAAAATATGGGAAAGTAATGTACTGTTCTCAGGCATGCTAAAGAAGTCAGTAAACACTTGTAATTTGAAACAACTTTTAACGATTATTTGAAGCTGAAACAGGGTTTAACCTCTTTGAGCATATGACCATCGCTTCAGCATGAACAGAATGGTCAAAAATAGTATTGCTTTGCAACCGCTGTTTGGTTGGAGAAACGACATCAATCAGTCCAAAGTAGCTATGGAATGGTTATGCGGGGAGGAACACTCACTCCAAACCCAAGCGTACATGGACATGCCGGAAAAGGACCGGGAGGCTTATGATTTAATGGAGCTGGCATACGATGACGGTGATCACCCTCTCTATGAAACACACATTCATTAATTGTGGCAAGTATAAGATTCCAGACTCCCGCTACTTTGTGGACGGTTTCGACGCGTCGACGAACACTGTGTACGAATATCGCGGTTGCTTCTATCATGGTTGTAAAAGATGTTTTCCCAACAGACACAATGCACACATGCGACATTTAAATAGGAGCATGTGAGACATGCGCGAACTCATAGAACGAAAAATGCAGTTTCTGAAAGACAAAGGCTATCGCGTCAAAGAAATTTGAGAATGTGGGTTTAGATTTTATCAGGCGGCCCGACAAATACTGCTAGACTGTATTACAAAGTGAAGGAAGGGGAGGAAGTTCATTACATTGATTTAACATCATTATATCCTGCCGTAAACAAGCACGCCAGGTATCCCAGGGGATATCCATGATTCATTGCGCACCCTGGACATACAGACATTTTGAATTATTTCGGGTGATCAAATGTAAAGTGGAACCTCGCTATGAACTCTATCACCCCGTATAGCCCCACAAACAGGAAAACAAACTGACTTTTCCTTTATGTGGAAGTTGTGTGAAGTCGGAGATGGCTAAGAATCGTTGGGCCAGAAGCAGTCAATGTAGTCACAGCCCCAGCAAGCGTGCATTTATGGGCACCTGGTGCAGCCCAGAATTAAACAAAGCGGTTGAACTAGGTTACAAGGTGACCTACATCTACGAAGTCTGGCATTTCGAAGAAACCATGGTCGGTCTGTTTGAAGATTATGTAAACACCTGGCTGAAAATCAAACAGGAAGCCAGCGGCTGGCCAGATCGAGTTGGTGAGGATGAAGAGAAACGTCAACCCTACATTCGTGACTATTATGAACACCAAGGGATATGGTTAGAGTATGATAAGATCCAACATAATCCTGGTCTTAGAAGTTTGTCCAAAATGATGCTGAACTCAATATGGGGGAAAGGGGCCAGAGGTTAAACAAAACACAGGTCCGGCAATTTGATGATCTGAGCACATTTCACGATTTTTTTGACAGCGAAACCTACGAAGTGTCGTTCGTAGATGTGATTAATGACGATTTGGTGGAAGTACATTATCGTCATCACGAGTAGAGCATACCTCAATCAGTCAATTTAAACATTTGTAGCTCTGTAGCAATTGTTGTTGAAAAGTTGGTTCTTTTTCCCACCAGTTTAATGCGTGGGCTAAGAGGTCGTTTAAGTCATCTTGGAAAAAAATCGTTTTCGTTTTCTCCCAAAGCTTGAAGACACAAGGAATCTTCTTCTTACTCCCTTAGTTTCGCTATGCTTGATTGAAATGGACTTGACCTTGTTTACGCACTTCATATGTCATGGGAAGTTCATTGTTACGGAAATACATGTTTAAACATGTCACATCATGATGCTTGAAAACCCAAACAAATTCCATACATATTTTGCAGCACTTGAAAAGTGCAAGCCGCGTCAAAAACCCGAGCGAAGGCTGAGGACCGCATTTTTTTGTTGGATGGTGATTACTAAAGTCAGCAACGGAATTGTTTTGATCCACTCAACTGTGTTACTCTCTTCCGACACGTTAATAAAATAGACCCAAAACTTGAATGTTCACTCGAAAATATGTTCCTACTAAAAGAAAAATTGCACCCCGCATTGGTACTATTAAAGTGCCAAGGACTACAATCGATAGAGTAAATTTACCTTGACTTTCTCGAACATAATCTCCTTTATACAAAAGAACATCGTAAACAAAAGCTATTCATGATAAAGTAATTATCTTGAGGTAAAAAAAAGCAACTTCATTGAAATGTTCTTGTGTAATAGGTCTACACTTCTTGTTCAATTCAGTCTTGGTCATTAACTTAGAATTCCTGACAAAAATACATATTAAGTGAAAAAAAAACAACGAATAACTGACACACACACACACATCCCGTGAGCACACCTTGAAATCCATTCCTCTCTGTGAAGATTAATTTAGACAATTGTACTGACCATTCAATTCCTGGATTAACTGGAACAAAAGCTGGTTACAAAACAAACGTTGCCGGAGTAATTACAATTTTCTACCCACGCAGAGAAAACAAAGCCTGGTTTAAAAAAGCACTAGAGACAGAGAAAAGCGCATGAAATCACCCTCTTAAAAACACATTTTTGGTGAAAAGACAACCCTGCTTCGTTCTCCCTCAGGTCCATGGGGGTGGGTATGGTAGTGTTTTAAGAAATCCGATCACAAAACCAGTTACTTGTTTTCTTTAATCTCCGCTAACATGGCTGCATCTGCATCGTTTACCTGTTTTATTTACCAGGAGGAGAAAGATGTACAAGGAGCCCAGCTCCTTGAATGCTGTGACAACTTTTCTTGACGCAGATTGTCAACTGAAGTGGCAGGAAGACTATCCAGAAAACTACTGTGGTTTGTGCCGGGAACCATTACCCGGCACACAGGGAAGAAGCGAACCAGTTCGTGACATTAGTTTTAACGGTAAGTCGTGTGGCTTTACTTTTGCATCACAAGAAAGAAATGTAAAACAGGATGTTCCTTTTCAGAGGATGACTTTGCTGAGGAAGATGAGGAAAACCAAGAGGAAGATGAGGACAATGATTCTTCGGCACTGCAATCTTTGCAGTCGGCGACCCCATTACAAATTAGAGAAAAGACTCGGGAGGAGGTGTTGATTTATCTTTGAGGTCTCCTCCCAAACAATATCTTGGCGGAACAGTTGGAAGTGGTAATTATCCTTTTACTGTTTATATGTTTACTGACATCTACTAGTAATTCACCTAGCTACATTTTTGTTATTTATTTTACAGTTTGATTCTATCAATCTGCTTTGGGCGCTCCATGCCGTTCGAGCAAGAAGTTCTGCCTCGTCCTTAATTTATTTTCACCTGCAATGTTTTGTTTTTAATTTTGAATACAATACTTTCTTTCGACATTTCTTTATTATTGTGGTTACGGTAGTACAAAAGCGGGAAAATCAAACGCCAGTTTTACCCTCAATTCTGAGTTTTACGAAATCCGACCACAAAACCAGTTACTTGTTTTCTTTAATCTCCGCTTACATGGTTACATCTGCATCGTTTACCTGTTTTATCTGCCAGGACGAGAGAGATGTACAAGGAACCCAGCTCCTTGAAAGCTGTGACAACTTTGTTGACGCAGATTGTCGACTGAAGTCGCAGGAAGACTATCAAGAAAACTACTCTGGTTTGCGCCGGGAATGATAACCCAGCACACAGGGAAGAAGCGAACCAGTTTGTGACGTTAGTTTTCATGGTAAGTCGTGTGGCTTTACTTTTGCATCACAAGAAAAGAAACTTAAAACTAACAGGTTGTTCCTTTTCAGAGGATGACTTTGCCGAGGAAGATGACGAAAAAACAAGAGGAAGATGAGGACAATGATTCTTTAGGCGCTCCATGCCATTCGAGCAAGAAGTTCTGCCTCGTCCTTATTTCATTTTTACCTGCAATGTTTTGATTTTAATTTTGAATACAATACTTTCTTTTGACATTTATTTATTATTGTGGTTACGGTAGTACAAAAGCGGGAAAATCAAACACCAGTTTTACCTTCAATTCTGAGTTTTATGAAATTCGACCACAAAACCAGTTACTTGTTTTCTTTAATCTCACCTAACATGGCTGCATCCGCATCGTTTACCTGTTTTATCTGCCTGGAGGAGAGAGATGTACATTAGGAGCCCAGCTGCTTGAATGCTGTGACAACTTTGTTGACGCCGATTGTCAACTGAAGTGGCAGGAAGACTATCAAGAAAACTACTCTGGTTTGTGCCGGGAACGATTACCCGGCACACAGGGAAGATTCTATCAATCTGCTTTGGGCGCTCCATGCTGTTCAAGCAAGAAGTTTTGCCTCGTCCTTATTTTATTTTCACCTACAATGTTTTGATTTTAATTTTGAATACAATACTTTCTTTCAACATTTATTTCGTTTACATTCCATAGATTGTTTTCTAAAGCTTTATCCACCAGTCACTTATTTAACTACCTTTTTTGCAATTTCTTTTTGCGAGAATGTTTTTAGTTTCATTCACTACCCACTAACTTATCATCCCCATGAACGCTTTATTTCTATTTAACAAATGCTCAGATACCGTTTTCTTTTCTTGTTCTGCTTTTTTTTTAGTTTGACTTATGGCAGCCTCTAAAGCTAATCATTGACATTAAAAGTTTTTGTACCAATTACTCGTCGTCTCCTTTTTTGAATCTTACATATTTTTCCTATTCACTTGATCATTTTGTTTATGCAACGCAGTTAGTAGAGTATTTTGTTTTTCACTGTCATAGTTTAAGTTTCGAACTTAATGATATTCTCACATTGCTTTTATGTCCCTTAGTTTTTTGTTTTACATTTTGTAAATACCGTTCATTCATGTAGGTTTCACTTCAAAATAACTTTATTTCATTCTTTGTAAATAGTTTTCATTTTCAAACCAATGTCTGAATGTAAGTTCTAACGTTTATAACCTCAAGCACGCGTCTTTCAGTCAACACACGCTTTATGTGTCAACAGTGTTTAAACAGACAAGCCTAAGATGTCATTGCAAGTAAGACACGTGCCTGGAAATCAACGAGAACGCTAAGTAAAACTCTAAAAATTTCAATTTGAACAATTTGTTAAATTTATCGTGCGACTGGTTTGTTAATCTTACCGATTAGAAGTTTAGTTAAGTTTCCAATCGTTCTTACGGTTCCCTAAGACACCATTTTTTAAAAGAAAAATACAGCACTGATCCTTGAAAAAACGGTGTATCTATGATGTCGTAGTTCTGTCTCTCTTCCAGTTGTTCATTTATGCTTTAAGATGCATCATCGTCAATTTTTTCTAATTGTAATTATAATCCTACATTCCTTGAGTTTATCACGCCTTAAACGTCTGTGCAATGTCAGTTACATATATGCAGTAAATCCGTTCTTGTTTACTTTTTTGCGGTTGTGCAATGTATATGTGGCCAGTTTATTTATGTTAGACAAGATTGGGCATTACACTGGGAAAGACCCAGACATGATATTTGACTGTTCATCAATCACATGCATCAAGGTTTTTGAGAAAACCTTATCTTTATGGATTCTTATTTAGTTTCTACCTATCCAGCTAGCCGACATGCCAACCACTTTTGGTGTCTCCGATGTCCCAAAGGGGTTCTTCCATTACAGACTCAACAATCCAGAATTGTCGGACAAGTGCAGACCCAAACCAGAGATCCAAGACTTCGAGCCTGACTTTATGTCCATTTCTAAGAGATCATAATTTCTAGAAGGTTATAAGAGCTCTATAGAAGAGCCATGCATGCAGAGTCGAACTTGTAGATGCCAGGCAAGACATAATTTTAGGCAGGGAATCTAAAGTATTGCCGTGGCGACGTGAGAGTTCTGCGTGTACGCTTTTTAAAGTTTCTAAAAGCCTGCATACGGGCCACTGGTATCATACCTGGCGTTGACAACCTCACAATAGCATCCTATTCCAGCCTCGTTTGGCAGGCAAAATTCCTTGAACCTGCTACAGTGGGTCTTGATCACACAAAGGGTATGTGTGCAAAGATACTCAGAGCAAGATTGCAGACAGCTCGCTGAAGTTTCTGGATATTTATCATTTTAAGGGGGAACTAGAATATGCCGGAAAAAATGGAGAACACACAGTGCTTCTTAGAGAAGGAATACTTAAAGTAGACGGCTACCTCATCCTAACCAATACAATCTTCGAGTTCTATGGCAGATTAAAAAGTGGAATCAATGTGGGAGTGTCAGTGGCGCGGGGAGTTTGCTGAAAGGAGAGACCGCAGACATGTACCACCCTATGTGGCTAAAGACATGGTTTCAATCAGAGACCCCCTAGAACCAAGAGAAGGCCTTTTTGGTTGTAGATTCAATTGCTACAGAGTAGTATACCTTCAGCAAAGATAAGCCCCGTTAGTGGATCCCCTTGGATCCCCTTAATTAATATTCCTAAGCGTCGAGTCCATGACGTCATCTATTGTTATAACCTAGGGAAAAAATGTCTTCCTGCATACTTATAAGTGTCGAGGTTTACTAATGAGCGTCACTCTTGCACAAAGGAAACAATAGACATGCCCAGGCTTGCCCGCTCTATTCCCACCCTGATTGGATCTTAAGATTTATATTGTCTGTTTTGAATAAAAAGCGGGTAGATTTCGAAAGCGTCATTCCTTCATTCAACTTAAACTCGCTGGGAAAACTTTTTCCGATTTTTAAAACGTTAGTACCGTTGAAAATGGCTTTTTTCACGAACGTTGTTGATCTTCAAGCTGCTTTGAACGCCTGTGTGTCTGTCCAAGACTGGGAGATTTTGACTGAAGCCGTCCAAATCCCAGAGAATTTTGTTCCCTTGGCGTTTGCGCGATTGACAGAATTGACAGTCCAGGAACTCGAAGTAAGTTTCATATTGCATTGGTCGTTATTGCCTTCATTGATTCAATCCATCAAAATACTGTTTCTTCTCTGATCTTTGATGTTTCATTTCTTTTTAATAGCTTGGTGAGAACCGCGAGTCAGACGAGTCGATTCATGCGACCACTTGCGTTCAAAATCGCGTAGCAGTTGATACGGTAAGTTCAACGAGTATTAGTATGTTTAAACTCAGTTTTGTGTTGATACTTTTCACTGACCCTCTCTTACTAATCTTTATAACTTTCTCTTACTCGCCGTAGAGCGAATCCAATGAGGAAACTATCAGCGCATTTGACGAAATGTTGGCTGAATATTCTCAGCGCGAAGCACTTGTAAGTATTGTTAAAGCGTTTTGTGCCTTTCAATTGATTTATAAACCGTTGGATGAAGTTTTGAATGTTCAACAAGCGTTTTAGTTCTCTCTTTAAACACAACTTTATCTTTCAATGCAGGGATCAAGCAGTGACTCGCAGACAGAAACTGGCAACGGGGAGCCTGATTTGGAGGTGGATTTGAGCGA
>NW_028145504.1:2057500-2085000 GCF_977016875.1 Pavona decussata | reverse complement strand
GATTGAGGCTGAGAACGAGGAAGATCGCGCCTTCTTAGATGACGAAGTCAATGAGAACGATCCATCTTTTTATAGAAGATTGAACGTGCAGTTGGATACCGGAAGGAGACTAGAACAGAGACAGAGGCGTGATGAAATTGCTGACTGCGAAGATCTGTTGTTTGGAGAGGCACAAACTAGTGACAACAAAGTGCTGAACGAACTAGAAGAGAGACTGAATACATACTTACAAGAATTGCCTGTCCTTGGGTTCAACTCTGGAAAATATGACTTGAATGCCGTCAAAGAATTTCTGTTCCCGTACCTCATTGAGACTAAACCTATCAAGTTCACTGTCAAGAGAAACAGCAATCACATGTGTCTCAAGACAAATTTTCTGAAGCTCCTCGACATTTCCAACTATGTTGCCCCGGGCTTTAGCTATGATCAGTTCCTGAAAGCGTACGAGTGCGAGCAAACTAAAGGTTTCTTCCCGTACGAGTGGGTCGATGGACTGGACAAGCTAGAAGAAACATCACTACCTCCCCACGAAGCTTTCTATTCATCTCTGAAGAACCAAAACGTTACAGAACAAGAATACCAGTACTGTCAGCAAGTATGGGAAGACAATGAAATGGCCACCTTTAAAGATTTCTTGGTCTGGTACAACAATCTGGATGTAGTGCCCTTTATAGAAGCAGTAGAGAAAATGAGTCAGTTCTGGCAAGACAGAAAGATCGATATGTTTAAAGACGGCATTTCTGTTCCTGGCCTTACCTTAAAGTACTTGTTCTCGTTTCTTGATGAGCAAACGTACTTTAGTCTGGTTGATCAAGCCAACAGTGACCTGTATCACTTGATCAAAGACAACAACACCGGAGGCCCTTCAATCATCTTCCATCGCTACCATGAAGCAGGCAAAACAAAGATCAGAGAAGCAGAGAAAGGCCCGGCTGCTAAGCTGTGTGAAAAAATCGTGGGTTACGATGCGAATGCGCTGTACCTTTGGGCTCTGATGCAGAACATGCCAACGGGAAGTTATACCAGACGCATGGCAGAAAATAAGTTTAAACCCAAGGGAAGCATACAAATGGCGATCGAGTGGCTCGAATGGGTAGCTCACAAGGAACAAATTCATATTAGACATCAACTGAATAACACCGAGAAGCATATTGGCGATCGTAAACTGCCAGTGGATGGTTTCAACCCGCAGACACAAACTGTGTATCAATTCCACGGGTGTTATTGGCACGGCCATGACTGTTCGCTTAACCGCGGAAAAGAATTTAACGAAAAACGAAACAAGCCCATGGCTAACTGTTGGAAGAGATGAAGGCCAACACGGAGTACATTAAGAGTAAAGGCTACCGTGTCGTGGAGATGTGGGAATGTGATTGGCGTCTGCTAAAGAGAACGAACCGTGAACTACAGCAATTCATCGCCACCGAAGTGCGAAGAACTCTCGACAAAGTCAAGATTATGAGCCCAGAACAAATTTTGAGCGAGGTGCGAAATGAGCATTTGTTTGGGTGCGTGGAAGTGGATATTTGTGTACCGGACCACTTGAAAGAGAAATTCAGCGAGATGTGCCCAATATTTAAGAACACGGAAATCAGTCGCGATGATATTGGAGACTTCATGAAGGTTTACGCAGAGGAACACAACATCATGACCCAACCTCGGCGAAGCTTGATTGGCAGTATGAAAGGTGACAAGATCCTGCTGGCCACACCCCTTCTTAAATGGTATCTGGAACATGGATTGGAAGTAACCAAAGTCTACCAAGTGGTTGAATTCACCCCTGAGCCCTGCTTTAAACCTTTTGGAGACGCTGTTTCAGACGCGAGGAGAGCTGGGGATGCCGATCCTAGGAAGGCCATCATTGCAGATACGATGAAACTAGTAAGTAGCTACGCCTTTCTGGGAACATAAGGGAAGGGAGCAATACACATTTCATGGATAGAAAAACTTACACAGATCTTTTTAATCTCTCAGGTTGGGAATTCAGGCTATGGCAAAACGATTACCAACCAATTGAAGCACAGAAACGTGGAATATTGCTCTGATGCTGAAGCTAGCCGTAAAGTCAACACACCTCTGTTCAGAAAGCTAGAAAACATCACGGAAGATACTTATGAAGTAGAGTCCTGTAAGAAGACAATTAAGTTAAATTTACCTATTCAAGTCGGTTTTTTCGTTTATCAATATGCCAAGTTACGCATGTTACAATTTTATTATGATTTTTTAGACAAGTATCTCGATCGTGCAGATTTTCAAATGTGTGAAATGGACACGGATAGTGCATATATCGCTATCTCGGGGGATAGCGTAGAGTCTTTAGTGAAACCAGAATTAAAGGCTGAATTCGAACAAGATAAGTGCAACTGGTTCCCAAGAACCGACACTGCCGAACATAAGGCCTATGATAAGCGAACTCCAGGTCTTTTTAAAGTAGAGTGGGAGGGGCAAGGAATCGTGGGATTGTGCTCAAAAACTTATTATTGTTTTGGGGCCAAAGATAAGTTTAGTTGTAAGGGTGTCAACAAGAAATGTAACGAGATCAACAAAGAGAAGTATTTGAATGTACTGCTCACCGAACAAAATAGTGGCGGGATGAATCGAGGTTTCAGAGTGGTCAATAATACTATGTATACTTATACTCAAGTTCGAGATGCCTTTTCGTATTTTTACCCGAAACGAAAAGTTTTGGCTGATGGAGTCAGCACCACTCCACTAGACATTTAAAGTTTTCAGTTTTTAGAGTTCTTGTAAATAGTTTTTCTCGCTTGTAAATAGTTGTAAATAAATTGTATATAGAGTTTCATTTGTTTTAGAATATAGTTTTGCAAAAGATTGTAATTTATACATAAATAAATAATTGGTTGAATTTAATCATGACTTGGTTTCTGTTTAGCCAAGCGCGCTCGCGAACTCAACGCGCGATCCCACGAGCTCCCTTGGGGAAAACACAAAGCTAAAACGTGGCGTTATTGGCGTCTTTGGCGTTTTTGGCTGTCGTTTCGTGTGAAATTAGCGATAAAATTAGTTTTGCAAACAGTTTTGTTCAGTTGAAATCCAACTTTCAAACCGTGAAGATGGTGCGGAGAAAATGTAAACATTGCCCACTTCTTGGCTGTGGATCTAAATTTTTAGTTCGATTAGCAGATCATTTAACTCGCGTACACGGGTTAACCGAGTTAGAACGCAAGTATTGGCTACAATTTGCGAAACTACAAAACACCAACGTGGTTCGCGTATATGACAAAGAGACTGAACCTAAAACGATTTTTCTATAAATGAGAGTGCATGCAGTTCAGTTAGTCAGTTGTTATCATGGACCCAAGGTGGAAACATCCCTTCCCCGCTCTTGTTGCAGGACCGACTTGTTGTGGAAAAAGTCAGTTTGTTAAACGTTTACTAGAAGCAGGAGAAGACATGATTGAAGGTGCTCCTGAAAATATCATTTGGTGTTATGCCATTTACCAGCCCGCTTATGATAAAATGCTTAAAACTATTGCAAACATTACGTTCGTAGAAGGCGTTCCAAATGATTTAGACTCGATGATAAACCCTTCCATAAGAAATCTTGTGGTCATTGACGATTTGATACACGAATTGAGTAACGACCAGAGAATAACCAATTTGTTTACCAAAGGTTGTCATCATCGAAACCTCAGTGTTATCTTTATTCTGCAAAACATTTTTCACTGTGGAAAAGAGCTGAGGGATATGAGTTTGAATTGTCATTACTTGGTACTGTTCAAGTCTCCCAGAGATAGCAGTCAGGTCAATCATTTAGCCAAGCAAATGTTTCCCGGCCATGTGAGATACATGCAGGAGGCGTTTCAAGATGCGACGAAACGTTCTTATTGTTATTTATTGTGTGATCTTAAACTGGAAACACCTAGCGACTTCCGGTTACGTAGCAACATCTTCCCTGGGGAGACGCAATGCGCCTATGTCAGAAAAGTATAAAAAGAGTGAACCATAGAGAAATGAATCAGTTGAGCATGGCCCAGTGACTGAGAAAGAATCACGACTTTTTGAAGCTCCTGGTAAAGTGTACACCCGCTCAACGTAAAGCCATTTTGAAAGTTGCCGACGACGCTTTAGTGAGAACCATTTGTGAGTGTGTTTTAAACGTTCTCAAAGGAACAGTGCCTGTCAGTAAACCAGCCAAGAAAAAGCTCTTAGTCCACAAGAAACCTCTGTTTTAGGGGTCGATTCGACTTGAACGTTTGGAACCATCCTTGTAGAATATAGCAGCGATAAAATAATCTTTACTCTAGTTGAATGATAACGCTTTCAAATTTTGCGCTGTTTTTATTAACTCTAACAATAGAGTCTTGACTATCCAATCAGGGTGGGTATAGAGCGGGCAAGCCTGGGCATGTCTATTGTTTCCTTTGTGCAAGAGTGACGCTCATTAGTAAACCTCGACACTTATTAGTATGCAGGAAGACATTTTTTCCCTAGGTTATAACAATAGATGACGTCATGGACTCGACGCTTAGGAATATTAATTAAGGGGATCCAAGGGGATCCATTAACGGGGCTTATCTTTGCTGAAGGTATACTACTCTACAGAATGCGTTTTAAGCCATTTCATCACCCCCATTATGTCATCAGAACCTCTGGTTCGGGAAGGACTCAGGAAACGTGGTGCAAGGTACCTCGACGAATATTGAATAACGATAATATTGAATGAGATAACCGTCAAGCAACGGTTCTGAATTTGTATGAGAAATATGTTTCAGTACTGAATTTGCATTAAAAATTAGCACCTCTTTGTTGCTTTTGAATACAAAGAAATCAAGACTAATTGGAACAAAGTGGAGTTCAATATGCTTTTCGTTTATTTTCTTTAAACATTCAAAATACTTGTCTGTTAATGAATGACACTATTGGTTTAACCTACATACAAATCATTTTGTTTTTTTACAGATGGGATTTGAAATACCCTTATCTGATGAGGCGGTGTGAGTCTTTTTAAGACTAAACCAAAAGATCGCCAATTTATCTTTAGAGCACGCAAAAACCAAGAATGCGAAGCTTTAAAGAAAGCAAATGAAACAATAAAACAGAAGGCAACAAAAGGGAAAGGGAAGAAGGTGGAACAAGTAAAAAGATGGAGAAAAAATCATCCGGATTTGGTAAGAGGGCAAAAGAAAAGATGGAGAGAAAAAAAAACAAAAGGTCCAGAAAAAAACAAACAGAGCGGGAAGTGACTAAAAGATAAATAAACGAAGGGGAAGAAGAAGGAAGGAAGAAGATGAGGACTCTTCTCGAAGATTTCATGAACGAAATAAATATAGATGGGCAGCAAGAACAGGGGGACGCCCCGAGAGCTCCATCCACAGGAGCAAATAGAGCGGAAGAAAGAAGAAAAAGGAGGTTAGAAACAGAAAGAAGGGAGGAGGAAAGAAAGAAAAGAGAAGAAGAAGAGGAAACGAGAAAAAGAAGAATCAATGAAGAAAGAGTAAGAAGAAAGAGTTGGAGAAGGCACAGATCAGAAGAAGGGAAGAGAGAGAGAAGAGAGCGAAAGAACAAAAGGAGAGAGAGGAGAGAGAGCGAGAGGAAAGGGAGAGTGAAAGTTTAGAGAGAGTGTTGAGTCAATTTTAATAGTAAGTCGGGCGCGGGTCACTAGGACCTCGCACACGTCTAGCCATGTAAATATTAGATTTATATTAAATTTTTGTTGGCAGTTTAAATTCTGGTGTCTCTAACTCTAAAGGGGACTGGGCAATAATTTACCCACTTTTGGTCATGACGTCATCTCATCATAACTATCCAATGACATGAAAACAGTAGTTGACTCCGCCCATCGGTATTGTTACCTGTCAATCATTTCATGCAAATTTGTCGACTTGTCAAACATTGATCTAGAGATTGTGGAAAGTGAATTCCAGTGTTTTTTTTTTAAACTGCAAGGCTTTCCCTGCCTGACAAATCTTATACGCTTGCCATGTTGTTCGCCCTTCTATCAGAAGACGTGTCAGAATACCTGGGCCAAAAGCTGGAAAAAATGTGGACACTGCCGTTTTCCCTTTAAAAACATAGAGGAACATGACGTCGAGATCAAGGATTCACTGACAAGCACAGCCGATCAAGACCACCCAGAAAATGTGACGAGTTCCCCTGACAAGGCTCCCCCAGTCATGCCAGCAAGCCATATTCGGCAAAATGCAAGAACAGTTCATGGAGCTGAGAGACTTAATCAATGAAATGGAAGGTATCGAAGAACTGTTGTCGTTTCAGCCCACAGGATATTCTGAGACAGTGGGGGAGTATTTCCGCATTCAGAACACTACAGAATTCCAACAAAAAATCGCCTTGTTATCTGCCCAATTCAGTGCAGGAAGGTTTTGAACTGGAAAGGATCTTTCTTGTTATGATTTGATAACCCAAGAAGATTAAGGTTATATTTTAAACACCTCAAACGGTTATTATTTCCTTTTTTTTAGAATAATAAGAACACTATGAGCGGGAACTGACCAAGCAATCTTCGAAAGACAAATGGTATTTACCCTAAGCACTCACGGTTGCAAGTGTTGGCTTTGAGTTAACCGCACGTGGCGCCATGTTTAATAGAACAGTGCCGGAATGGTCCGCTCTATTGCACTCACATTAGGGTTTTTTTTGTTTTGTTTTCTGTATAAATTAGAAGACGCGTTAATAACTACGCTTAAAAAATTTTTATTGTATATTTAAAAAACAAAAGGAGAGTGCCTTTTGTAATTTATTATCTCTAAAGTACACTTTCCCAGCTATTAGGTATGTTAAAAGTTTGTGAAAGTCTTTCCTTGTTGAAAAAATCATGAAAACCTTTGCCATACATGAAATCAGGTCTTTCTTGACTTTATAATGCTTAGTTTTGGCTATTTCAGCGGGGTTAATTGTATACGGCTTTGTCGCTATTTTAGTCATTTTACAAATAATTCAATTGATTTCTTTTTTTTGGTTTGTTTTCTCAGAATTGCTGTGCACTTCAACCTCATAGGGCCGAAGACTTTTCGTGTGTGACCTGCAACTATTTGTTCAGACCACTCACCTTATTTCAGAAGATGGATTCAACAGTAAAGTTGTGATCATTAGTTCAATGTCGGCACCAAAATACTGAAGAATGTCTCAGGTGTGCACCGCTGAATAGAGCAATTGTAGATAATTATTTAAGTCAACCTTTATAATTTTTGTTCACTAGCATTTTCAATAATTTATTTTTAATAGTTTTCTATTCAACAAAACTTTGATTTGTAATTTTAATAATCAATATTTCGCAGCCTTTATAATTTTTCTTGAAAATAGTATTAGTGTTTTTAGATAGAAAATAGCACATCATATTTTTGCATTAGTTTAGTGTTTTCAAATAGTTTTTTTCATGTGGCTAAATGTAATTTAGGCAAAGTTGACCTTCAAGCAATGCTGGCCAGTGGTTTTTGTCCCCAGGTGGTGCGGGGGGGCCTTGGCCTTTCACAAGGGCACCTCGTGACCCATACACGCAATTATTGCTCATTCGCTCAGTAGTTTTGCTAGCTTGCACTTGCTCGCTTTTGTTGCAGTATTTTCTACAGCTTTTTTCGCTCTGCCTTCGCCAGCCTTCTCGCCACTCGTAAACAATGACTTCTGAAGCTTCTCATTCAACAAACAACAGCCTGTCGGCTGGCCTTTTTTCCAAAACCTCAATAGCTTTAGGGACCAGTTGCTCGCCTTCATCCACTGGACCTCTTGTGTCATCTAGTGCTGCCAACATCACCAGTTCTTTTTCGCAGGCCTCGTCACAGCAGGCCCTCGATCCGGTCTTCGTAGCTGCCGTTGCTTCAGCTGTCAAAGCAGCCATGGCCGCCAAGAACACACCATCTCCTTCGGCTAGTTCTTCCCCGCCACTCTCTTCCCATGTGCTCAACATGGCGTCTTTGTTCGCTGGGGGCGTTCCTGTTCAGTCCGTTGGACTTGGCTCTTGTACGTCGTCCTTTCTGGCAAAAGGAGGTGTTTTTCACAGCGTTAATTCCAGCAGCCTCACTCCTGGCTCACAAGGTAGGCCCAATTTTTCTGTGCCTTCATTTCTTTCTACTTTTGCCTCGCCATATTCGGTCGCTAGTTCGGCGTTCACGGGAGGTGTTTCGTTGGCCGCCTTGTCCTTTGCCACCTCGTCAGGCCTCGGTTTTTAGGTGCCAACTATTTAGCAGCCGTTTGTGGTTGGCCTGGGGTTTTCTCCAATTCCGGCTAAGACGGTGAACCAGATCGTGGCCGGCAAATACGTCGATCTTAGCGATCTCCTGTCGGTGAACATTGTCCAACACGAACCGGAGTCGCAAGTGTATCTCGACGGGCGCCTCGTGGTTCAACCTTCCCCCAAAAGACAACGCCGCAAGATAGAGGACATTGCTAGCTGGTGTAAGGCTTTCGCAATTTTTACGCTGATCGTCACGTCCTCGTTCCCGCATCGCTGGAAAGATCTAACCTTGTACAAGGTTCTGATCTAGCGGACCTATCGCCACTTTAGCGGTCGCATGTGGTTGGCGTACGATCCAGCCTTTTGCCAGCACATCGCAGCCACAGGCCTTACGGATTGGTCCTCCATGAATGTAGAATTGTTCAATTTCCATGTGGCCAGCGCATTAGTTTAGTGTTTTCAAATAGTTTTTTTCAATTGTAATAAAATAAATTGTTATCAAATGTAAATAATACTGTTTTTCCAAATAAAGTTTTTTTTTAATTCGATTTTGTAATCTAAATAATTAAAGGCAGGTTTTCCATTCAATGTTGTTTCATTGATATGCAATTTCATGAACTAGTTAGGTGTCTTGCCCACATTATTACCAGACTACCCTTGTTGCCTGTAAAACCATTTCCAATGATGCATATATTAAACGATAAAATGGCGGAAATGGAAGAATCCATCAGAAAAGAAACTGAACAGAGCAAGATGCATATGCCCTGGAACTGTCCCGCAACAACATGGGCTTGGAAGTAACATACACCAGGAACACAACAAACATTTTTACTGAAAGAACTCCTTCTGCACTCATTCCCCTGAGCAGCTACATGAAACTCTGCTTAAAACCCAACTGATCTTGCCCTCACTGTCAACACAACACACCTCTCCACTGATCTGCTTCTCATCAGACATGACGGCCCTTGACCAGAAGACACTCAGAGGCGACTTGACTGTTATTTTTCTTTCAGTGGAAGACTGATGGTTTTCAGCAAATGGTCTTCTCCCTCTGCAGTTACTTTTTATTAGATAAGGAGTTTTGTTTTTCTCTCTAGCACATAAACGACATTTTGAGGCAGCTAGCATTTGACACTGTCCATAGGTGAGTGCAAACCTGCTCCACTCTCAATTGGCTAACCTGCTTGTTGCATCAGTTGGGTGGTTGGGTTTTCTACAAGTGGAAAGCCCTATAAGGAGTTTGCCATTTTTTTTCTCCCACTTTCCTAGCTGTTGGGAAAATTTAAAATTATAAGTGCTTTCCCTTTCTCGGAGGAAGCTGTTTAATCATTACTCATTTTTTCTATTATTATTTTTTACCATGACCATGTTATTTAACTCTTACAGTGTTAGGTTTTATTCTAACAGTTTTAGTTTTAGCGAGAAATATACGTGGGAAACATGCCAAGCAAGCAGAATCTGTATTTGCAGAAATACAGAAAAAATAATCCGTCAAAGTATAAAGAGCAAAACAAGCGTGGCGCTGAAAGGATAAAACTAAAGAATGCAGAGAGGAAAAAGGACAAAGCTGTAAAAGAAATGATTCAGGAATTGGAGGCGTGATTGAGGAATTGGAGGTTAACAGTCGAAATAGCAAAGAGATCCTGGAAATTGAAGACATTGTGTGGGAAATCATTCAGGAAAAGAATGAAAGAGTAAACAGCACAATGTAGTTGTTTAACAAATAGATTAAAGGCTCAATCATAGTCTGGTTATGTTATTAATCATTGAACAAGTAAACATGAAAGAAAGTTAGTAATTTTTGGTCAAGCCTTAAAGTGGAGCTCCACAATTACTTTTTTAATTCCTTGTTTATAGGGAAATAAATTAACTAGCAAACATATGCTATTTCTGTGGACATCAGAATGTCAAAAGGCCCTTGACAACCTTAAGTAATTATTGCTCTGTTGTTTAATCCAATACTTCTGTACCCAGACGTTCAACCTTACAACCTACATAGTGATAGCCACAGGTCCTTTTCTGTAAGTGCTCCTAGACTTGGGAACATTTCATCTCAAGGCATCAGAGATTAAACCCAGACATTGGCACGTTTTAACCATCCCTTTTAAAGATCTTGCTGGAGATGAGAGAACAGTCGCTCATGAAAACTCAGAAACACAGACAAAGTGAAAAAGCAAATTAAACAAATGTTGGCACCAAAGAAACAAACAGAAACTCAGTTGCTTGGATACAAGAACTAATGGAACCGTAAGTCACGCTTGAGTTAGCAAGAAACTATGCCATTTAGCCAAGAGCATGTGGCCTCAACATAACATAGTTATAAGAAGTCATAGGACTGAGATAGTAAATCACTAAGCTAAGATTGGATAAACCACATTGAAGATATTGTATGGACTTGGGCATGAATATTTTGCCTTGACATGTGCGTATGAGGAAGCCAATAGTCTCCTGCCAAAGTAACAGTGTTAAAAAGCCAAGAAAATGAGCTAAAACACTGGCCAAGTTAAAGGAAAAGCGCCTACGCAAAGCGGCTTATCAAAATATGCCAATATGGTCAACAGGGTGGTTGTCTCTCTGTTACATTTCAAAGAAATGCAAGATGTTCTCCACTTTGGGATAAAAACTTTGTTTGGATTTCCACACCTTCCCCCTTTCCTTCAACCTCAAATTATTGCACAATTGGCTACCAATACATCCTTAAAATTTACTTCGCAAGCTTTAAATGACGGTTTCAAACTCTTTATCAACCCCATGGTTCGTTGATATTGAAATAGCAGTAACCATGTCAAAGCCAGTGTTCTTTTAACTGTTCCACAAATTTCTGAAACAAATTCTTTCTGCCCATTGGATTATCTCACTGACTCACTCCAAACAAATTTGAGTCGTCTGGTGTTTGTTACGCAGCCCCAGTTACCACCAAATTCAAAACAAATAGTCACGTCACAGGCGCTCATTAAATGCTACCAGGATTTGTCCACTTTCATCTGTCCTACTACCATGCTAACAGTAGCTACTAATATTTTGTGGCTTAGCTTTCCTCGTAACCCTGAGGCTAAACTCTCCTTTCAGGGACATCACATGGCAGCTCAATATTGCTTCAATTTGCATCCCACTATTCATCTGGGTGGCAGTTCGTTCCTCGCAACCACTTCTACCACTCTACCTTTGTCAACTGGACTACTGGGAACCTCGCCACTAACTGTGTACCATATTCCTTGTAATGTTTTGTTCACTGGCATGGCAACCGGTATTGGCCGCTGTCCTGACCACTATTGATTGCTTAATCCATGCAGTTTATTCCATGGATGGCTGTGGACACTACTCTACTCGCCCCGTTTTTTGTCATCCTACATTTCATATTCCACCTCCAAGCTTCTTGAATAAAACAGTGTTGGCAGACCTTGACGCCACATTTCAAACGCTCAATGGCGACTTATCTACTTCTATCACTACGGCTGAACACAAGATCGATCGCATCAGCCAGACCTTCACTATATCCTGTGCTGTACTAGTTATGTGGTCTATTCCGCCTTGATACTGAGTACACTGAGCCTTATCCCTTAGTCACTAATGATGATCTTTTATTGCCGACAGCAAACAGCTTCAGAACACCATGACAATGAATGCATCTGTACATGCACAGGAACTGCCACACGAGGACCAGGTTCTCACGATAACACTACACAGGCCCAACATGAGTGTTAGTATCTTCACTTCAACGCCTCCTTCCAACCTCATTTCTAGGAGTAACTACTTTAAACTTTGTCTACAACCAGGGTGGGTCTGCACCTACTGTCCTCAATCCCACACCACACCACAGATCTGTTTTTTGGAAACCATATGTAAGTATAACACCAAGACACCCTCTGAGATATCCTCAAGGGCAACCTGTTCTTCAAATGGACCTCAGACAATTATCAATATATGGTTTTTTAATATAATTATTTTTTATTGAATCAGGAATTTTGTTTTATCATTCGCAGTGCCACAAGTACGTCTTGCAACACGAAGAGTTTCATTATTTACAATTAGTATACCCTATGGCAGAGGCGGGATTTGACGCTCTCGCCTCCGGCTTATTATATCACTTCAACAAATTTTCAAGGTGTTTATTTATCCCACAGTTCTTCCCTTTATGTCCCATTCTTTGGACAATTTTCTCACCCAAACACGGGTTACCGGGTGTCACGCTAGCAAGCAAGTGCCGATTGCAGGCTGCCAGTATCTGGCACTGTCCCTGCACCACCACCACCACCATTACCCCGCCAAGTCATCAGGTTTCTTCCCCTTCGCTGTGTATATACATTTAAGGGTTGTTTACCTTTCCTTTTACTATTCCACTATTCATACCACTTTCGACACCTTTTGCACCAATTTCAATTAGCCAATTATAAAGCTAATGTAAAACCACAACAACAGTGAATTTTCATACATCTTGTGTCATTTCCAATTTTACAATTTGATAATCATTTTATTCCAGTTTTATACAATACATAATCCATTTACAAGTATATATTCCCATGTTCATGATTTTCTTATGTGTATTTTCATTATTTACCTCTGTTAGCACCTTATCTCTCCTTTAGCGTTACTGGAGGCTTTCTCTTTTGTTTTTATTCTGTAGATGTTCTCTAATTCTTGTCATTATCTTTTTTTTCTTTGTTTAGTCTGATTACTGTAGATTCTGAATTTATAAAACATGTTGCAACATGTTCATATACAGTGTACCACTTTAAGTTACAAAAGGGATGCTTACAGTAGATACCTTCTATGGAGTGATAACTGGTATATTTAAATTATTACCCTTTCTAATATTATAAAATATCTACATGAAAATTACACTAAGTAGATTTTATTTTTCAATCATTATGTTGTCTCACTAAACAGAGTCAGATTTAAAGGTATTTCAGAAAAGGAAATAAATCCTGCACACGTATTTGACTGTTTTAATTCTCACTACCCCCTTGCAAAAACATTTTGGTCTGGCTAGGGTGCCACGTTTAGTATTTTCAACTTTTTGTCCACAAATTAATGAGCACTCATCTTTCAAGGGTATATGAGCTCAATTACCCCTGCACATGGAGGCTAGTCCCAACATGCCCATGGCACCCTTAATTTTTTTCCTCTCCTTAACTTGTGTATGCTTTTTGTTTTAATTTAGGTCTTAATCCAGGGACATTCATCCCATTGCACCTGCCCTTTTGAGTCTTGCTTATTTTTTTTTTCTTATTTTTTTTTAAAATTATGTTATATACTGTAAGTTGAGTACCCAATAAAGCTGTTAAAAATAATACTTTTATCGATGACATAATGAAAATTGTGATCAATGTCCAATTCTCACTTTTTGTAACTTCAAATTACCAGCCCCGTTGATTTTACGAAAAAAAAAAGTTAATCGGTTTCTTTTGTTTCCGCTTTGAATAAAAGAAAGCAACGAACAGCGACGCATTGTCTGCTTAAGGTTTTTCTTCAAAATGAAGCAGAATTTCGTGAAAAAGTAAAGGGCAATGTCTTTCTATTAAATCAAGGGCCAAAATATCAGCTTTTTTTGGATGACATTTAAAAAAATTGCCACAATCATCACTTACACCCTTTTTCCATGGAGCCCTTCAGTTGTAAAAACCTCTTTAATTTGACCAATGTTGCATTTAATTTCAATGGCAAAAAAAGCTGATTATTTTGATTATCTTGATTTACAGCATGTAGGGGACATACACTACATACCCTTATGAGGTAACCAACAGTTCATTTTAGCAGTTATCTGTTCTGAAAGGTCTTCACAGCTTCAGAAATTTAGATGGACTTGGAAATTCGTGTTATGTAACCTACATGTAAGCCTGATTACAGTAGTAACAAACCAGTGGGAAGATAAAGTCCTTTTGTTTTCAAATTGCCAATAGAACAGGATGTGTTTGGCACTGGACTAAGTCAGGAAACCAAAAGTTAATTAGTTCAGAGAGAAAGGAAAATTAACCATGCAAGAAGCAACCAGATTGTGGAAAGGCTTTTGGGTTTAAGATGGGATAACTTTTTAATTCAAACGGTGACTGTCTACATAGAAAGTGCCACTACTTAGAAAACATTTGTTCTAATCAGTAGTACAAGAATACAGTTCAATGTATAAATATGCAATTTGTATAAACACATTGGTGATAAATTTATGAAGACATGAAGTCAGAGATTAAAGATACATTAATTATTGTATTCACTTTTGTGTGAGATGACCACAGAAACACATTACTTCCATTTGAATAATACAAATTCAATGCAATGCAATAAAATTTTTATAATTAATTATTATTTATAATAAATTCATTGTTTCAGTTACAAGTAGATTTAAGCGATCTTCCTTTGAATATCATGCAGTTCGAGACAGAGCCACAACTTTTGTTTGATGGGCGCATGTTCTTGACTACTAATCAGAAGCACTCCCAAAAATAGATTGAGGACTTATCTTCCATTCTATCTTATCTATCCATTGTTACTTGGAAAGAGGCATTCCCCATTTATGACATGATTCTGACATTTTATTTTTCCCAAAGGTGAAAAGACTTATCGCAGCATGAGGCCAGCTTTTGATTTTGCTTACTTACTAGCAATTCAGTGGTCATATGTGGTTGAATTATGTGCTATAAATGTGTAGCTGTTATAAAATTTGCGTGCACTTTTGAGCCCATTTACCAGTAAGTGTAAAAGAGGTGTGCACAACAAGATGTAGACTGGGAATTACTGTACTTTGCAGCACCTTACTTAGTCAGATAAATGTGTGTGTTCAGGACTTTGTCGTTTAAGTTTTTTTCACTCCCCCTAAGCTAACCTACTTATTACAGTTCAAGATGGCTGAGACATTGTAGCAAGAGGCAGTGGACTGCAGTACTAACAGTATCTAAATAATGAAAGAGGTTTCTTAAGATAGCCAGTGTTCAAGGCACTTGAGGTCTACTAGTACTAATTAAAAGTGAATATTGTTTACCATGTGTTTCACGATTTGAATATCTTTACTCACTTTTTATCTACATGTACCAGTACATTGTATCTTCTCAAGTTGCTCTATTATGGAACAATTTCCTGTGGTTTGAAGACCTAAAGTAGTCCTCAGGTACAATGTCATTGTATTTTTCCATGCCTTGCTGGTTGAAATATGTGACATTTGTTACAGTTTCAAAAATTCTGGAACATGTTGGTACAAGGTACAGTACATGTATGTATTTTGCTTGGTACAGTTTGAGGAATTTTCAAACCTATAAGCTGTGTAATTGACGCATCTGTAGTGAAATACAATGTAAATAACTTTTCAAACCACCAATAAGGTCCACATGAAATAATTCAATCCATAGTTTTTCAAATTCCTTTTGATTTTCAACATTTGGAAGGAGTTCCTGGAAATTAATGTTTTGGACAACCCAGAGCAGCCTTTTCTGGCCTTCTGAGACCCCTGTATTCTAACTTCTTTGTGTTTGAGTCCAGTTAACATTCAAAGAAATTCCTGTCTGCTCTAACCATGTACCTACATGCATTTTTTCCCACATTACAATAGGCCACTGTGAAATGTTTTACTTTATCTAGGGCATCCTGCTTTCTCAATTTTCTTTCTTATGTGATTAATTCTCAATGCTCTGATTAATGTCAGTCATTCTTAGTTCAGAATATGTGTAGGGTGTACATTGTAATTGATTACATGATCCATAGGAATATATTCAAAGAGAGAGCTAGATTTACTGAGTTATCTTACATGTACATGTACCTTTTTCTGGGATGGTTAGCAATTTCCTCACATGTCCTTGCCCTATAGTGCTTGTCAATGAAAGACCAGGTCCTTGTCATGTCACACCTTTTATCCCTTCAGCTTGGACAATTGCACCAAATAAAAGTGTACCGGTAGTCTTGATTTGCAGCACCTAAGCCAAAAATGTAAAACAGAAATTTCCAGTTATCTACTATGAAGTACTCAGTCTTGTACTTTACATAACTAACGAGATTCAAACAAAATTTCTGTCCACTTTTAATAAGAGAATGTCGATTGTTCATACATGTAGGGTTATTGAATGGTCTTTGCGAGCATTTGCGAGCAGTGTTTATTTTTGCGAGCACGGGTAGTTGTCAAATTTTTCTTGCGAGCAGCGAACATTTTAGAAAATACAGATGGTGAGCAGCGAGCACTTTGTAAGTTTTCTGCTAGCCGGAATCTCTCTTTTATTAATAGGATACGTTGTTTTGCGCCAAGTAATAGCTAATAATGTGGCTGATACCTCCAAAAGAGAACAATAGTTACAGGCTGAACTGTTGAAGAGAGACTGAAGCCAGAGGTAAGAATGCTTCAACCTTTTGTTTTAACCATATCATAACTGATTTATCATTTACCGGTATGTATGTATAAAAAATAACTACCAACCAGGATTAACAAAATTTCGAGCAATCGAGCACATGTTAACGGGAATGCAAGCATGCGAGCAGTTGCAAAAATTTTGCGAGCACGAGCAAGCGAGCACCCATGTAATTTTTGCGAGCAATTTGAGCATAGGCTAAATTTTGCGAGCACTTATAAATTGAATGGGACCATTCGATACCCCTACATGTATCTACTGTAGCCAATTTTCCCTAAGTTAAGCCACTGTAAAATGTGTTCACTTTATCTAGGGCGTCCTGCTTTCCAAATAAACTATTGTCAGAAATCCTCAGGAATATAATACAACAAGTGCATAGTGTAAATGATCACATGATCCACAAGAGCAAAATCAAAGAGAGAGCTAGATTTACAGTTACTGGTATCTTACCTCGTTGTGGGATGGGTAGCAACTTCCTCACATCTCATTGCCCCATACTGCTGAAAAGTGAGAAACCAGGTTCTAAAGTCATGTCATAACTTTTGACCCAAATACCAGCATATTCTTGATTTGTCACACCTAAGTCACAAAAATTATGTTAAACAGGAATTTTCAGTCATCTCTTGTACTTTACATTCATTTGTCAACCTCAATTTACTTTTCCCCTTTAACCGATAATATCAAAGAACAAATCCTCCTATCTTGTTCCCATACTTTACTGGGGAGAAGAAAATTCACCTTGCATTTATCATAATTATTCTTAATTCTCATGACCTCAGGGGTTGAATAAGCATCGATATTAGGAGAAGTTTGATGGTTATCACTGATTGTCACAAGTCTCTGAACTTGCTTTAACAATCGCCAGCACATAGTTGCCTTTTTTGAGTTTGATATGCATGCAAAATGGCAAGTTGATGCGCTCACAAGCTGTACCAGGTATTTACAAGTTTATATATTGTTTTCCCTCTTTCTTGAGGAGCGGCTGGCGGTAGAAGGAGGTCGGAAAAAAGTTCACATTCACGGTTCCAAGCGAATTAAGCTTAATACTTCCAGGTTGCTCTTCAAATTCTGACTTGCGAGCTGTCGAGCTGCCTGAATACTAAACTCTTGTTCAATTTGACTGGCGAGCCACCGAGCCATTCGAATTAAGCTTATAATAATGGAAAAGTGGCCCTGTATATATTCTATAGTTTAGCCGAAATTAAGCCTGGCAAAAGGTGCTTTTCATTCGTTCTTTCTAGGTTTTTTTGTATGCAATACCAAAAGTAACGCTATTTTGAGATTCAAAAAGACCGCCTTTTTTAATTCCTCGAAGAGGGCAAGTTCGCTCGCGTCTTCGAAAATCAAATTATCGTTCTCAATAAAAGGAAAACAACCAAATGATATTGCTTAAAGCGGAATGTCAAAGAACCTTGCTAAGGAGCCATCTTCCAGTACAAATTAAACCTCGTTCGCTGACTGAAAATTACACGACAAAAGGTGATCAAGCAAACGGCAAGGCGCGAAGATTCAGAACCAGCGTGTATGCTAAGCTTATATACATGTACCAAGGTAACAATAAACATTTGCTAAGAATTGCCCATCCACGTTGCAATTACAAATGAAATATCCCTAGCTTACCTTACATGGTGAAAAATGTTGCTGGGAAAGACAGCAATAGCCAGAAACGACCTTTAAAACAGCTACAACCACCGCAAACAAGTAACGTTCGCGTAACTCGTAGTAACTCGTGCATTGATTGGCGACGCATCATATCATAGCGCTTTGTCAAAAGAGCAAGCCCAGCCCTTCTGTCAATCATCCGTCAATCAAGCGGTAAAATCAATAGTTTAATTAACACCCAAACTCACCCAAACAAAAAGTTTTCGGAGAGAGGAGAAAATGAATTTTAAATTTGGAGCTATTGTTCAGTTCCCAGTAGTAATAACAGCAATTACAAAGCCAAATCAAAACGTTTTTTCTTCATATAACAATTCTCTTCCCGACTATCAAAAACTTGGTGGTTAGGAAACTTATGCGCGCGCTCCCCAACCAAGAAAAGAAAAAAAAAAGATGTTTGATGTTTCCTGGAGGGAACATTTTTTGAAAAACAATTTAAACATAAGTTGTGGAAGGTTTCCGTTTTGCCCCAGCCAGAAGCTTTGCGGAAAAGCAAAAAGAAAGTTTGTTTAATGAGCTACAGTGGAGCTATTGTTCTTTTCCTGATAATTACCAAACCTAATCAAAACTTTCTTCTTCATATAACAATTATCTTCCCGAGTATTGAAAGCCCGGGATTGAAAGCTTGGTGATTAGGATCCCAACCAGCTACCTGTAGCGTCCTTGAGTTTTTTTTAGTCCCAAGTTAACTCCGTCTTTTAATATCTGTTCGTTCGTTCGTTCGTTCGTTGTTCTACAAAACAATCAATGACCAATTTTAGGTTTTGTGAAGAACGTGAGAAAATTGCGGTTAAATATTTACTGTCTCCGTTCATGGTTTGTTTCAGTGTCGGAAGCCTGCGAAGGCGCGAACGAACAAGCTTCCCGTGCGCTCTTTTCTCTCCATCCCCGCCGTCTGAGCGCGCCCGGGAAGCCAGTTCACAGGCCAAAACACAGAGGGGCACTTAAATCGGGTGCTCTGTGGAGCACCTGAACTTAAGGCCCGTTTACACCTTAAAAGAGAAGGAACGGCTCGGTTAGAAACAAGTACCGGTTCCAGACGAAATCGCCTGTTTACACGTGCAAATTCTGTAATGTACCTAACAGAAAAAGGCACGGTACTTGAGAGCCCCTTGGAACGGGAACTAGACCGTTTACACGTTGTTTTCTTCGAGACCAGTAATATTCGAGCACGCGATAATTAAACAAAACTGCTTCGATTAGTTGTTCATATGCGCTTACACATACAGTACACTGTGCGTGTCTCCGGCTATCATGGATTTACAAGCTCTTTTCTGGTTTCTTCTGAAGAAGGGAACACGAAATTCACGTTTGACAGCGCGAGCGATTCATCAGAGAAATGCTTCTGAGAAAATGTACCGAATTAGGAGAAAAACAAGGCTTACGGTTCTCTTGTATCGCAGAATTATCTGAAGAATTAAAGCCTGGCACGCATGTGACGTACGCTAAACAACTGATTTGGAGAGCTACGGGCTCACAAAAAACGTAACAGAACGGTACCGAAAAAAGGGCGAGCGTTTACACGTTGTTCAAAAAGAAAACCGAAAATGTGGGTACGGAACCGTTTTTTATCGGTTCCGTTCCGAAAGGGGTCCATAGCCGCCTATGGACCTTTTTAGGAACGGAACGGATAAGACTGGAACGGTTCAAGTACCGTTTACACGCCAAATTTTGTCGGATCCGTTCGTCTTTTTATCCGAGCCGTTCCAATTTTTTCGGTCGTGTAAACGGGCCTTATTAGTCACGGTATGCCAGTCACGGTATGCCAGTGACACTCATTGATGACCTGCAATCAGGCGTTCCTTTTTTCGGGGGAGTGCCTCGCGCTGCCACACTTTCGCGCTCGCCCGAAAAAGAGAACGCCTGATCGCAGGTTTACTCACTGAATCACATACATCATTCCCTTCATTTTCCGACTATCGACTACCAAAGTCGTTTGAATCCCTGGTTTGAATAATACAATAAAATCTGCAATTCCACAGCAACAAACCGATGAGTGGTGCCGGGTCACTTGTAGACCTGGATCAGCAAATTATTTCACATACAAAATACTGATGGCAGACTGATCCCAACGGCGGAGGTGACAAGCTTGATACTTAGCCTTTGTTGTTTATTCTTCTATCAAGCTCGTCACCTCCGCCCGGTTAGGATCAGTCTGCCGTCATCTTTCTCACTCCCCTCTTACCCCTCCCCCTTGCAAAGACATTGAATAACGAGGGACCCTGAGAATTAGTAACGTTCAATATGGCGACCGGATCGTTAACTAGCGACTTTGACTTCTCCACGAATTTTCAGCACGTTATAAGCTATTTGGAGAAGCAGAAAGAACTAATGGATGCCCACATGGTAGACTTTTTTACTTCAGCTCATTGGGAAACTCTTTTACCGCGAAAAATTAGAGAAGACCTGGAATTACTTTCACCTCAACAGCTCGCATCTTTGCCAACGGCTTGCAATCACGAATCCGGCGAAATTGCCGACAATTTTGGCGAAAATCTGAAGCACTTCCTTGCAGAGGCGACGAAAGCTCAGCTTAAGAGTTTTTCCTGGGTGCGAGAAGGACGAGAGTTTTCCAGCGATCGTAAGGTTCATTTTATTTCACACATTATGACTCCAAAGAAGTCGCACGAAGTGGAAGTAATGTCAGATGTGGTGAACAGCTTGGCTACGCAGTTTCTACTCAGCAAGGTTAGAGCTCCATAATTATACATGCATCATTGTCATACTAACCCTCTTACACAAAGCTAAAGAACGAGCATGAATAGAGTTACATAATCAATTAAAGTCGGGCCGGCTGAGCGATAATTAATCTTGCCTATCGATCTATGCACCCTTCAAACTGGAATTTTTTTAACGTATAGCAAACTTACACAAAGTGAGTTTAAACCATTAATAAGGGACCAGATTCATGAAGATCTCCGTAAAAAACTCAATAGAATCCTAAGTATTTTTTTTTTATCAGTAGCATTTTTTCGCACAATATGTAGAAGACAACTTCCCCAAACATTGTTAATAATTAGTGAATCTGGTCTCAAGTTTCCAAAGAGTGTATAGCCTCCCACACAGACGTTCTAAGGGGTTCGTCACGCATTCCTGCCCCACAAACGTCTGCTGAAACAAACAGCCACTTCCGTTCGTCGGCAAATTACCTTTGTCTGAAAAGACCAATCAGCATTGACTCATTATGACAAGGAAAGCCAATCACATACTGCGAAACAACGGAAATCATCACCCCTGGAGATATTTTCCCTTCTGGACGTGCATACAGTTTATACGATTGAAATTTTTCCTTCCACAACACCCTGCATTTTCTTCAGTGATTTCAATGAGAGAAGAGGCAAAAATTCCAAGATTTGCCAATTTGTCTACCTGGTCTTTCATAAGATTTACAAGCGGCAAAACCACAACAACAATCAGTGACCAGCAGCTTCAAGAATTGAATTGTAAACAAACGATAGAGCTTGATAAATAAGTGACTCTCCATAACCAGTTGGAAGGTTTACAAACACATCAGTTTTCTTCTGCGCAAATTGCACTATGACTTCTCTTTGATACGCATTTGATACGCGTTTGGCACACATGACCAAAAACCACATTTAAGTCCGCCATCCTGTCTAGGGTAGTATTGTTAATATCAAACATGAGTTTACCCAAAGTTGAGAAACGGCTCCTGATTGGTCCGCAGTCGATGAACGGAAGTGGCTGTTCGTTTCAGCAGACGTTCGTGGGGCAGGAACGCGTGACGAGCCCCTAAGAATGTCTGCGTGGGAGGCTAAAGAGTGTAGGAATGGAAGCCTTTTTTATTACTCCAATTATCGACAGCAGTTTTCTATGGTCTATACTCGTATAAAAAAATTACATCATAAAATATTCAAAACTCAAGTGGAAGTTTTGAACATTTTATGGCGTCATGTTAGAAAGCTGCCATTGGATTTGTTTTTTTACAATATAACATGGAAAAAATATAAGCAGGATTGGCTTTATTTTCCGTTGAGAAAGCTTGGCGTTACATCTGCTGCATTTTTATTGTCTATACCGTGATAGACAATAGCTAAAAGCCAATCAGCACGTGAGATTTTTGACAGCTATATTTGTAAAATTGTCACTGGAGTAATGAAAATTGCATAGCTTCCCCCTATTACTCATTGAAATAACATCTTGTTTATACAACACCTTGTTTTGTAGATTTTGGATCTTGGAAGCGGTAAAGGCTACCTCAGTCAATATTTAGCATTGCAATATGGATTAAAGGTCATAGGAGTTGATTCTTCTGATAGCAATACACAAAATGCATCTAAAAGGAATGAGAGACTTTTGAAAGCATGGCAAGGACTGGTGAAAAAGTCGCAAAATGATCAAGTCGAACATATTAGCAACAACATTCCTGGAGGAGCTAAGATGTCTACTCAAAGAATTTTGGACTCATCTTTGAAACAGACATGTAGTTACAATGGTGGCTATCATAGTATCAAAACCCATACTGTACAACAGAACTCTGCAAACAGTGATAAAAAGGATGGCTTGTACACAGGTCACGGGGAGGTGTTTGAAGAAGCTGGAAGAATGCTTTCTTCACATTCAAAACAACGATTAGACCATACAAAACCTTTACTCAAAGAAGAATTTCCTGCTTTATCATCTCCATCTTCCAACCAGAACTCTTCAAATGAATCTTCATCATCACTATCTGAACAATGCTACAAAGTAGTTCAAAATAAGTGTACTTGTGGTGGAAATGTACCACAAGATGCATGCTGCTGCAGGACAATACAGACTGGACATGAAGCTAATGCATCATTTTCAAACTCAAATCAATCACAAACTGCAACTTCAAATTCATTTCTTCCAGTTACTGGGTTTGTAGATCAATCATTTGTAGCTAACGGAGAGTTAAGGAAGCTTTTTGATCAGTTAGCACTCTCTGATGAAGGTTTTTCTGAAACAAATGGGATGTTCTTGGTTGGATTACACACTTGTGGTGACCTTGTTCCAGTTGCTTTGAGAATCTTTGTGAGTCAGCCATCTGTAAAGTTGATTTGTATTGTGGGATGCTGTTACCACCTTGTTTCACAAGAATTTGGTGAGCAGTAGTTGTTTTTACAACTCATGAAATATCATTTTAGGCAATTTTCAGGGTTTACTCTAGAAATTGGCCAAATTATAATTTAAGGGAGCCCTTTTTCAAGAAAGGGGACACAGTAGTGAGAACATTCTCCTCCCATAAATGTTCAGTGTTACTGTCATTTTCTCAATGTAATAGTGACATGTCTCAGTGTAAGGCATGAGTTAACACTGCATTTCCATTTACTCCTTTTTGTAGGCTCAGATGGTACACATACACACTGTACTTCAGATGAACCTGGTTTTCCAATGAGCCAGTTTTTAAAACCATTCAGACTACACATGAGCAGAAATGCCACAATGGTGGCTCAACAGGTAGCAAACCATTGTTTAACAATAGATTCTATTTTGCCATGTGTACTCAACTCATAACACACAGATGATATCGAAACATGGTATGGTATGCTACTTGCCTGATTCTTGTAGTGTGACTGATGTTCTAACTGCAATTTGTGATTACCGGGTTTCTATCAGCTACAGTTATTTGGACAAAATAGTTCCTTCATTTTCACTTGACAACAAAGTTCAAGCTTTTTTAAACCTGGTAAATACAACTGTAGGTCATTGGCGATGGTCTCGTTCCAATTTTCCATCGGACAGTTTTTCTTTCCTGCCAAAAATTTGCCTATGTTTGTCCAGTACTTGCCAATTGAAAACAGTTTACAAACTTTTGTTGACCAGTCACTCTGGCTGGACTCTGGACTCTGGACTCTGATCACATGCACCAGTCACACCTTGATGACGTCATTAGTGCATCTGTACTCTAATCACAAACTCTGCTACACCAAGCCAATCAAACTACAAGTTTTAAACTGTTCATTGCATAATTGATTTTAGTTTCACTGTTGGGATGTCTTTATACTTTGATTACATGTAGAAGTAGCCAGTACTGTGTAGCCTCTTTTCACAGGCAAACAAAAAGGTTAGAATGTTTGAAACGTCTTCATGTTGAAGGGGCATGTCACCTATTTTTAGAGTCACTTTGAATGGCCAAAAATTGTACTTGTATCAATATTGTTAATTAAAATAATGTTTAAGTTGCATTAACAATAATTGTTAACACAATTATTAGGCTGTACTACTGCACAGAAACTAAATGGTGCTAATTATCTTTGGCTGCACATGGCTAGGATGGAAATGGATTGAAACTTGAAAAAATTGGCCAATTATTTCAAGTTCTTTCTGCACATTAGAAACAAATCGTAAAAAAATGATTGTAGCATGTTCTTCCTCTGAGAAATCACGTTGTATTTACTCCTGGTCCTCTAAGAGCTATATTATGTTAGAGAAAAAGTTATTTGTCAAATAGCTGAGCAGTGCTTACCAAATTGTGCCTCTTTAAGAAAGTCTTTGGTTCAGAACAGACGTCCATAATAATTTTCCAAACATAATTTGAATGTAGTTGTTATCTGGTATTTTATAACATGTAAGAATAAAGATGAATTTCTGTTTGTTTTAATAACCAGCACAAGCATATTAAGTACATGTATTGCACTGTACATTTGACGTTGAAGAAATCATCGTACTGCCAAAAACACAAACATTGGCTAACTTCTCACCTGCAAAACAAGAAACAATTTAAAGTGGATGAAAGGATTCATAGCGAAGCAATGTTTTTGTGTACATGCAGTGGACTCCTTTCTCCTTACATGTACCTTAATCCGTGAGCCACTTCATGCAGTTACAGATGATAAATCACATCATCCCCTCAAAAATGAGACAAAACAGAATTTTTTAAATTCAATATTAATAATTAATATTGAATTACAAAAATTCAAATGAGGAATTTCTTTCTTCAGGCTGCAGAGAGAATTGCTTCAGAGTCAAAGGTAATCTCATAGCCCGAGTTTTTTTATATATATTCATGGCATGTGTGTAAAATATTACTAATTTTGTGTTTATCACCTAGTGAGTTAGGACCAGTCAGCAATCCAAGGGGCTACCTGTATCTGCATTTTTAGGCTTAATTTGCTGAGTTAACAAATTAAAGCATTTTTGCGGTGAAATCAGCCTGCCAACAAACAAATTGTTGTTGAGTGCATAATAATTTGATGATTCATTCCATTTTTGTTGAAATTAGGTAATAATTATGCTATTATTTGGCCTAAAAATAAACATACCGTAAGCCCTTTCTGCACTCAACCCTTCAATTTTTTTTTGTTGTTGTTGTTTTAATTTCCAGAAAATACCTTCTGTTTAAAGTACATCACTTGTTTAGGTTGTCCTTTAAGTTTTTTCTTTTAAATAATTTTCCCTTTTAATCATTTGTTCCAGATCAGTAATGACTCTCTCAAACAAAGGAAACTGAAAAAATTACTGGTTGGAAATTTTCAATTCCAAAACAAATTAACGCACAGAAAATACATGTTTAACTTGTACTTGGAAAAGCTGTCATCAGTTTGATTGATTTACTTTTCTTGTTTTTGACATTTTCAAACTGAAGGAAGAAACAGAATGAAGAAACAGAATGATTTTGTTTCTCCTGTTTCTCACGGCCGAACCAGACTAAGTAATCCTTATAACCTTAAAACTCCTGTATGTAAAACTAGCACTTTTCAGGCCTCCTACTTTAATTGTATTGTTAAGCTCTGGAACTATATCTGTAAATTACCACCCCCTTCCAGTTTTTCAACTACTGCTTCCTTCCGCAACTTTGTTACTGAGCACATGTTTCACCTTTTGCAAAATCACTTTGACATATTTTATTCCTGTACCTGGTCAATCGTACGATCCTGCTCCTGCCATCCATAGTTTTTTAGCGTCTTTTGGTTGTTCGTGTTTTTATTATTATTTGTATCATGGGAGGTGGCTCGCATGGGTCCTTGCGTCCCGTTCGCACCTGCCCTTTTGACCTTATCACTTTAAATCACTTTGCACATATTTTTCATTTCTTTCTGGCTGTTTAATTTATTGTATTTAACATGTGTGATGGTCAATAAAGCTGTTAACAAAAAAAACTATAGTAAGGCAACCTAACATGTATAAAATGCCTTTTGTTCTGTTTTTCCGTAGTTCCCACCTCCTAGTGTCCTGTACAGAGCAATTTTGCAGGTAAAATAAACAGTGGCCACTAATATGTATTTGCCATTTTTGTCTCAAGCACTCATTCATTAATATTGTGTAGTTCCAGAAAATAGCCATATTCCTCCCCTCCCTCACAGAAGGGATTTTGTTCTAAGACACCCCTACCCCTCTGAAAATTTCAATTTAGCTCCATACATTTCTTAAATTTTTTGGCCCCACCCCCTGGAATTTCCAATTCCTTCTGAGAGGGATTGGGTCAAGAAGGGGGGGGGGGGGGGGGAGGTATGGGCATTTTCTGGAACTACACACTATGGCCTATAACTAAAACTGTGAAATACCCAAGAATGCAGGCAGGTTTCCTTGACCTTTACTCTTGGAAAATTGTCTGCTTCTTGGAACTTGGAACTTAAATGAAGGCAACCTGCTTAAAATAAGGCAAGCATGCTCCCTGTAGCTGGGAAGTCAGAAAATTTGACTAGTGTGTCCAATGAAGATTATAATAAAGTCAATAGCGAATAATTTGTTTATATGTGACCAAGTTTAACATGTAGTAAGTGTTCACGAAAAGTTTGTGTGTTGAGTCTGTTTTAGGTTCTTGTCCTTGCTCTGAGAGGTTTTTCTCTGGACCATACTCTGGTTTCCTTCTCTTCTTAAAACCAACATTTTCAAATTCTAACCCGACCTACTGTAGATAGAGTGCTCTGTGATACATTGGTTGAGTTGTGTTTTTATCACAATTTAAATTTATTATCTTAAGTGCTTTAATTGATTAGTTTGCTCTCTTATTCCTTTACTTTAAATTTGAGTTACATTAATTAGTTTTTTAATACATTTCTTTAACTTTAGGTGATCCTTAAAGAGAAGTTTGGCTTGGATGGAAGGTTGGTCACCTTTATTCCTTTGATAGTCTTGTGCTATACGAATGATCCTTATAACATGGCATGTACTGGAAAATCTATTCAAATTTAATGGTTTCTTTTTAAACAGCAGGGCCCGGTTGTTCAAAGAGCGGATAACTCTATCTTTCTTCTTTTTTTCCTATCTAACTCTAACTTTTTTTATCAAGTGGATAAGTCGCTATCCAATGGATAAAATTTACTCCAACCAATACATTTTGTCCACTGGATAGCGACTTATCTGCTGGATAAAGCTATCGACTCTTTGAACAACTGGGGCCAGGCAATTAATGTTACATGTATTAAGATATGGTGCTAAACTGA
>NW_028145504.1:1970000-2047500 GCF_977016875.1 Pavona decussata | reverse complement strand
ATCTTGTGTGTGAAACTTAAAGAAAAAAAGCAGCCATAGCGCATGACATTAGTATTATGGCGCTGACCATTGGTGCTTCGGCTCTATTACAAAGGTCTCCCTCGCAACAGCTGGTATCACACTCGATGATATCTCCGACGGTAACGACGGATCTGCAATTTGCTTTGCAATCAGCAGACGTGGCGCAACGCTTAGAGTAGAACTCTCGGCCAACATCCGAATTTCTATTGTAGTTTACTTGAAGTTTTGCACAACGATCATCACTGGAATCACAGGTGTCCACTTCCAACTGAGAAGCACAGTCATCCCAGCCCTTATTCGAGTTACATGAATAGCACTTCAGGCCATACCCTGTAAAAGGAAACGGTGTAAATTACTGGTCTGCTTGGAAAAGGCTTTTTAAAGTTTCCTCACTCAGTTACAGTATCCTCGGAGACCAGGGGACATAGAGTCGAAAGAGTGGCGAAGATTTCACCGGCGAAATCGGGACTAGCGAAGTTTACTGATGGTGATGATGATGATGATGATGATGATGATGATGATAATAATGATAATGATAATAATAACGGCGAATAGGATCGACACCACCATCGTGGACAAGGAGAATAAGAAAGTATCGGTGATAGAGATGAGCTGCCCTTGGGTTGAAAACAGGGAGGAGAAAGATGCCGAGAAGACAACAAAGTAGGGGCCATTACGCTGGGAGCTCGAGCAGAGATATCCTGAATATCGTGTGAGACAGTTCAATATTATTGTGGATGTACTCGGAGGTTACTCAAGAGATGTCAGGAAGGCACTTAAAGAGCCAGTGGGAGATAAAAGTGACACAATAGCTCTGCAGATACAGAAATTAGTTATCACAAACTCCCTCAATATTTCCAGGCGCTTTTGGACATTAGGCGGTTTATTATACTTTTATTTTTATTTATTTTTTTTAAGTGTTTTCATCGAGAGGAACAGAACTTTTAGTATTTAGATTGAGGATTTCATGGATGGTGAATAGTTTTAGAATTTAATTACTAGGACTTGTATGATTAGGAGTTCGGAGTTTAATTGTATGGACTTTGGTCGTTACATTGATTGGCTACGGCTGGCCGCCCAATCATTGTTTAAGATATCGGGGCATCCAGAAGTTTTTACTGCCATAATGATAATAGTAAATAGTTTTAAAATTTAATTACCAGGATCTTTATGATTAGGAGTTGGGATTTTAATTGTGAGGACTTTGGTCGTTGCATTGATTGGCTAGGGCTGGCCGCCCAATCATTGTTTAGGATATCTGGGCATCCAGAAGTTTTTACTACCATTATAATAATAATAATAATAATAATAATAATAATAATAATAATATAATAATATAATAATAATAATAATAATAATAATAATAATAATAATAATAACGCAATAATATCTCATATAAACAATTGAAATCTAAAATTTAACATTTGAAAGTTATAAAACATTACCATGTTATTTAAAAGCTGAAAATACGCATAATCTCACCTATTAAGTGTCAATGGCTTAAAAATTCGTCTAGGGCACGTTCCTTAATCGCGTTCTTAAAAACATCAAATGACTCCATGTTTGCTAAACTTTCTGGAAGGTCATTCCAGAGCTGCGCAGCCCTATATGAGAAAGATCGCTGACCTGTTGCTGATCTAAAAGGTGGTATATTAAGACGGGCGTCTTGTTAACTTCTTTAGCCCCGTTTTCGCCCGTGAAATCTTTCCCCCTTCCCCACTATCTGTCCCTGCGTTTCCGAGAATACACTTACATCCTGACTTGATCAGGTGGCATCACCGTTTCGAACCGTTTGAACGTTCACACGTACGTAAAATGAACGCAGATTCCATTCCACTCAACCAAAATTTGACTGTAAGACTGTAAGGAGAACTCTGGCGAGTTATGTAGGATGTCACTTTCTCCAGTCGCAATAAAATGAATCGTACTTACCCACAGAGATGCAAACTAAAAGAAGAGCCAAGGCAGATAGCATTTTCATCTTGTTAATCGTCGTTAAAGGTCTAATGAACTAACAGGTGTTAAGATGCACGTTCGAGAAAACTCCAACAAATGAAGCAAGTCGGCGTCACTCAGACGGTGGTTAGTAAAACAGTGTAAATACATGATATTATTTAATTCACACTCACCAAGATATGCCTTCAGTCATATCCACGATCAATATGCTGATTTAGAAATAAAAGGTTGGAGGGTGACCGCGTTGTGGAGGCAAAATCTCAATGCTTAGCTTTTTGTCGGGTTGTTGATACATGTGAGGCAATTAAAGGAAAACAAAACTACTGAGCTGTTCGGTGCGAGGAAATTGTGATAAGCCAAACGTGAGATGAAGCGATAATTCGCCAATATCCAGGGACATCCAACGAGAACATTAAAGAAAAACACTCAAAAATGTTGTCTCTTGTGTTCACAAATCGTTCGGTGGCCCTTTAAGATGTATATTTACCTCTGATCTGTTCGGTTGGGATGCCGCTTTTAGCTGGAATTTTAAGTCGCAGAAACTTTTAGGAAACGGGAACTTACTACCTGACCTCTTTAGTTTCCAGTGTTACAAAATTTTGAGACTACATTTTATTTTGCTGAAGGGAACTTTAGATTTTCGTTAAAACTTAATCCGAATTTCTGAGGCGATTAAGGGCTTCGGAGCAGATATCCAAGTCGAAATTTTAGGTGCCCTTGATATCGGACAGACGTATTTTATCCTGTTCAACTGAGAGACCATCATCACATCATTTCAAAAATCACGCAAAATTCCGAAAGCTACATGGGCCTTGTCCCCCAGATGCTAAAGGAATTAATTTATTAGGGCCAAAGGTTTGTTATTTGGGATCCAGCCACCTCAACATACAATTGGCTGTACTTGTAAGAGACAACAACAACAACTACTACTACTACCACTCGAAAACATTTCATAAGCTTGGAAGTGCCGGGCAGCCGTTGCTAGGTATTTGGAACTTTCTCGCAAAAGCGGCATTTCTGTGTTCGGAAAGCTCATTTTAATAAATACTTTCTTGGGAACTGAACACGTTGCACGTTATATAAAGCCTGGTTTTCACTAGCGACGCAAGCACAGCAAGTGAAAACGAACGCGACGCAAGCACGAGAAAAGGAAAATTTTTGATCCTTGTGCTTATGCTTGCGTCGAGGCCATTTTCACGGTGAAATAAGCATTATTATGCTAGCCCTTGCGCTTGCGTCGCAAAGTGAAAACCAGTTAAGCGACGGGTTCAGCTCTTTATAATAAAAAAAATCTCCAGACCCATGAAAAAAAATCTGGGAGATTCAACAAAAATTGGCGAGATTCTATTTTTTTTCCTGATTAAGATTCAGAAGATTAAACGAACCCTTTTTCGCCATTTTGATCCGACCGCTTTCTCGTACCGTGTATGTCGCATTAACTTGCAAGCACTACTGGGAAACTCAGCATGGAATCGAAGCTCGGTTAATGGTTAACTTCTGTCTTCACCGCGAATAAAATTACTAGTAGAGGCCTAGGAACTAGGCAAAAAACGGTAAACACAAGCACAAATCACACAATTCGGTAAGTACGTTGTTCTCCTTTACTAGTTGACCACTTTATGGCACCAGCATTCCCCATTAAATTTCCAATTTTATTCAACAAGGTAACGTTTCATTTCAGAATGATTTTTCCCCAAAAACCGTGAGATTGGGAGTCTTGTCGTGAGGTCGTGAGAAAAGGTAAAAATATCGTGAGAGTTGGCAGGTCTGTATTTAATTTGTTCCGGAACCTTTGTATTCCAACCGAACTTGTCTTCCAGTGTGAAACTCGCGGAAAACTATGCATATTGCGGAACAGCATATTCATAAGGCCCTGTGGAGATTATTGTATTCATTGTGCTTCAAACATATCACCACACAGCTGTTCTGTTTGCAATCCACCGAGCTTTCTTACTCTCAAACAAGGGCACAAAGGAGGTTAAAGAAAACATTTCACCAGATCTGTTTTCTCTTTCTTTTTGTACAGATTGAAAACAGACCCGGTATTTTTTTTTTTTTTTTTTTAATTTATAAAACCAAGGAAGTAAACCGCCGTTACAATAAAATTTGTTTTATTCAAATATTGCATTCATTGTAATCAATTTAAAATTAAAGTATGAAAAAATGAGTAGGAAGTCATTTGGAAATGAGATTGTCTTAAATTAGCTAAATCTCTTACAAAAAATTTCAAACATCTAAACAACGCTTTGTTTTGCTTTGTTTTGTTTTTTTTCTTCATGTAGTCGTTGTATGATGTAAAAAAAATCATATTTGCCTGTTCGAGCTGTTGTGAAATAATTTCTTTGGACATTTAAAAATATCTTAAATAAGGTTCTAGCACCTACAGGACTATGCCTGAAATTGTCCTTTCATATCCCACAGGCTGTTCCCAACACCACCTTTAACTCTACCCTCACCTCCCCCTCCATTAAAATACCACTATCGCATTTTTTATCTGCACTCTTCGTTTGGCAGTGTGAGACTATCAACTTTTTAATATCTCGTACTGATTAAACCCTTACGTCTCTTTATCTCCTTTTGACACATTCAATTTGGAAGGTAATGAGGATTTATGACTTTGATCATCTTAGGCTAAAGACCCTCTTCAGTATCTTCCCCATAAAAATACACAACTGTTTTTCCCACCTTGGTTTATCAATTACAAATAAATTCTCTTGACACACCACATACCCAAAACGTGAGTGAAGAACAGGATGTAAATAACCCCCAAATTTTTGTCAAAAACCGAATCGAATCCCATGACCCCAATGATAAATACTTGCTCTATTCTGGATAAAAAACTGTCTGCGCTGTCACAAAAACTTAGTTTTAAGTAAACATAGAAAACTTCAATTTGTAAAATATCTAGATCGGCACAACATAAAAGCACTTTGATTCGTGAAGAAGTGAAAGCTTCTTTTTTAATACAAACAGTTAGCTATCTTTGAATATTTGAGAAATCAATCACTTAACGCTTCACAGCGAGAGCCCCTTTCTCTCCGCTTTCACTAAGGCCGTTTCACAACAATGCATCATTTCAAGGAAACGGATCACTCTTTTAATATGGGGATTCTTCCACGAAGTTAATTTGTACCCTGTCAGATCATGTTCTTTGCCCAATTAAATGATCACGTTCAAATAACACTCTGGAGCAGATAGTTCACGGCAGAGACAGACATTTCGGGTTGACATTGCTTGATCCCTAGTCGCAATTACAAGCCCCCACCGCATTAATTCGCCGAGTCACCATTGGAGTTTTCTACAGTGGTTCCAGAGTCCATTGCAGCCAGAATTTTTGCGACTTGAGCCCGTTTAGCCGAGGTCATTTGCTGTGTGATGTGCACAATGGAGTCCATTGCCACCTCGGGATTCTCTTGTACAAGTCTGTAGTGGATGAAACAGCGACAAAACTCCTTACCTAAAGCCTAAGCATGAACATCATTTTCTAAGTGCAGTCTATCTACCTCTTTTCAACTAAGGTGTTAATTTCCTTTTCAATTTATAGAATGCCAACACAACACTGTTATCAACTAAAGGCCCGTTCAAACGGTTTCAAAATTTGTTTTATTATGCGTTCAACACTTTGCTGAACCAAAAGTCGGGGCGTTTGAACAGGCCGTTAACAAAGTGTAAAATAATGTTGAAAGCTTATTGAAAGCGTGTTGAATCAAATTTAAATTGGCTTAAACTTTCATTCAACATTGATTCCACATTTCCTTTGTTCTTGAAAACGTTCAATGCCGTTGAAGCCATTGGAATACTCCGTTGATTTTTTGCTTCCAACATTTGACCAACATCCGTTCAACTTTTGTTGAACGAATGTTGGTCAATTGTTTGAAACCGTTTAAACGAAACTCATACAAAAGAATTACCGACTCGTACGCATCATAAATAACACCACACTGACAGGGAAAGAATGATCCACAGCTCTCATTTGAATGGTCACTGCTGAAGATCTCTTTTCCACACTCAAAAGTTAGAACCACCTTGTACAGCATAATAAACAGCACCACACGAAAGTACTGCTCAGTGGTATTCAATTGGTCATAACTAGAGCTTTCAACTACAGACTCGAAACATTAGACAGACATTAAGAAACAATCACAGTTGTTACTTAGCCTTTGGTGGTTTTCTATCACTATAGTGCAAATTGTTGTGCTTACGTTTATAGCATTACATCTGTTATCACGGTTATAACCGCACTGTTGTGTCACTTACGTTTTGACTTGTCGTAAAACCCAATCTCTTCTAATCCACTTGACATTTTCGTCGACAACAGAATCTGGTTCACTCAGTTCTTTCTCGAGCCATTCTACAACTGCTTTATTGTCGTTCCACAAGTATGACTACAGCAAAAGAAAACCATCTCGTATTAAGGTCGATGCCTACTTTTGTTACTGCGCATACGTTCTGCGCATCTCGAGATACTCAGGTTTCCTATGGGTGGTGCCTACTAATACAGGGATATTTTTGCGCGGTTTAAAACTATGCGGAGAAAGCAGAATTTAGCAAGTGCTCTTTGTATCAGAAAAGAAAAATTGGGGTAACCATTCATTTTTCAGAGATAATTAACTTCAATTTGGAAAAAAACGCTATACATTGCTTTGTATTTTACTGTTTCTAAAAATAAATGTTTCTCGATTATCTAAAAAAAATGCGTGGTTACCCCCAATTTTCTTTTTTGATTTCAATAGCCCTTCCTAAGATCTGCTTTCCCTGCATAGTCATAAACCACACAAAGATACTTCTTTATTAGTAAGCACCGTCCTTAAACACTTCACTTTTTATCAAAACTTGACGACAGTTTGACCTGGGACATGCCTGATCGCGTTCTATCGAGAAAAGGGACTTACTTACAAGTTCCAGAGTAGAGTGGTCCGTTTTGGGTTTTTAACCCTTTAAGCGCCAATATCGACATACTTATTCTCCTTATTTTTCTTATGGAACTACTAAGGAGAATTTGTTACAACATCAAGACCTTTTGTCTTTGGTGATTATTTCCTTTTTTCTGATAAGCTGAATCCTTGATCATGATATTGTGAGGAGAAATTGCGTACTTGTCACTATTTGGGCTTCAAGGGTTAAAGCACGTTACTCCCGCAATACACCTAGTAGAAACAGTGAAGTAACTTTGGAACTATATCATCAATTCCACTGATAGCCCACTGGCGTATCTCGTTCTACCGAACAGAACCAAGTTATTTCGTAATAGAGACCACTCCTATATTCTTTCGTCGGTTAGAACTGGATTTTTAAACGTTTTATTTACAGCTGCCTTTCTAGGGCTCCATAGTTGGATGTAAGTTGTATTTTGCTTTTGTTTTAATTGTACTCCAGAACGTTGGTTTCGTGGCATCTCTTTAGTAAAATATAGAGAGCAATTTTTCGCTATTGGTGGGTAGCAATAACTGCATCCTAATACAGAGTGGAGTCCAGATTGTATGGGACAATGAATGAATGGATCTTAAGACGCGTATCAGGCACCCCACGATGGATGGATTTGCAGGGGGGGAGGACTTGGCAAAGGAGAGAGAGCCTGGGATCGAGATCATCGAACGTACTCCCTAATCTTCGATAATTACAAGTAATTTTACGTAAAATATATACAAACTTCAAACATAACAATAAAAGTTGAGCCAATTTTTATTAGAGTTTACCTTGGTGTTACCATGTCCTTCCAAAAAGAGTCTCTCCAACATGGAACACAACTGGCCGCTTGAAATGTCACTAAAAGGCAATAAAGCCAAAGAATTAAATCGAAGCCCTTCTAATTCAACGACGTAGTGACAACTTAGACTTGCTGCCCCATTACAGTACACCAAAGGCATGCGATGATGAGCACATACGAACACAGCATAAAGATTGCCTTCCGGGAACCCCAAGGGAGGTGTGGCGCTTCAAGGCTGAAAATATGTTTTTCTTAGGTTCCATTGATATCGTTCACTCCGTACAAAAACATCGTAATTCATCTACGATGCTGATGTTTAAATAAACCACTTTTTATTATTATTATTATTTGTAGCCGATGCACGTGCTCTTTCCCCAAGGCACAGCATTTGAAAATCTCCCCCAACTACTTTTTAATATTATTATTTGTAGCCGATGCACGTGCTCTTTCCCCAAGGCACAGCATTTGAAAATCTCGCCCAACTGTTGAGAGACTGCCGTAAAACCACAGAAAATACATTAACACCGACTGTTACCTAACTCAAACACAGGTTTTTGAAATCAAATTTCAAATCGCAGCAAAAATGGTATAAGATAAAAGAATTTAACTCAGTCAGTTAGAAAACTTAAAGACTGGCTCAGCCTTAGAACGGGTAATAAAGATAAGAGTGTACGTTTTTGTTTTGACACGTCCGATGTGACTGAATACCATGTACGATAACAAAGCTTGAGAAACGTGCGTTGCTTAGCAGCCACCAAATTTACCGGTGAAAAGAAGCCGAAAAATTCCGTAGCGCTGACTAAACCTTAAAAACACATTAGAAAAGCCGGCTAGAGTCAGGTGGTCAAGCGGTTTGTGCACCAGCTGCACTAAGACGTGCAGTAAAAACTACAGTGAACGGAACTTCATAAAATTGCTAAATAAGGATAATCGTCGCTCACAAGAATGATCCCTGAGAGAGGAGATGCAAAGAATGTAAAAGTGATTCTTAAAAACTGGATCATTGTATAATGCAATTCCAGGGATTTGATTGGCTTAGCGGCCATGGCATATGAGCCATTATAACATGCCCAAGAAATAGAGACGATTAAATTGTCTTTTGGTTGTTGTTGTTGTTGTTGTTGTTTTTTTTTTTTTTGCAAAGCGAAAACAGTAAGTTCTAGCAATATTTCTTGATTGCTTTTAATAAAAGAATTATTCTACTCGGGCTTGTTAGATACGAGATGATTATAGCCAACTCGGTGCTACGCGCCTCATCGGCTGTCTATCATCTCAAATCTAACGGATGCTCGTGGAATAATTGTTAATTATCTCTTACGGGTTAGCTTTCCTGATCTTCTGCTTTGCATCTCTTGTCATCAAGATCCGCCTTAGACGCCAGTAAAAGAATTGACGCGACTCCTTCCATTTGAGTACCTCCTGCAAAACAAAAGAGAGATTTAGTACTGTGTCCAACGACAAACGGACAGCTCTGGCGCGTAAAAGGTGAAGTATCTTCGTAAGCTGCACTCAAATTTGTCTCAAGCTAAAAGTTCAATTCATCTGAACGACACCGGAAAGCAGTGAACCGTGGAAAATGTCGGGAAAATCTTGATCGAGCGGAAAATTCTGTTATTCGCGTTTGCAGCAAACGAGATGCTAATTTCTCTAATGATAGCTGTATACGTTTTAGTACCTGGTGCTCAGTGAGGTGTAGTGAAGACATATCAGAAAAACAGACTGCGTTTTTTTGCGCGCGCTCCAAATGCCTCCCTGGAATAAAGATCAACCTTACACCCTATCGATCTGATAACTTTACACGTGGATACAAGAACATGGTTAGGGATAAAACCTAGGGCGCCTTCCATTTGTCAGAACTGGCCGGCCAGACAGACTAGTCTATAAATCGAATGCCTCATTTCGAATGGATGGTGCTGCAAAATCTTGAAAAATAATCACTCCTGTACCATCGGCCCATGAGAATTATCTTTGGGAGTAAATCACAACGCCATGCTTGTGTGAAAAGAGCAACAGTGTTATATTTTACTTGACCACGTGACCTAAATACACGTGATGAACTCATGCACAACTAATGACATTGCTACTCCGAAAATGGTTCGCTCTATTTTGAAGAAATTTAAAGGACTTGGATGATAAAACTTATCCTTCAAATTGGTATATTCCGTTTACGAACTGGAAAGCCCTGCCAATGGTCAACAACAATATATAACAATATATAACATGTAGACTTTTTTATCGATCTTATCCTTTTTACTTTTTATTTTTTAGATAGCTATATTTGTAATTTTTTTGTATTCTTACGTTAGATTTATGCAGGGCCTCACTGAAAACCACATTTTGTGACGTGGGCTCCCTGTTAAAATATCTTATTTATGAAACTAACGGAAATGACTCCCTTATCCTGCATTCTTCCTGGCGTGTCATGGAGGTCGGCAAACTGCACAGACACCTGAAGAGAAACAAAGACGAATAAAGCCACCGAAGAACTATTTAAGCCTTTTACCCCTAATATCAAACAACAACTTTCTTCTATCTTGTCCCCATACCTTTCTTATAAAAGTACTGGAGAAAAGTTATTAAAATATCGAGAACATTCAACTTGGGTGATCACATCCTTAATTCTCATGACCTCAGGGGGTTGAATAAGCATTGATATTACATGGAGAAATTTGATGCTAAAAGACAGAAGGCGCGTGGAAATCAAGAGAACTAAATTCAAAGAGCGCACGATATCTTTATGGCAAAATGTTAAATCTCAGCAATCAGGAGATAATTGGCGTTTTAATTTGGAATCTTGCAATCACCATATCTTTGCCTATCAACCAGCGACAAAAGCCGTGTGACGCTTGAATTGCGAATATTCGTGTCCCGGGAACACTACCTCCCATATAAAGAGATTGTCTCCTACTTCAAAACAGCCGTTTCGATCTCTTATTTCCCCTGCGGGACAATGGACGTACGGAGCCCGACGTAACTAATCGAACCAAATCGAACGTTCGATTAATCGAACTTAATCAAACCCAATCACGCGATTGGGTTGAATTGAGTTCGATAATCGAACACAATCGAACCCTCCCAAATCGATTGAGTTCGATGGGTTCCATTGAGTTCGCGGATTAGGTTTGATTTTGCATCAGTGAATTTATATTTTTCTGGTTGGATTCCCGGGTCCGATTGTTAGTTGAAAATGGTGTCCGGAGTATGAGAGCACACAATGTTTTGGGGATGACTCCAGCAACAAAAATTGATTTATTTTCCGTTTTAACGAATCCATGCATGCCTGTATCGGCCACGTGGATACCTCCTATGCGCTGAAATTGCAGAGTTTTTTTTTTAGAAATCGTTACACGATTAACAACTCTATTGTTGCTTTTAATTGCTTTACTTGCAAATATGGCAGTTTCATTTATCTCACGTTATCTTGTGGATGTTGTGTTGAAGACCGCGTTCTTCGCAACTTGCATTGTCTTATAGTCCGTTGAACTTATATCATTTTCGATTTTACAATAAACTCACTGTGTTTTTTATTCCCAAAGGTTATTTCAATAAAGTGATTATCAATTATTGCTTTTAATTTTTACTTACATACGTATGCTAAGACGGTCCCGCCGCTAAACTGGCATATTTTAAGTGATTTTTATATCGTTCGATTGGGTTCGGAAATCGAACTCAATCGAACTCTCACACGAATTTTTTTGGTTCGATTGTGTTCGATTTCCGAACTAATCGAACCCAATCGTTCGATTAAGTTCGATTGGGTTCGATTAAGTTAGATAACCGAACTGTTCGATTAGTTTCGTCGGGAAGGAGGAAGAGTTACGCAAACTGGCAGTGCATTTGAGGGGTAGTATTAAAACAGTCCAGCAGAACACTCCACTAGATCATCACATTTAATATGCCGCGCAATCGGCTTCTAAACGGCCTTACGTTTAGGCCGTCAAGCGGTATTGAGTATTTCCAAGCAAAATCCAGCGTTACCTGCTGATAAATGGGTAAAAGCAGTTCCTCCCGCTCCTTCTGCTGTCTTTCCAGTGTTTTCCGTTCTTTCACTGGTAAATCTAAGCCAAACAAGCCATGAAACATTTTAGGGGCCATAAAAAAGCAAAAGAGGCAACAATTTCGATAAGTAAAGTACAAGGCCTGAAAAAAGAGGCGAGTTTTGTTGAGCAATGCGAGGCCCTATAGAAGGTAGCCGGACAGACAGAAACTTGTTTTAAAGGCACGTCAATACTGCTATCAACCGCACCAAGCCTGTAAAGTTACGTTATAAAATAGGATAGTAAAACCAGGTAAAATATAAGCCATACACAATATTAATAAAGCACACTAAACCAATAAAAATAATCTACTGCTTCGCTGCATTATATTTAAATATACTGTACACAAACTTTTTCACCATTAAAATAACTTTTACATTCTCTTCTAAAAATGGTTAGCATCATGGCGTGTATAACTTGTGACAAAGGATTGCATCAAGCGAGGCTGGGGGTGGGTGACTGAGGTGGGGGGGGGGGGAGGGCATGCTCACTACCTGCTGACGCAAGAGCCTTGGCGATTTCCTGGCACTTCGTATCTAGTCTGTGCATGGCTTTCACAAGATCCTTCCGTCGGAACTTGATTTCCACTGTTCCAGCGGGCTCAAGAACTCCTCCCCTGAAAGATAGAGGAGAAAACAATCTCGCCAACGAGTCCTCAGTAGCTCAGAGGTTAGAGCATCCGAACTAGAACACGGAGGGTTGTGGGTTCGAATCCCATCTGGGGCTCAGATTTTTTCTGTGTCTTCTTATGGTCGATCCTTTACATCTCCCGGTATTTTTCCTTTATAATATCATGCAGTGACATAGGCTGAATGAATTAATGCTTGGTATTATCAACGGAGAAGACAAGGTAATTTGGCCACAGTAAAGAGATGATAAATATATCAGAAGGAAAGTTATTGATTTTGTCAACAGAGTTTGATAATGTAATTTGGCCATAAAGAGATTCGAATGCCGACATTTCGAGCGATAACCACAGCGATAGTCACAACGTATCACAAACGTCAGCACTCGAATCTCTTTACGGTGGCAAAATTACCTTGTTAACTCTGTTGATAAAACTAAAAACTTTCCTCTTATATATTTATCACGAATATGGGCCTTTGTGCCATAAAGATTAAGAAGGAGATCGAACCTATAATCGCCTACACATCTGTCAGAAGTTCCAATCACAGAACTACTGAGAGACGTGTGAGCTAGGTCACTTAAAATTGTTCTGATTCTTCCCTTCCTGGAGAGAAACTATCGTTTCTGGGCATTTGATGAATTCTTTGCGGCTAAAACCGGGCTTATTACAACCCCAAGTATCACTAATAAAAGCTTTTTCCTTTCTCGTGAGGTCCAACACAAACCAGAAATTAAATCATGAGTATTTAAAGTTTAATGCAGCATTCATAAATATAAGGTAAAAAAGGTCGACGTTAGTTTAAAGCCATGATTCATCATCTCTTACCTGCTCTCTTGGTCAGCGTACATCTCCATGGCCTCAGGGTTGATTGTTGGATCCACAACGACCCAGGCTCCTCCCCGCAATTCACCGTTGGGAGGCAAATAGATGAACACTGGTTGGTCGTACTCTCTCAGAGCATCAACAATGTACGCGCCATACTTCAAGACACTTTCGTACATGTCCTTCATTCCTAAAGGTTTGCAAAGGAATCCTTATTTGCAGCGGTTTTTGTTTTTATCACTCAAACTATTATGGGCAAGGTTCTTGTTTAATATTATAGTAGAATCGCAATAAACTCTATTCGAAAGCAATCCCCAAGATTTACCATAGTAACTAGAATTAAATTGACGAGTACAACGAAGGTAACATGCTAGAAAGTTCTTCTGTGGTAATTTCCTGTCCGTGTGTACAAATACACATTACGGAAGACTCTGGTATAAGGAAAATCTAATCCGTGGCATGACGTATAAGGTCCGTATCTTGATCAGTATACGTCAGGGTATGCCAAGGAAATTTACGGATCTTATACACTTGTATTATGATTCCGTATACATAGGTATAAGGAATCCAACGTATACTGGTCATCATACAGTCCTTATACAACGATGTCCTTATACGTCAGTATGTGTCCCCGCAAAAGTGATGTATACTAATAGACTGTTTTCATTCACGTGACTACCGGCCATATTGGTTTACTGAAACAAAAGAAAGTATTTACATAAAAATAGAGTTCAATTCCCAGAGGTTTAGTTTGGGACACGAACATGGCCACCATTTCTTTGTTTTGGGACACCAACATGGCCGCCGTGACGTCATGTGAAAACACTCTATACGGATCATGATACCACCTTATTTCATGCAGTGTACATAACATACCTCCTGAGAATCCCCTCCAGTTGGCAAAAATGATGAGTGGGAGCTGCTCTTTGTTGAAATCTCTGATGGCTTGAGCTGTTTTATAAGCTGAGTCTGGGTACCACACCTGACCCGCCTGGTTGTTGATCTGAAACAAACGGCAAACAAGTTAGTAAACAAATAACAACGACTGGGTTTCGGCTCCTTAATTATCAAAGCTAAAAGCTGGGTTTCGTGGCTCAAACGTAGGGGATTGAAATAAATAAAATAGTTCTATTAAATATATCAAACACAAGAAACAGTGTTTCATCCGATTTCCAAACAGCGAGAATTGGATTGGAAAAACGAGGCGCAGCTAAGTTGTTTTTAACCTTCTTCGAGGTGTTTGGAAATCTGATGAAACACGCTTCCCTGTGTTTGATATAGCTTCTCAAACCACTAATAATACTTGGAGAAATTCAACGCAAAAGTTCACCAAATTTGAATACTATTAAGATCAGTTTTCCAAATCTCCTTCATGGTAGTGATTTCCATTGTTTTCTTTTAAAGAATTATTAACGAGTTTGAGGATTAAGTGTCAACTAATTGAGCGCAGAGCAGTGACTTTGATTGTTACTATAATAATAATAATAATAATAATAATAATAATAATAATAATAATAATAATAATAATAATAATAATAACCTTTGTTTACCCTCGGCAGTGTTTATAGCACAAGTGCTAGTGGGGCCGAGCATTAACGTCACAAAGAAATAATTTAAATTGAAAATAACATTGATAAAAATCCCAACTGGCAGGAGGCAGACCAGCTGGCTATTTACAAGCGAGGCCGAGGAGTTGAACTTGGGGCTACCAAGAAACAACTCCATTATTATTATTATTATTATTATTATTATTATTATTATTATTATTATTATTATTATTATTATTATTATTATTATTATTATTATTATTATTATTATTATTATTATTATTATAAGATTACGAGACATTTTGCATGTTGAACCTTCGGTTTGTAAAGCTTGGTCAAAGGATAATTTTGCAATGAGACAATCCTAGATCCTATCCTTAGTTTATGTAAAGCAGTTGGCAAGGGATCATAATCAAAATGGAAATGAAAAGTTTAGATTAAGTACCTTGGTATCAGACTCGGGATTTCCCGGATCGGCCGGAATGACAACTTCAACTGCTCTGGTTTCAACGGCAATCACTCCCATGGGAATACCGCCCAGCCTGGGCAAAAACAAACAAGCAAATGAATAATTAGTAACATCGCGATAATCAAAGAGAAATTACAGCATGTCGGGACTAAAATTTCCCACAACTTTGAGGACATTTCCAGGAAGACAACTCAAAATCACTTTTTGTAGTTTGATTCATGAACCTCAAAGGAGACAACACACAAATCGTCTAAGAATTTTCTTTTCACACAAAAACATTTTCTCAACATCATTAACGGTAAAATAAGATGCAAAATATCACAAAATATAAGTTTGAATAGGACATTTCCCAGTCGCTTCGAGCCTCTTTACCGAAGCGATAAGTTTTATTTACATGTAAGTGAACAACTTTGCACCAAGACTGCTTTCGTTGAATTTGCAGATGGCCTATTAAATTTTAACAGTTCACTACACTGAGAAGGGACTTTCTCTTGACTACAAAGAAAGAAGAGGTACTAATACAAGTTACTCTGAGAAACACAACTTAGTGACAGAGTTTAACTTCATCTCTGCATTTGCAATTAACTTGAATAGAGGACATCTTGTTTCATAACGGTTTTCAGATAAGGCTACTCTCTTCTTAGTCTCGCCGATGTATAATATCAAGGAACAATTCTACCTGGCCCTTCCGCACACAACAGTCTTTGCCCATCCATCCAAAGTCTCCAGAAATGAGCCACGGTCGAAGAAGCCACTAAGCCACACACTTTTATCATCTGGAAAGAAAGAAAAACGAAACTTTAAGAAATAACATTGGAATATAGAATGGACAGCTTGCTTAGGCGGCGTTCACATTTAGTGCCTGGCATGGTACTTGGCGGGCACTAATGTGAACATAAAGTGAACCCGTTCGAAAAGTGTTTGGACACGGTTCAGGGCAACAGTTTGCACAGAAGTAGCTATATACGTTACACACAGATCACTGCCCTGAATTGTCATTTTCGCTGCAAAGGCCCTGACAAGGTTCTGGGTTCAAGGTTCAAGGTTCAAGGTTCTGCGCTTTAGTACTTGCAGCTCACACAACAAATGCTGTATCTGGGCCGACATCTCGGCGCACTTCTATTACGGTTACCAAGTAAGTTAGTTTTTGTTCTTCATAAGTGGCTCATACTTTATAGGCTTGATTTACTGTAACTGTCTGTTTGAACCACCAGTTTTAGCGTTTTCTAGCCTCGATCAAACTAATCTTTACTTAACTTGACATTTTTTCTTCTTATTGCCCTCGCAGTGGCCATAATGTTGACGCTTTTCTCTCAGCAATGTTCTAATTGTTTCTTCGGTTGAAGGCTTGATCATAAACAGGGCAAACAAAAATATTAAAAAAAAAAAAGAAAGAAAGAAAACAAACCTGGATGAGGCGCTCCACAGATGAAGTGCCGTGGATCATAAGGAGATTTAGGAGGAACAAACTCAACTTCTCGGTCAACAGGATCACTCGTCTTTATGATTGGTAGAGGGCCATCTTTGCACTGCATACAAACAAGAGAATAATCTGTTAGAAATTCATCACAACAAGGCGCGTGCTATTTAGAGTTAAAGATTGGAGTTTCAGTCGTATCGAACGCAATTCAAGTTCCTGATAACAACAAAATCTGCGCTTTGCTCGACTTTAATGCCATTTATTCCTCACAGTTGAGTGTATTAGTCGTGGTTCGTTAAGTTATTAGGCTAATTCAATGCCATTTTTGCCAGACGTTTTAGGGCTTGAATAACATCCGATGCCACGTAAAAATTGAGCCCAATGCCTGCTTTTATTGCTTGTTTCCAATGTTGTTCACTTTAAACAAATGCAATGATACCCTTATAAAAGCCCATTCACGTTTGATTCAGAAACAATTTCCGAAGAGAAAGGAATGCGAGCCACGTTTTACTGGACGAAAAACGTTATGCGAACGGAGCTATACAGTTCCGGAAAATTATCAACAACTATTGTTAGAGAAAAACGAAACATCTTTGTAGCAACCGTTGCTTACCTTTGGGACATATGACAGCCACTGCATAATGGCAGAAATTCCACCAAAATCATCTGGAACCACCATGTGTGTTACACCTAAAATGAATTATCCATACAGTCATCCTCTCGTAAGGTAAGAATCAATACTCGACTAGCCTTGAATGGTCTAATTTGCTAATGATGTTGCATTGCTAATTTTTTAATGAACGGTTGAAAAGACATTCAATCGATGGCGGATGATCAGTGCAGATGGTACTGCTGTATTCACTGGTGTAAATGGTCGAACTGATTATGCTTTTCTTTTTTGTTTTGTTTTTTTAAAAAAGCATATTGTGTTTAGACAATACCGTTGTTATGCATGATCTGAGGTCCTCCCAGCTGAAGGTTTGACGTGTACACTTGGCGGCCAAGAACCTAAAGCAAAAAAGATGACAATAGAAAAAAATGAAGGAAGGAAGGAAAGAAGGAAGGAAGCCAAGAATGAATGGATGGATGGATGGATGGATGGATGGATGGATGGATGATGAACAAACGAACGAACGAAGAATAAAAGGTCATAGCATCATAATCGTATTCTAGACTAGACATAGCATCATAACCGCGTCTTTTCCACTTCATTAAACTTATTTATGTAAATATCATAGTTTTCTTGCTCATATATTCCGTCTAATAAAAAGAAAGAACTGGATGTTTAACCCGAACAGTCACGTTTGATGTCTTGTGGACGTTGTCATTTTTTAAGCTCTGTTCATCATCTAACTTCATAGATTTCTGAATTAGATACTTTGCTAAAATACTGTAATGTTAAAAATAAGCGACGGCATCCCTGATTGTTGTTAACATCAACAACAGTAGCCCATATAGCAGAATATGATACTGTCTGTTTACCTTGTTCAAAGCCGGAGCTCCTGTGAGAATGAGATGAGCATTTTCAACTTGGATGACGCGCTGACCAAGCCGAACCAGGTACGAGCCAATACCTACTGCCCGACATGTCACCTTCAAAACACAAATAACAAGTACATTTAAAATTAGTGAAAACTTCACAATTTTTATTCACACTGTCTCGATGTAAAGCCACAATTTAGAGGCGTGATTAGGTGTAAGGGGGGCAATTCGTGTAAACAGAACAATAACGTGTATCAGATTATCTATTAAGCGGGAAAGGAAAATGTTAAAAGGAGACTAAGGGCAGCAAATTAATCTCCAGACTGTATGTTACTGGACATGAGTAAGAAACGGTAATAAAGCACAACTGCAAAAGTTTTCCCTTGTGACTTGAGTATCCATTCCAGAGTTCACTTTTCTACCGGGAGCAAATATTTCTAACTACATATGGTTCAGAAAAACTTGTCAACATCCTTTTAAATCAGAAATCTGGCACTTCATCTAAATTAACACACTTTATGAATCTCATTTTGTTTGGTTATCATTTCTCTAGAGTGTTTGTAATACGTATGAGTAAAAATCCATGAAAACTAACAAGACTCATTGTGACAATATCATCATATGCAGCTGACATCTCGCCGGCGATCATTCCAGAACCTTTCAGGTTTTCAACTCCAATACCATCATCGCGACCTGCAAAGAAAAGCACCACACGTGGTTAACGAAAGAATGCAACAAAAGTGGTAACCCTGGGACAAAAAAAAAATTAACTGATCGATTTTGACATCAAATCATATTAAGAGAGCATCGGATACCCGATAACTGTAAAAGCCAACATTTTGCAAGTCCATCAGAATTGAAAGACAAGAAGTCACCATTGGCATTTTCTGGCCTAAGTGCAAAACTTTTCATATGAAAATTAGTTTTGTTTGTATATGAATGAAAACTAATTTTCATAACAAAAACTTTGCACTTAGCCTCGCTTTCATAATGAGGTTCAAAGCAACTCGGAAATGGTAAATTCGTTTCCAAAGAATTGTAAAGGGATCTTAAGACACACACGAGATTTTTAGAGAGTTATTCGCTCACCAATGATATCGGTGATTTTGTATCTGGACTCGCCGTCATCTTCAATCAGTTCTGCGTGCATGGAGTTTGTGGCACTTAACTGGAACAAAGAGACAAGAAAAAATGTTTAGAGCAAAGGACAGTCATAGAATTTTGGACAGAGTGAAACAAAATGAAAACCTCTCCGCCACCTGCTATCGTATATGAAAACACAAACAAACAAATGCACGAACGAAGGAACAACAAAAGGTGTTGAAATGGAATTATTCCACCTATGTATCGAGAAGGGGTTTAGTTTTTAAAGAGACTGTAGTGTTGAGTCATTGGGGGAGTGGAAGCGTATCGAGATGTGGTCAAGATGACTGACAATGATTGCCAATGATTTTCTTAATTTCACTACTAAACGGCCACTTGACCATTCCATGTTATAACAAGGCAAGGATGTCAAGGCAACCAGGAACTGACCAAGCTTACAGTTTTTATGTTTTCAGGAGCATTATTCTTACCTTTTTGAAGTCACTAGGAGTTACATACAGATACTTGAAGCCCTGCAAAAGAAGTCGAGAAGATTTGTTTATGGTCGATAACACTACATTTTTACAACAGGAAGTTTTGAACTGTTCTCAATTTTTTAGCGGGTACCCCCGCAAAATTCACAATTTTGCACGAGTTTGGCGAATCCCAGACCCCGCAAGACATTAGGGAAGCTTAAACAATGGATAGCAATTCAGTATCTGCTCTTTGAATAATCGGTGCTTGGCGGTTGACAAATCGCATACAACATCTTTGTCAAGTAAAATTTATTCGCTATTGACAAACCTTGTCTGGAACAACGGGATCATTCCAGGCCACTTTAAAGTGATGTTTCACTTCCTCAGCGAGTCCAATGCGAGCTCCGCTGTTGGCGGAGACGTACACAAATGGAAGGCCTTGAGCTCTTGCCATCTCAGACGCTCTCTGAAATAATAAATATAAATTGATTAATTCCCCATGGCAAATACAGTACAGCAATATTACCACTGAAACAATCTGTACGAGTTAATTTCGTTCGTAATTAAAACTGTTTGTGAAGTTAAGGGATTTGTTTCTCTGAAAATCAGTCATATTTGAATGAACCAACTTTTTTCTGAAATCTCAAAAAATGTGCAAAGTAAAATATAGCTCTTGGTAAATCGCATTAATTAAATCCTGTAACCTCAAGATCGCCACTCCACAGTATAAAAATGTCCTTAAAAAAAAACTCCATGAAAAAAAAAAGGTATCGAAAATAGAAGACGATTCATTTACAAAAGATGCGTAAGCGGGTTCGCCACTCCGTAATCGTTTCCACTTGGTGCAGTTTCAGTCTTCATTCCAAGACTAGCTTCGGAAAGCGATATATCAGAGTTAGACTTAGATCACCAATATTTCAACGTTTTTTATTCACACTGCGAGGTTTATACCTTGAACAGCATGTCTTCAGGGGGAGCAAACGAGCCAATCATCACAGTGATGTCATTTGCTACAACGATTATCTGTAAAATAAAGAAAATCAAAAATAATAAAGGAATAGAAAAAAGGTAAAGAAATTACCCTATCCCCGTCCCTCTCCCACAAAAAAGGGGGAATTTCAGGAATTTTCTAGTAAATGACCTCTTCTTTTCTTTTCTTTTTCACGGACATGCTGCTATAAAATGAGTGGACAATAAATGTTTACCGTTTGCGATAAAATAACCGATTGGGATCGCCATTGATGAGGTTCTTCTCAACAGAGTATACAAACTAAGAGAGATGGCGCTTCCAACCACAATCCCGCGCAAATCTTCTTGATGAGAGACTGGAAAAGGGAGAAATGACAAATCAGCCACGAAATCTTTCCGACGTTCCGTTCCGAACGGGAAAGAGGAGTACCTTAAAAGGGAACCGAAACGTTCCACATGGAATTTCTGGAGATCTTGTGATCCATTTTGATTTCCAACGGAAATTACCGTATTTTCCGTGCGGCAAATGATAAGCGATGCGCGACTGTTCTCTACTTGTTTTGTTACTCACCTCTCGTCCTTCTGGGCACGTTGGTGTGACAAACTCCATTCTCCACGCTATCATACCAATCTAAAGTCCAAGAGCAAAAAAAAAAAAGACAGTCATTTCTAATCACGGGTGCTTTGTTATCTGTAAATAAAGAGAAAGCGCCAAAGTAAAAAGTAAAAGTCTCAGAGATTTCTTCTGCTTACAGTGTTCTCTCCATGCAGTCTGTTTATTGGCATTAGTTGGTCGTTCTCGTCCAACACATACTCCGTCACTTTCAGCTGAAAAATTAAACAACAGGCATCAACCTCAACTGGACATAATGAGTGATGAAGTCTAAAAGCGAAACGATGTTACAAAGGTAATGAAACAGGCTTGCCTGAAAAGTGACCACTACTTTAACAATAACTTTTTTGCCGTTGATAACATTTGTAATCATTTCAGGGAACAATGACGTTTAAATAGAAAGAATCTGTTTTACTTATAGAACGACAGATAGCATTAAAAAGGGTTTTGGTTTGTTTTGGTTTGTTCAAAGGCGTGTGATTCTATAAACATTAATGGCACAGACCACAATGAAATGCGATACGCATCAGTCACTAGGTGCTACATGAAGTGATCTGAAGCCAGTCGACCGTCATCTCCTGGGAGCGACAGTAAGCCATTGAAACATCGAGATCCACATATCGTGAAAATAAACAAACAATGAAAAAAGCTATTACTGCAAAGTCAAACAACTTATATTACGTATGCCGTCAAGCTGGACAATTCTTACAACATCTTTGGAAGGATTCATCTCCTTTTTGTTTTCACTGCACCACTGTTTCCATTGCTTCAGAGTGGCCTGGTTATAAAAAAAACACATTCAAATTATAGCCACTGAGCAGGAGTTTCCTGTGGTGCTATTAGTAATTATGCTTTTTACAGCTGTTAAGCCTGTGGATGAATGTGAGCTGTTGAACAGTACCTTCTGGTGCTGTTGTACTATTTGTTACGCAGTACAGAGCATTTTCAACTTGCGAGCCGAATGAAAAACCAAACTGCCGCCAATCTCAACAGGGCAAACGTCACCCTTTGCCACTGGCAAATTAAAGCCTGAATTCAACAACACTGCGTTAATACCCATACCACTTATCCAACATTCAGTATACAATTAACCAAAGGAAGTGAGTTGCTTATTCACCTGTTTGAAAAGCTCAGGCAAGTCGTAAACGTAGGTGGTGCCAAGCGACTGAGCTGAAAATCGTTTGAGCTGAAACGACATTAAAAGTATAGAATTAGATACGACGCAAAAAAAAAAATGGCTTTTCACACTATGCGAGACAAAAATGCGAAACCATCCTCTTGAAGAATCAGTAACAAAAAATGAGTCAAAGATTTGCTTCTACCTGTAAATGGTCTTTAGTGACGTAAGGGGTGCTGATCGGAAGGCCATGATGAGGACCCTGCTTCTGTCCATAAGACTCGAACACAATCTATCAATCACACAAAATAAGTCCAGTTAGGTCAGGGAAATAATGAAGCACTATAATCCTGGTGCATAATTTAGGGAGCCATGTGGCCTTAAAATTGTTCAACCGTCAGCCTTTCTTCCTGTGTATTCACATGATACTGAGGACTTTAAGCAATTTGATCTCAACGACAGTCTGGAGCTGAATACGTAAAAAGTTCCGTGCGCAGACAGCACAAAGTTAACGCCCTTCCAGTGTATTTTTGCAAAAATACAACTGAGTACTGTCGATGGACATTCAGCAGATACGAAACGACTACAGACAAATCTCTCTAAGGCGAATACATGCCAAACAGGTCCATCTGCTTGCCTTAGAGAGATGTTGTGTTGCAAAGAGAATCCTTTCTACAGACAAACAGATAAAATTCTGCCAGTACCAGCCACAAACACTTATGTCCAGAAATGCACCTAACCCTGAATTTCTTTAAAAAAAAAAACCAACATAAATTTCGGTACCTTATATACGACAGACCTATTTGTCATTTTCATATGACTTCATGTTTAACTTCATGTTTAACAGGGGTTGGGTGACCTCGTGATGTCAGTCTATCGTACAGTTCACGCATCTCATTAGCGTGCATTTCTGGACATATCTCGCCACAAAATACATGTTACAATCATGAAATAGTTGACGATGTTATTACATTGTCACGGAATAAACCTGGAACTCAACAGAACTATATACCATACAGCTGATCCGGTAGGGTGGGCCCATTGCATTAATCGTTAAAAGCAGGGATTAAAAGAAAAACATATTATTTACAGTTTTGTGTTTAATACCTGTCCTGTTCTTGGATCCGTTACTTCCCGATAAATGTTGAAGTCAAGGTAGTAACCAGACTCGTTGGAGATGAACATTCGCAGTGGAATCGTCTTTCCAGTGGGCGTGAGCCTAAAAATTTCAAGTAAATTGTTCATATTAATATAATAAATTTTAGTATTGACAGTTTTCCCGTGGCAACTACGGAAACGAATCAAGTGTCTTAAATAAAACACCCCGATCCAAACATTTCAGACAGTAAAATACAACGAAACTTAAGAAGTGGCTGCGTCAAAGAAACCCAGGGTACAGTGAAGTACCAGCGCATGCGGACTACTCTGCCCCTACGCTAAAAACTAAACAGGTAACTCCACGGACGGTATTCTAGACCGCGCAAGTTATTGCTTAGCATTTTATCAAGTTGTAGATAGTAAAATGTAGGTAGACAGTGAAATATGGTGCCAAAAAAGTTCAACGTCCTGAACGGTTCACAAACATCAATGCCGTAATTATCAGACTTCAAAGAACAATATACTACGGTACTCGTAAAATGCGACTGATGGCCGTTACCTGATGGTGACTTTCATTTCAGCTTGCAGAACACGCAGTTTCCACAGTCTTCTCCCGTACCTTGTCACAATGTGACGGATACTCTCTTCGATCTACATCAACAGAAAAACACAAACCTGTAAACCTGTCTAATTTCCACAGGTTTTTAATTTTTTATTGTCTGCCACCAAATGTAACATACAGAATCGTAAACAAGTAAAGGAAAATGGCGAGGAAGCCCAAAGAAACCATGAGGCTTATGCACTATGTGTTTCCTCAACTACTGCTAAATTACAAAGTTTGATAGAACGAGAGTGGCGAAATTGGTACAACAACAATTAGTGATCGACGAGGCACAGATTTTGGACAGAGATGCAGACTGGTTTACGAGAGGAGTTTGGGAGGCAATTTACATCAGATCCCACAAGCCGACCCTAAATAGACACGGGGGGGGGGGGGGGGGGGGAGATACAACCTTCCAGCGATCTGGACAAGGCCTGGTCAGGTCACATGTCACGTGACTTGACCAAATCACTGTGAACAAGACTCTGCCAGAATTTAATTTTATAAAGTGTAGAGTCAAAAACTTATAAATTCAATCGAAAATAACAAATAACTTTCAATTGCCTTTTTACGTAAATATAACGTACCCTGTTAGGCTCAATAATGACACATGGAACAAAGTGAAGGAAAATGTGATTACAGTCTGTCCTCTTTACCTGCAACAAATAACAAATTCAAACTGTATTTTACAAACACAGATTTTTAAGCCACACATTAGACGCATGGAATGTTACTCAAGCCCATGAAAAAATGGAAAAATAACAGCAAGTCTGCCCAGCACACCGGGTCTCAATTGAGTGTCGTAAGACCCAAACCAAAATAATTACTCTACACAATCAGAGCAGATGACAACAGTGCAATGAACCAATCAGAATTCGAAGTAAATACATGTAACCAGAGTAAAGCGCTTTTTTCATTGGTTGTTCATTGGTTGAGAAAGTGGAGCGAGTTTTGTTAACCAACCACAGAGCACAGTAGATCAGAAACAAAGCAGACTCGAAATTGCTTTCGGCATGCAATTGAAAACCTCTATAGCCACACAAACAAATGATAAACTTGGCTTTTACAACTAAAAAAGCCCACAAGTTGAACATAGTGAAGATTCAAGAGCATTCGATTCTGATATGAAACTTGCGTGTTTTCAACACGCCTGACGACGGCTGGACGTATAACTTTGGATGGAGAAAGGATAACACAGTTGTTTACACACAACTATGCCTTAAAGGCAAAGCTTCCTTGTTGTAAAAAGGTACTATGAAAATACTACAATGTAACTTACACTCTCTGAAAAAGAAACTTCCAGTTGATCCAAGGACTCAAGCAGCTGAATCTCGCTCTCCTTTTCCATGTATTCAAATGAAGCTTCCTACAACAAACAGCACATAAAAAAAACTGGGGTAAGACGGCAAGAATATTTTTCTTCCTTCACTTAGTCAACCTTATCACTTCCAGCGTCAAGCAAAACTTGAATCACGAAATGCAGGTTTATTCTGGAGTGCGGAATTGCGGGATTACCACAGATATAAGTATCCTGCCGCATGAATTAGCACAAGCGCTTCCATCGTGGCGCGAAAACTTGGTTATACACGACGTGGTTATAACCTGACAAGCTATGCACAAAATCTTAATGTGCGATCATTCAAGTGCAAGTATGTTGGAGTCAATTAAATGAATAGCAAATGTAAAATGAAAACCAGTGTTCGGTTGTTACCTTGGTGATGAAGTCCGCATGTCTGACGATGCTTCTGATGAAGAACCTGTGGTCGGTCACCTCTGAGTGAGCTGAGATCTAATAACGATAAAACACATGTAAAAAAAATATTAATAAGAATAACTATAGATGAAAAAAAAAAAACATTCCATGCATTAACTTTGCCTTTGGAGTCGAAGAATTCAACCTTATGAACTATCGCGTTTGTGACAAAAGTCGTAAAGTGTGTGACACTTGTAACAGAGGAGTAGTAACGTTCCGGTACTGCTGAGCGGTGACATTTGCTATTGCTTCTAATTATTGCGTCTGTGGATGAAATCCTAAAGGACAAACAGTCAAATGAAAGCAGATTTTTTTCTGCGGTGCTGCCAACTTTTGAATCCTTGACTAAGACCGTAAAGTGTTGTCATTGTTGAGCAGAACTGTAACAAAGGTATTGGTTAGTATGCCGGCCGAGCAAGGTGGTTCTAACTTTGAGTCTGCCGTTGGGATTCTGAAGTGCGATCATTCAAATAATGTAACTTCCTGCGGTGTTTTTTTATTATGCGGTTCCAACTTTAAACCCTCTGAATGACTGAATCCCTAAATGTGACCATTCAAATGTAACCAACAGAGCAATACATTTTAAGGTAGCAATGTCTAAGAGTTTGTCAAATCATTCAAATGAAAGCTACTGAGCAGTACGTTCCTATGGTGCAGTTTATTATGCGGTACAAGGTGGTCCTAACGTTTGAGTCTCTAGATGAATTCCTGAAGTGTGACCATTCAAATTAAAACATCAGTGTAGGGAAGAAATTCTAAGGTGTGTTCAATGGGCAGGCAGCAAACTTTCCGCTGGCTTCGAAGAACTGTCATCTAGCGGCACAAAACAATACCTTCTTAGCCGAACCCAGGTACAGATGAATGTTGTGATTTGTCGTTGGAACTGTCTCCAGTTCAAAGTTCCTTAGACGGTTAATCTCCAATTGAAAAGCAAGCGCTGGCTCCAGATGGCGATAAATGGAATCCTCTTGAAACTGAGAAGAAAGAAAAAATATTAGTAGAGAAACAGTATCCTTACAGAAAGAACAATTATAATAGTTATTACACCCATTTTGAAATCACTGGTGATCCTTGCAATCTGATTGACTCTCAACAGTGCGATTTATTCCCAAATTGCACCATTTTTGTTCTAAATAGCATCCTTTCTTTAGCCCATCAAAATGGAAATGAAGTAACAAAAATAGAATATTAATATTGACAATAAAACTCTGTGATTTCAAAATAGGTGTAATAAAGTGGTAATTGAACTTTGTGTCGTGCAATTTTGGTCTCAAATCATACTTGTGATTTCAAATCAAACTCGCGCTGCGCGCTTGTTCGATTTTGAAATCACGCGTATGATTTCAGACCAAATTGCACTCCAGTCAGTTCAATTACCATTATTAAGATGCAGGAGCCAGACGCTTATTAAAAGAAATCAGAAATCTGATTGCAACAACAGGCGACAAAACGATGAAGAGATAAAGGCATAAGTTTGGGGGCTTACGGCCTCAAGTAATCTGACAAAAAGAATACAAAAACACCTATGTTGTTTCCATAAGCAAAAAAATATCCAAACACAGGTAACGTGTAACACGAGAGTCAACAAGGATGGGAATCTCAATCTAAAACAACCCCCTCCAAAGAACAGTAGTAAACTTAATAAAGTTTGAAAACTTCATAAGCCGTCGTTTTTCTATACTTTTATCGCTTCTCTGTGCTTCTGAAAAACGTTTTCGGGCGATTTTCTACATGACAAGACTGTCTCAAAGTCCTCCGCTTTCTTTCCGATGTAGGAGCTCCCCACCCCTCTCGAGAACTTCGTTCTGTTCTTTACACTTCCTGTGTAAAACAGTTCCTGAACTCATCGTATGGACAAGTCTTTACACAGGGTTTGTACTTTTTTGGGCTTTCAAAATCCATGACTTTTCATTACCGTTCCCATGACCTTTTCAAGTTTTCCATGAGGACCAATTCGAATTCAACAGTGTCAAAATGCGTAGTGGTTATTTCTACTGAGGGAAAATCTGTTTCTTGATTCCCTTACGTTTTTTTTTTTTTTTAATTGTTCATCTTCTTCCTTTTTCATTCCTTGAGAGAATGCTTTCTTAGTGATTTTTCTCCACAAACATAATTTTAAATGACTTTCCATGACTTGTCTGGAAAACGAAATTTCAAAATTCCACGTCTCTCCAGGTTTTCCATGACCTGTACGAACACTGTTACATAACACTGACCAATCGACGAGAATAAAAAAATGGCACAAATTAACTCCGTATCTCTTCCGGGTAACAAAAGCCGGAAAGGCGTAAACTATTGCAGGCTACACTGCACGTGTCCTTGACTTTGCCTCGCTTTCACAGTTGAGCCTGTCACGACCAGTCATTGAGTGTATATCGGAAATGAACTATTTTGAAATAAGTTAAATTAAAAGGTGTGTTGTACTCACATCATCTCGAGCTCGAAATGTGAAAAACCATGGATTCATACCCTGTTGAATAAAACGCTCTCTATCAGTGACTTCATAAGAGCAACAACCGGTAATCTTAATGATAAAGGATTTCATAAATGCCAATGATTATGTTGATACAGGAAGGTCGTAATTGGGTGCAAACGTTATACTGAGCGATTGATTTAAAGACACGCATTCTTGATTGTCCATTAGCTAAAGCCACGTTATGGAAAAGTTGGAATTCGCTCTTTTGAAGTAAAAACCTGCCACGCTAGTGCAGTTCTTCTGATCAGCGTTAACTTGCAACTCACAAAATAACCTACCTCATACGGAGACTTACGGGGACGGAGAGTAACTCCGGAAGCTTACAATACCTTGCAGTCGCTGAGCAAGTAAGTTATTCTTCTGATTCCTTTGTCCTTTAGAATCTCTTTCTGTAAGAAATCACAAGACATTAGAAAATGAGAACGTTTGCCAGCGTCCTCCTGGATTAAGTAACATCGACACAGTAAATATTACATCTTTCTCACTTCACGACCGGGCTTAAAATTAACCATCTGTGAAGACCTCTGGGCAGTAAACAAGAATGTTAAAAAACAAAAGTGAAAAAAAAGTGCAAGGCAAGTAACTGTAAGTATTCCTGTTTTGCAACGAAGTAAAGCTGCGGATAGTTATAACTAAAGCAGAGAAGAAATCTTCACCTTGGACTGGGTAAACTCGTAGACCATCTTGCGACAACTTTCCATGTCTTTACAATTCTTCTCAATTTGCAAGGCAATGTTAATGATGTGAATAGGTTCTTCTTCTTTTTTAGCTTCAGGCTAAAGAAAACAACAACAGAACACTTTGAATCGACTTAACACTTACTCAAACTGCCAAAAGACAGTGTTTGGATTTTATCAGATTTTGGAGTTCACCTCGTTGACTATTTGTTTTGTACATCGCAGTGAACCTTTGCTTGAATCTCATAATTCGCGGACGTAACTTGAGCGCGGCAATTTCTTGAAAAAGACGCGAGCGAGGCGAAAGCCGCAATAACATACGTAGAAGCCGCTAGAAAGGGGAATGAAGATCGGGACTCGGGCGCGCGCGGAGTGTGTGGGAAGAGCGTGGGTCGCTCCCCTCGCTTTGCACACGTGCGTGCGTGGAGTTATTCGCCTCTTTTCTCCCCCCTTTCAAGCGCCCGCACACACACGTAGCCTAAAATCGCACGTGCGGCCACCTTTGAACTGGTGACACGACAGCCCTGGATCTTTTAGCTCGGCGTCTCACGTGCGAGGGTGGCTACACGCGTGATTATTTCGAAAAAAATATTGCGTCACGTGTGTCATGTGACCACGAACCAATCACAAGTTGAGGATAGCTCCCAGAAAACCACAACAAGTCCACGTGATCTTAAGATGGTTTCCTGAAGGTTATCCTCGAATTTTAATTGGCTAGTCTAGTAGACGAAAATATGTAAATTTAAAATTAGTATTCGTTTGTCACATTGTATCGAGTACGGCGACGTAAAACTTTCTGATGGTTTCCACTTACCTACATTTGCCACCATAATTGCTTTAGTATGTATCAACCAGTGGATAGCCAACCCTAATTAGCCACTTTATTTCCGACAGGTTAGCGAAAACACTCGCGCGTACAATCCACCACAAAATGGTTGAGGTTGAGACCAAATCAAACCATACAGAGTTTTGGTGTACACTAAAACCATTCAAAGTTCTTGTCAAATATTACGTTCGAACTCACCGGTTCGCATACTTAAAAAAATTCAGATTCACAAGAAATTATCGACCATAGAGGAACATGATCTCTGTCAAAAACAACAAAATGTGTCTTACACTTACATATGTCCTATTCTCCATTTCCCACACAGGATCGAGGCCAACCTTTCGCGCCATCGGTGACGGAGACAGTTGTTCAGGGGTAGCTGGCGCAAAACGATTCATGATTTCATCAAAATTTCTGCAAAACATTTCATTGTTTAATTTATTAATTAAATTTTGCCATTTGACAATTGAAAAGATCAAGAGGAAAAAAGGGTTACAGAAGAGCTCTAGAGGAAGGAATAAGGAAAGGGAATCATTTTAGAAGTCCCAAGGGTTTATCAAATGAAGACTACTTGGAAATAGGTATGAATTAACATGGCGTACTTCTGGCAATGAAGCTTCGAAGAAAACAATATTGCACAGCGCATGCGTTATGCACGGTACATCAATTTGGGGTTAAAATTTGGGGTAGAAATGGAATTTTCATACAAAGATTTCTTAAAGGGGAAGTGTCATAGGATTTTTAACCTCTTTTGCTAAAAATGGTGAAATAAGGACTTCACTTAGCTACAAAATAATGCTACAACAAGGAGAGGAAATAAATCAACTTGAAAGGAACATTGCATGATCTGTTCTAGCGCATTTTGGAAACAAAAATGAAAGAACTTGAAAAATGTTTCAATCATCCCGACCTCCTCTGTCTCTGGACAGAGGCGCTAATCAACAGGTTAATTGCGCTGGGGTGATAACTTTTAGCAAAGTCAGACAACTGTTTGTCGTTGTTGTTGTTGTTGTTGTTGCTTTGTTTCTGTTGACAGACAAACATTTTGGGGTTTGCAATGGTATCAAATTCGCGTGATACTTTCCCCTTTTAATGCAGTTTTAAATTCTCAGCTGTTTGTTCTTGAATTTTAGAGAATGACGAGCTTTGCATAAAGTTGCATCCTAGCAAATATTGTTTGCGGTAACGCAATTTATCAGCATTCTCGTCTTCCTCAGAATAGTCCTTTGCCTGTTGTTTGTCTGTAAGTGACATCCACTGACTTTTCGACAACCTGGGCGGACGTCATCTCCATACAGGGTCACGCGTGCATCGTCAGGCGAAGGTTTTAAAGGCTCTGGTTAATAACTCAGTGAGCCAGCTATTAAAAACCTCTTATCAATAGCTGTGAAGTTATTGCTATTTTAGCTGTTTGTCCGATGTGATCGGTTTTATTACTGTTCTTAGGAACTACAATCACATCTGAAATGACAGCGGTGAAACACCAGTGACTGTGTATTAAACCCACCTATACAAGTATAGAAGTATATCTACGACTGTACCGCTTTTAAACCTGGAACAAAGTTGCACAGAGTTACACATTCTTGATTCATATGCCCATGCTACATAATATTTATATATTTGAAACATTAATAGCACACCTTTCAAATTCGAGGACGGATTGAAACGCGGCCATAACTCCAGTTCTCTGGCACGGCTTCAAAGGCTGCTGGTTTATGAGATCAAACATGTCCTCGCTGAGGCTGCGGACCTAATAAATTATTACAGGAAACCGATTAAGAAGAGTTAATGGGCTAAGATTAAGCGGTTTTCAATTGAGTGCCGGCCGAAAGCAATTTCGCGTTTACTTTGGTTTTGCTTTGCTATGACCTGTAATTAGTTAGGAAATGCCCGCCACTTTGTCAACCAGTGGGAAGCAAAACCATAACCAATCGTACAATGCTCGCCAGGTTTTCCCGCCCTTGGCACTGGTTGCATGTATTTGCTGCGAGTTCTGATTGGTTCATTGCGGTGTTTACCTCTGCTGTGATTAACCAGATTAATTAACTTAGTTTCGGTTTCACGACGCTCAAACAAAAACCGCTCCGTCTTCTGGAACAAACTTAGCAAACGTGAGCAGCCAAATCAAAGGCACACGGGGAATTACTGTCAATGTAACGGAAAGTTAAAAAAATTTACAGTCTGTTACCTTTAAGAATTTCGGGAGTCTCGAGAGATCGGGTTGCCAAAACAGGCCAACAACGTAACTAAAATCGTCACAAATAAGGAAACAATGTTTGCCGAGCTGCATGTTGTTGTTGTGTTGTTTTGAAGACATCACTCTTTGACGGTACGGTTTCTTGTTCAGTTTAAAATATTTCTCAAGGCCTGGCGTACTCTCTTAGACTTAATAATTACTCTGCGAAATTGCGCGGAATATCGCCTGATACTTAGCTGACGAGGCCGTACGCCGAGTTGGCTAAAATCAGGGGATATATTGCGCAAGACTGAACAGGATAATTATTTTATTACACTGTATTCAACACATTGACAACAAAGCACAATTTTATTACAGAAAAGCCCGATACGATCTTTATTTTGCCATTTTTCTCCCCGACACGCGAAATTAGGTACATCGTAGGATACCTGTTGGCTATGGACGACTAATATTGACCATGTTTGGGCAGTGTTACAGCGCGCGTTGGATATTTAACAATTAGACGGCGAGCTGGAGGTTTCGCCCCTCACCAACTATCAAAGGCGATAGAAACCGAGAGCGAGCCGTCTAATTTTTTTAGCATACCTCAGTGATCGATCTATAAAGCAAAAAAATCTTTTTATTTCATAAATTTTGATATATTTGTGCAATGATGCATGCTAAATCGCGCGCGCTCTGACAAACTGCCGTCTATCGATCGATAGACGGCACCTGTGTAGCCAATCAGATTGCGCCTTACGCGATAGTCGGTCACTGAGGTATGCTAAAAGATGATAGATAGTCAACGAAGTTGGCAATAATCATCTCACATCCGACAAGAGTGAGTGGAATAATTGATTTATTAAAAGAATCAAGTAGTATTGCTAGATCTTGCTGATTTCGCTTTGCAAAGACAACTAGAAGACAATTTAATGTCGCTATTTCCCAGGCGTGGTGTAATGGCTCATATACCATGGCCGCTAAGCCAATGAAATCCCAGGAATTGCATTATACAGTGATCCAGTTTTCAATAATAATGTTTATCCGTTCACGCAATTCCACGCCACAACATCAATGCCATACAGATGTGTGTCTCATAAAACGCTCCCTTATATTTACGGTTGAAGATTTTATCCCTACATACCCTCGGCATGGCAAGAACAGTTTTACTAGACGGTACTCGCTGAGGTGTCCTAGAAAGGAATAGGAAGGCAAAATTGTGTGAACGATACGATCAGAATGTTTACCATATTTTGTTATTTACCCTCTTTATTAATACCGTTTAGTAAGACAAAAATTGACTAAAAAAAATAGGAATTAAACAAAAATTACATCCGTTAAAGCTACCGTTTTCACATGTTCTGCAAGTAATTAATGTGCTTCTCACTCATACTTTTTTATCCCATTATTAAACAAGGACCCGCACTATAAAAGAAACCTTGGCCTGGCCAAGACGCCAGTCATTCCATTGGTAGACACTGAGCTATGTCTGCCATCATTAATGTGACGTTGAAGCGGTAACTCTGTGACAAAAGTGGGAAGAGAAATCCCTTTTATGTTGCGGGTCCATGTTTAAGTGGATCGCAAACTTTTCGAGAGTCATGTTGCAACCCTTATGCATCGCATACAAAGCCTCTTGTCTAAATCCAAACATCATGACAGCTAAAACGATGAAGAGGCCAAAACGATTTGATGCATCCTACGTTGAGTACAGTTTTCGGGGAAATGGAAGGTGCGTCACAGGTTAATGGCTATGAAGAAAACGATTTTAGGACGGTGCCTCTTACTGCGCATGCGTCCTACACAGAGAAACGCGGGTTTCAGGTTTGGGAGCGCGGTTTATTACTATGCGGAAAAACTCGATCTTATCAAGGGCTGTTTGAATTCAACAAGTATTGGGGGAACCACGCACTTTTCAAAGACAACAAAGAAAAATGCCATATTTATCATGTAGTTTAAAGCTTATCGTAACCTAATTATATCTCAAATATGCCTGGTAACCCCTAATTTTCTTTTTAGATTCCAATATCCCTTGCTAAGATCTGTTTCTTCCGCATAGTTATAAACTGTGCAAAAACAACTCTGTATTAGGCGGCACAGTCATTAAACCACGCCTATAAGCCACTCCATATAACAAGCTTCAATTATCAAACAGACCTATTCTGCCGATTTGGCTCCGAGGCTTAGAGAAATAGCAAGAAATGACATCAAGTTTCAGGCAGAATAATTCATAAAAATTTCTTCAGTTCTTTCGCTTTTTGCCACGGAGCCAACTATCGAAATTAGCCCATTAATCTACTGAAAGAGAGAATCCAACGGAGAGTTGGATTCTTTGCAAGGACCAGAGTAAAGGTGGGTAACGTATTTATGGCTGAGGCGAAAACTGACGACTTATTTACTACTGGTCCAAACAGCAAATGACAAAAAACATCGCTTTTCATTTCTAGAGAACTACACCAACAGGCCTTGTAAAGTACTTGCTACAGAACTAAATTTGTCCAATAATACGAGACAAACCTGTTGGGATGCGCATTTGGAAGAATAAACTGGAACTGAACCACCAAGACATTCTCCTCAATCTTGGAGAAAAAGAGGGAACAAAGTAACATTAGCATTCAACATTTAACACTATACGAAATTAAATATAATGTAACTCAGCAAGCGTACGCTCATAATGTTCTCGATTTTAAAACCGTATATATACTTATCCCTCGGTTATCGCGGTTTTCAACTGATTGTCGGAAGTAATTTGATAACTGCTTTGGTTTTGCTTAACTTCGCTCTGTGATTGGTTGGCAAAACTCGCGCAGCTTTTTCAGCCAATGAGAGGTAAAACCAAAACCAATTGTTAGGCGTTTCTTCGATTTTATCGGCGATGCTTGAATGAAGTGTACTATTGCGGAGCTAAAATTGGGATAAAAATTACAGTGTATTTACACTTACCGTCTAACTTTGTAAGTAGGATACAGTTTTCCTTTTATTGTACGACACACGATTTTGGAGTGTTAATTAATACGCATTATACAATAAACAGTGTAAAACTCGCGTTTTGGTTGGTGTAGCGGAGTTTGTGATTAGAGTATAGACGCACGAATGACGATATCGAGTGGCGTCAAGTAACAGTTGTGTTTGATCAACATAACTCATCATTAACAATACCTTCTCATGATACAGTGTTGTGAGTTCATAGGCTTGGTAACTGCGTCTGATGTAAACCTACCAAAGTAAATAAAAGTTAATTAAAAGTGCTGCGCTCTTCACCATCGTGCTGAATACCATCAAGGTTTTGTGGGGAAAATGGAGTTAACATATGTCAATGAAGAAGATAACGTCACAAAAAAAAAAAGACACAAAACTACCCGGGACAAGATTTTTTTGTCTTTTTGATCACTTCGAAACTACATGTCCGCACTGGAACCGAAGGCCGCGACTATTTTCTACCACTGGATGTATTTTGCAACAGACCGTACCACGCCCCATCGGCATAAGAACCCCGATATCTTCCAGATCTATCTTCCAGCTCTATCAACACACTCCGCCACCAGGTAGGATTGGACAAAGTAAAACGTAGAAGTCATCTTACAAATGTCCAACTCAGAAAGTTGCATTTCAGGGAAGAAAAAGGTCAATTTTACTTTCTCCATTCACGTCTGCGAGAAAGAGTTATTTTTCTTCAAAACTAGTAGGCCGCGTGAAGCCAGAATCGAGAAAAGCGAGATATTCAAGCCACAAATAAGGAGGGCGCAAGTCTGAGCTTGGGATTGCGCCCTCGTTACTCGTGCATGGCGGCTTCGGCGCTCGCCACTCGTAGATCACATGATTCTCGATTCTCGCATCGCACCACAATCAATTAAAGAAAAATAATGACTGTTCACCATGTGGACAAAAAGTTGAGCATGCTGCGTTGTAGTTGTGCAGAAAACGGAAAGTTAACCGAAATGTGTAATATAAGTGAAGAGCCGTTGTCTTGCTCATTAATTATAAACCTTTCGTTCTGTGACGTTGTCGTTGACATCATAATTGTTTTTTGCTCAAGGTCCCCATAGTTACTTCTAAACAATCACAAGAAAAATAAAAACAATGGTTCCTTTTGATGACATTGTTAGCAGCTCACCTCTAACGCAGCTCTCTTCACTGCTTCGCTGGAGTGGTAGAAGAAGCTTGGAAGAATGTCAAATATTGCATTTTCCGAGAGGATCAATTTCTGTAACGGAACATTAACAAGCACTCTTAAGTATCACTAATATTAGTTTAACGTAACACAAGTTACTAAAGTAATTGAAAGCCGTCTGCTGTGTACAGAAAAAAAAAAAACATTTTCTGAGCACTAGTTTGCTTGAAACAAGACGCCTGGAGGCGTTCACGTGGGATGCTGTTGTCGATCCAAGCACTAACTTTGAATGGTGTTTACAGGTTTCGAGACCTTTGCTGGAAAATGCCATATAGCCCTGGAGGAGTTAACAGGATTTCCAGTGCCGTACAAATCCTGTTCTCGTGTTTCAGTAACATACAACTGTAAGCTAAAAGTGCCACCGATTAATATCATAGGACTGGTTGAAAAAAAACAACAGCACAGCAATGAACTAACAAAAAAAAAAGAATGAACCCTAGCCCTGAAACAACAGAGCTGCTTGATATGCAGGTCCAACGATATAAGAGATGCTAAAGGCCGGTTGCATACTATTTGAACATTTTAGCTTTCCATGGAGTTGTAGCCGGTTATTGTAGCTCACCTGGAAGCTATCAGAAGCCAGCTGGTTACCGTACATGTCAATGGCCGAAAGGAAGAGGGACTCGATGTGGTTGTGCCGAAGTTCGTACGATGGTTGCTGAGATGCTAAAAGTGCCTAGAAAAGCAAAATAGATCAGCAAAGCCTGGGCATTGTAACTAACCATTACTCTGTCGATACTTGTATTTGTCTGAGGTGTCAATGTTTTTAATTCACCTCAATGTTCCTTTGACCATTTTTTGCCTTTTTAATGGTACATAGTGTCATGGCGGTTTACAATTCTTCTGTGGGGTGAGATCGGACGTCAGCATGCATGTAAAGCCGCCACTGGCAGGTGCTAGCAGTCCATATTTTGATCTCACCCGCCCACCCAACCCACGCATGAATGTGAAAGACAGATGAAATTAGAGATACAGATAGACCACCACACCAGGGGGTACGTCCCCTACCCTTTTGGAACAAACAGATTGTTGGGAACAAGTGTTGTGAGACGGAACCTACGGACCTATGCTCACTGTACAATACAGGGATATAGCCTAACACTGGGAAAGCTTGGGAGACAAGCTCGGAAACTGATACGTGTAGCCAAAGAATAATTAATTTGTTAGTGTAGTACACAGATGCCCAAGTAGTAGAGCGTCAAAGAAAGCTGCAAATGATGCATCAGAGAATGAGCATTGCAGTGTATGTTAAAGTGAACCCATGAAATTCCTACTGAGCGTTAACCCTAGTAAGGAAATGGGAGACTGCTTGAGGCAAAGAAAAAAAAAACAACAACACTAACTCGACGGGAATCGAACCCACGCCCTTCGAATTTGACCAACCATTGCTCTAAGGACCGAGCCAGACGGAAGCAAAGCGGCAATGTGAATGTGAAAGGTACAAAGGTATTGTGTTGCATGCCCGAAGCACAAACTTGCTCCCGTCTGGCTGGCCTTGTAGTTCAGTCAGTAGGCAGCGGTTGTTCAAATCTGGAGGTAGTGGGTTCGTTTACCGTCCAGGTCGAAGATTTTTTCCTTTACATGTACCAAGAATCAAACAAAGGAAGCTGCAACGATGGAAAAACTAACCTGTCTTGCTCTGAGCGCCACTTTGGCATTTTCATGTCTGTTGAGTGTGGTAAGCTCTTGTAAAATATGATTTAGTTCATCCGACAAGCCAGACTGACGGCCACACAACTGATCCTGAAAGAAAGGAGAATAAAATAAAGTACAAAAATTGTTCAATTAAAAAAATAGCAAACTGATTTAAGTGTTGATCAAATAATAATTAGGTTACTAAAACGCAAATTCCAAACAAATAATTGAGGGATATAAAGCGATTCCATTAGCAAACAATTAAAATTTAAAATTGTGTTTGAAATTTTGGGAACCATGGTTTTAAAACTACGTAATTATGCAAGAAGATAAAATCTAATTTAGAACGAAAGAAAAGGAGCACGAACACATTTTTAAAATATCAGCACTTAATCGTAACTTCGAAACAAGTGCTTAGTTCTAAACGACTGAAATCAATGCTATATCTTACGTATTTATTATAATTCTTTTTTAGCTCCAACTCAACTGCTGTAAAACTTCCCTATCATCGCAAAACATACCTCGCTATAAAGAGAAAACTCTTGTCTTTATAGCCTGGATTTCAATAGCGACGTAAGCACAGGCACAGGCACAAGCATAAGAGCTTTGTACCAAGTGAAAACGAACGCGACGCAAGCACAAGCACAAGAAAAGGAAAAAGCTGGTTTATGCTCGCGTCGAGGCCGTTTTTACGGTGAAATAAGCACTCTTATGCTTGCGTCGCTAGCGAAACCAGCCATATTAAAGCACTTGAAATCAACGCCACTTAAATTAACGCCGAATTTTGAAATTCCCGCTTTACTTATTAATCAGGCTTTATTGTTCGTGGACTTAGTTTGGTCAAGCAAGGTCGACCCATTTCGGGCACAGAAAACACAGCACGATAAATCGGAAATACATGAAGCATGGTCACTATTGAAGTCCCTAAACATGGTATGTAATACACGCGATCCAGGTTTGTTGAAAACTACAAGCATTTGCACTCTCAGCCTTTTTCCTATTTCCGGCAAAAAGCGCAAACTTTAAGGCCAATGAACAATCTAATCCACTTCAACCCCCCACCCCCTCCCCCTTTCAATATGGACGCTTGCTTTGTTGAATGCCATCGCGAATTGTGTATTTCGTTCAACATTGATAGGAGGGGGAGGGGGAGGGGGGAAACAAGTAATACAATGGCGAGTGTCTACAAGTACCCAATTACAGAGAAACTCAACTCTTTTTACAATTGCTTGTAGATCCAGCGAGACAAATTAGTCATGACGATATGCTAAAAATCTGCAATGGAACCATTAGTTACTTAATCTATTCTTATTTAAGACGCCCAGCGAATCAGTTTTGAAAAATTTAGATGCCTTGTCTACTCACTATCAACATTATCGTCAGTTGGTTTTTCCTGGCCACAGATGTATGAGAGAATATGCTTTGTACAACTGGAGCTAGATCCTTACTCTTGTGTTTGTTACGCAACAGCGTCACGCACTTTTCAAAATTCCCTGAAAATATTCAAGAATGTTAAATTACTATCCATAAGTAATCGTTCAATACAACCATAATAATAATAATAATAACAATAATAATAATAATAATAATAATAACAATCAAACCATTTTGAAACCTTTGTAAGTAGTGTTGGATAGTACCAACGAGAGAATTAGCTACAGAATTCACAATTGAAAACTTAAAAAGATTTCTATTTTAAAACGAATCTCTTTAATTCAAATTAAATGTAACTTGCGATAATTTTTTAAACTCCGTTCTCAAAAACTCACTAATAAATTTATGAAAATACAACAAAGGAAATCACTAGCATGAAGGAGATTTCGAAATGTGACGTTAATTATCGAAAAGATTGGTCAACTTTTGCTTTGATTTTCTCCAAGCAAGTATTAGAAGCTATATCACATACTAGCAAGAGTGTTTCAGATTTCTAAACACCTCGAAGTTAGTTTTAAAAAACTTGGCTGCGCCTCATTTTTTTTTCCAACCCACTACACTGTCTCCATCTTGTTAACTGTTTAAAAGCAAATGAATCCTAGTCTTCCCTCGAAGGCCTCCTTTTATAGTGCACCTTAATATTTACAAGCTTAGAACCAAAGTTGTTTTTGAAAGTAGCAATTAACTTACCCTCATTAAAGAGAACTTCATGCTGCAAGTACTGTCTTAAGAGACTTAACACCACCGCCTTCATGTGTCCGTGAATTCCATTACGGTATCTACAGCAAGAGGTAACCAAAAGCAAGAAACATTCACATGAATAAACAGTTCTTTTGCTGCGTCCCCTAATATCGTAACGTTGTTCTTAAATGGACACTGGCACGGAGATTTTGCTGTATGTTGGCCAAAACTGTGAAAATTTTTGACAAAGAACCCCCTCCTTAACATGAAATCGTTCTTAGGTCCTCTTAGATAAAGGAAAACAAAGAAATCCTTACCGCTGAACAAGTTGAACAATACTCTGTGTGTTCAAAAAGAATGCATCTCGCTCAGTTCTCTTGGTAAGAGTTGCCGCATGAGCATCGACGACATTAGCAATCTGCCAGGAATTCAGTTATTTGTGATTAATGGATTTTAAAATTCGTTAATACAGCTCTTTAAATACTATTCCACGAGCGCGCGTTGAATATAAAATGATGAAAAGTAGCCAACGAGGCGCGTAGGGTGCGTAGCGACTCGTTCGGTACTTTTCATCTCATATCCAACCGCAGCGCCACCAAAACCGATGGCCGTTAAATTTGACCACGCGACGTCATCGTTTTCGCAAAATTCCTTTTTCAGGTGTCCACACGAGAACACGAAAACGGCGTTTTCAAACAACAACAACCACAATTTATTTGAAAAACAACAGAAAGGTTTGTCTCGCAAATAGTTACAAAACTAATTGAGGCGGGACAAGACGAATGCAGAAATACTTTAGCGAAACTAAGAAAACTAACGAGAGTTACAAATACAGACATGCAAAAGCCTTAAGGTAGTAACAGATTTAAAGCATTTAAGAGCGGCTGCCTGTAAGAATCGAGAACTGCATTTCAGCGACCACTTGGTCGAATTTCTGATATTTCGTCTGAAGATACCCTTGGATTAATTATTTTCGAAAATCATATTTTAAAGTTCCAAGGTATTTTATTTTTTGAGAAAATTGCAAGAGTTTGAAATGCGGCCTAGGTGCGGTCACGGGCCGATGAAAACCGCGAAAATTTAGGTCAAGGGACGAAGCCCCGTTCACGGTGTAAAATAACCCAATGAACTTGAAACTTTACACAAACCTAGACCAACCATCTCACAAGAGAATTAATACAACAAACATGCCAAATTCGCTGGCTGCTTTTTAAAGGATGCAGATTTGTGTACGCTACTCAAAATGGCCTTGAAACTAATGCCTATTTTCATTTCATTGGTATGTCATTTTCTCTAAATTAAATCTCATATATCAAAAGACGAAGAAAAGAACTTTATTGACACCAAGTTTCAAGCTCTGATTCAAACTCTTTCCCACTCAAGGAAGATCGAATATGCGTGCGATACTTGCGGCTCGCAATTCACGTCACGAATTATGAGATCAGAACCGATTCACAAACACTTGACATCTGGGGCCCGTGAATGTTTCCAAACATCACATATTGGGCCCTAAAACTAATCAGACGGACTGAAGACAGCCATTCAATGTTTTCCGATCCGAGGTTTCTTTCCTACTCTGGTCTAAAATAATATAGTTATTCCGGTCAATTAGCCTACGAAACATGTGCAACAAATTTGCATACCATTTCGATGTCGCAGGAAAAAAGTAGTGCAAATCATACTTTACAGCTCCTTTATCTTCTTAAATGAAGTAGTCGATCAGTAAACTGGAGAAAAGCGTGTGGCTTTGTTCCTGTCGTGTTGTTTTGAATGTTCGCCTTTAGCAGCTACGGCTCAATTCCACAAGCCAGTGTGACACTGATCAACTGTAACTCGATATTCCCTTCGGTGATGTGGGTAACGCGCACGTGATCCTGGCCAGGCATTTCGGTATGGAATCCTGCGCTTACAAGCTAGGGCGCTTTAGGAACTGTAAATAGTGAAAAGTACTGCTTGTGGGCCAAGCTACGACTACCCTGGTGATGAAAACCTTGTCAAGCTAAAAGACTGTACAACAGATGCGAGAGCCCATCTTGCCAGCTTTGATTTTTTTTCGCGAAAAAAATTCAAGTATTAGTGTCATTTCGTTTTTTAACTTCAATTATACATACCCTGGAACGTCGATTTTTTCGCGAAAAAAAAAAAAGAAAGAAAGAAACATCCATAACCGCCATCCTTACAATTAAAAGTATGAAATCTGTATATTTGAGAGCATAGTATTGAGTTCCCCACCGACCACCAACCCGACCTCCCCCCTTCCCCCTAGCTACAAGCGTCAATAATATTGTGGTTATTGTTTACTTTCCTAGACCTAGACTTTCTCAAAGTCGCTCGCTTGCTTCTCTTTGAATGGAAGCTCGCTGTTCCTGCCAGTTTCTTTCAACTCTGTGAAAAAAATAATAGCATGAAATCTGAAATTGGAAAATGAATAGGCGAAATACGGCCCTCCCCCGCACGTGCTAGTAATAAGGTAGTAACGGCCCTCACCCGCTTGCGCTAGCAATATTAGTTAGTTTTCGCGGCCATCACCAGACAGACCAAGGCTGGCAGGATTCCTATCTTCTCAAAATTGAAAGAAACCGGCAGGAACAACGATAAAACCGGTTTGGGAAAGTAAACAATAACCACAATTGACGCTTATCGCCAGAGGGGATGGGGGTGGGGGAGGTCGCGTTGGTCGGTGGGGAATTCACTACTCTGATACCCTCAAAGTTGATACCCTCAGACTACTTTGATACCCTCAAATTTTATTTTATTAATTGTGGGGATGGTGGTTATGGATAGATTTTTTTCGCAAAAAATCCACGTTCCGGGATCTGCATTACTGTAAGTAAAAAAAAAAAAAAAAAAAAATGACACTTGAAGGTCGATTTTTTTCGCGGAAAAAACAAAGGCTGGAAAGGTGGGCTCTCAGATCTCTTGAACAGTCCTTAAGCTCGTCAAGGTCATCATCACCAGGGTAGTCGTAGCTTGGCCCACAAGCACTACTTTTCTAAAAGCGCCCTGAACGCACAAGTGCCTGGCCAGGATCACGTTCGCATTACCCACATCACCGAAGTTACAGTTGATCAGTGTCACACTGGCTTATTGATTTGAGCCGTCGCTGCCAAACACGAACACTCAAAACAACACGACAGGAACAAAGTCACACGCTTTTCTCCATTTTACTGATCGACTTCTTCATTTAAGAAGATAAAGGAGCTGTCAAGTATGATTTGCACTACTTTTTCCTGCGACATCGAAATGGTATGCAAATTTGTTGAACATGTTTCGTAGGCTAATTGACCGGAATAACTATATTATTTTAGACCAGAGTAGGAAAGATCGAAAAACATTGAATGGCTGTCTTCAGTCCGTCTGATTAGTTTTAGGGCCCAATATGTGATGTTTGGAAACATTCACGGGCCCCAGATGTCAAGTGTTTGTGAATCGGTTCTGATCTCATAATTCGTGACGTGAATTGCGAGCCGCAAGTATCGCACGCATATTCGATCACACGCATATTCGATCTTCCTTGAGTGGGAAAGAGTTTGAATCAGAGCTTGAAACTTGGTGTCAATAAAGTTCTTTTCTTCGTTTTTCGATATATGAGATTTAATTTAGAGAAAATGACATACCAGAAACCCTTTTATTTCAATGAAAATAAGCATTAGTTTCAAGGTCATTTTGAGTAGCGTACACAAATCTGCATGCTTTAGAAAGCAGCCAGTGAGTTTGTAATGTTTATTGTATTAATTCTCTTGCGAGATGGTTGGTCTAGGTTTGTGTAAAGTTTCAAGTTCATTGGGTTATTTTACACCGTGAACGGGGCTTCGTCCTTTGACCTAAATTTTCGCGGTTTTCATCGGCCCGTGACCGCACCTAGGCCGCATTTCAAACTCTTGCAATTTTCTCAAAAAATAAAATACCTTGGAACTTTAAAATATGATTTTCGAAAATAGTTAATCCAAGGGTATCTTCAGACGAAATATCAGAAATTCGACCAAGTGGTCGCTGAAATGCAGTTCTCGTTTCTTACAGGCAGCCGCTCTTAACACTAGTTTACAAAATAAAAGTAGTAATACTAAATGGAGCAATTACTTAGTTAGTCTTACATTTTTAATTATCATAGGGATTTCAATATAGTCATCTTCTTTTTCCAGGACTTCAAAAAGCAATTGGCGAAGTACCATTTTGAATGTAAAGAAAAAGTTGTGTTTTCAACGTGTGGACGGATCCTAAACCGGCTGGTGAAGGAAGAAGTTTTTCCTAGAAAGAAACGAGTGTACACTTTACCTGTTGACTGGGAAACTGGCTGAGCACAGAGGTGATGTTACTGGCATAGCTGGACAAGTGTTTCTTGATACTGTCCTCAACTGTAGGAGGAATACGTCCTGAAATTGACGAAATCATTTCCTGCAAAGAGGTGAAATGATCACGTGAACATTGTCGCCACTGGGGAATGAAATTCGCGTAAAAAATGCTCAAGAATTTCGCAATAAAAAAAAAAACAACGTAACATTAACCAAAAAAAAAGATCAACTGTTTGTTTTTTCGGTATATGAAAAAAAAAAAGTTAACCAATCAAAGTTCTGAAAGAAGACAATTTAAGTCTTCAACCATGGGCAAACTTACTGCAGCACACGAAAGATCCAATTTTTCACAGTACTCTTTATGCGCTTTTGATTTGAATGGGCAATTATGGGAGAAGTAAACAGCGCAATTAACCAATCAGAACTCGAGGAAAATACATATAATTAACGCCAAGTGCAGGAAAACGCGTGCGAACTGGTCACGATTGGTTTTGGTTAAATTACTTCTGATTGGTTGAAAAAACGGGGCGAACTTTGCCATCAAACACAGAGGGAAGAAAAGCAAAACCAAAATAATTACCGAAAATTTACTTTCGACACTCAATAGCAAAACCACTCTAAAAGCTCCAGATTCAAGTGATCAAACATAACTGTATCACAACTCGCATCCAAGAGTGCCAGATAGTGAGAGACAAGAGCATATTACTTTATTTACATATTTACTTCTTAGAATTGCTGGTATCTAACCTGTAATTCCAGTAAGGGCAATGCTGGGTCCTTTAAAGCCTTTATTAGCGTGCTAACATTCTCTTTCAGTCTCTGCGAAAAATATGGTTCCCCAATGCTGTAACCGTCCATGATGTTTTGAAGATTCTCCCGGGCAAATTGAAAAACCTGTCAAATAATTTCAGCATGTATTAAACAGTAAGTCCTAAATAGCGAGACAGGACAATAATTATGCACAAGTTTTTTAGGGCCTCTTCATATGAGCCCGGTAGGCGGGACGAATTTTGTGTTCTGTTCAAATGGGAAATTTTATCCCGGTTACCGAAATGAAAAATGTCCAAAAGGCTAGGCCCCCAAATTACCCGTGGAACCGCGTTCCGACTTGTCAGTAACCTTACAAGCTATTCGCAGTTGAAAATGTTTCGTCCCGGAGAGTCCCGGTATCCGGGCTGGAGTGTTCATATGGGAAAAATTTCTAGCTCGGTTATCGAGGACCGAGATCTCGGTCACCGGGCCAGCCAGAACACATCGAAATTTTGTAAAGACAAGATTGGCGAGGCGAGAACTCGGAAACCGAGCCAGCCCGGTCGACCGAGCTCAAATGAAGAGGCCCTAACTCAGTGTTGAAATTTATAAGTTGGAAAAGAAGATGACGAATAGAAGAAAAACAGGCCTCGTGTTTACCTGATGCAATTTTGTTCCTTTTGTTTTAGGTCCACAAGTTTCAGGAAACTGACCAGTATAGAGCTGAGCCTGAAATAAAAATCAAAAATAAAATGTTTCTGTAAACACAGTACTGCGTAAGGCATAACGAGTTGCCGTACACAATTAACCATACCTGTGTGACTTTACTGGGATCATCAAGTTCCAACTTCGCCACAACTGAACCAGGTTCCAGTACTGCTCCAGGGTTCTTTACATAATGCACACTGTTGAAGAGTCAGTCAACAAAAATAAACTGAGAGTTTTAACAAACTTGCAGTGGTTGGGGAACTTAAGCAACGACGACGGCGACGGCAACGACAACGCCGCAAAAGAATAGGTTTAATGAGCGGCGCACATGCGTTTGAAATTTTGGTACATTTCTTCGCCATTCTCTGCAAAACTACAACGTGAAATGACCTCAAGGTTTTATGGAGAACGCTTCTTTACTCGAACGCCAAGCCTACCAATTTGGTTCCTGGATAGTTCGCTGTTTTTGTAAAAGTTGAGTGAAATGAAATAATCGTGAAGTAACAGATTGTCAAATACAATGAAATTATATTTTCAAATGACGTTTCCGTTTGCGTCGCCGTTGTCGTTGGTAAAGTACCCTATTACTGCACTCCAAACTACATAACTCAAGTAGATACTGTAGATTAAAGAAGTTTCATTTCCAAATTGTTACCTAACTTTACGAACTTGAATATATAACAAAGCCAAACTGTGCTAAAACACAAGTTCAAGCTTTTTAAATTGTTCTTCTATAAACTGCACCTTTATAGCAAATGCATGATCTAAAGAAAAATGATACCCTTCTAAAATGGCTTTACAAAACTTGTTTTCGATGATTGTAAGTTTGAAGAGATGTAAATTTTCAGAAAATAACTACGTACATACATGTATCCAGTCCGCTTATCTCGGCAGCATAATTTGTTGGAGTACGTTTGGAAACAAAACTCAAGAACTTACCAACCACTTTCATTCACTGTCAAAGGCATCACCATCTTCATTACCTAGAAAAAGACGCCATTTCTTGAACATTTTAATCTTGAATAACGGAGCAGAAGGTCATTTAACACCATGAACGTGAAAATGCACACTAAAGGCTCCAACGTGGCAAACCACGCTTAGTCCAAGAACCACCAGATTGACTTTGATAATGCGTTAATTATTGACAAAGCCAACTATCGCCATCTTGAGACCCTCAAGTCTTGGCATACTGAAAAAACTGTTGACGCTGACAACAAGTCATGCCGCTCTCCAATCACTTTCGCATTTTTTTTAATCAGACACTAATTTTCACACCTCCAACATTCTTATTTTACACTTTTTTCGCATTCACTAGTTTTCTACTTTTTAATTATTCATTCTACGTACAGTCACATTTTTCTATCCCTTGAAGACAACCAGACGGTTGTCGAAAGCTCACAGATTTCTAAACTTTTAACCAGAGAACGTTTTAGGCAAGACTTCCGAACAGCCCCATACATTAATTATGTATACATTTGAAATCCGACTCAAACTCTATAAAGTTCGTTCTTGGTGTAACAGGGTTAGTATGACAGTGATGCGTGTTAAATTAATGTACGGGGCAGTGCGGAAATCTTTTCAACGTATTATCATTACTAAGAGGAGAAGACACCTTACTAGACTACATGACACCTGATCTAAAAAAGCAATACTCACTTCAATCTCAGCATACGATTCTCCTTGAAAGACGTGTCCTCCATCTTCAACAACAAACTGAATGAGTTTCCCAGCCGAGGGTGACCTACAAATACCACAGGCGTTATGCTTCAGTCAATTACAGTCGAATCTGTATTAAGCGGCACCGTATCAAGTGGTCACCCTCTATTAAGCGGTCAGTTGTCAAAGTCCCGAAAATTACTGGACAATGACAAAGATCAAAACATGTTCACAAACATGTTGTATACTCCCCCTAGTGTTTTTTTTGATTTCACTCGAAATATTTTTTCTTTACGTTTCAACGTAATATCATCTAAAATGACCTAGCTTAGTTACCCAGTTGATCAAATTTGTATTGAACAAGATGAGAACCTAATTACAGATCTATAAAGTTTAGATTTTCATAAAGAAGAGAGGTTGCTATAGCCTACGAGAACAAAAAAGGCTTATGACTCTCGCAAGATCCAGGTGATAATTAGCACCGTTTCTTTTGCAAAAGAGATAACCCATTGGATAAGACCACTTACTCTTTGAAAGACCAGGGAAAGTGGGGTAACTGCTGGCCACAAGGAATGGGAGGCGGCGTGGTCTAGTGGTTAGGGCACCGGACTCGTAATGCGGAGGTCCCGGGTTCAAGTCCCGCTCTGACCACTTGGATTTGTTTCACGGTACATGTAGCTCCGTTTTCAAATCCAGGGACACGTCTTGTAAATAGCCAACTGGCCTCCCACCAGTTGGGATTTTTAACAAATGTTATGTCCAGTTTCTATATTTATTTCATTGATTGATAGTGTCTCCAATTAGCGCTACAGCGCTAAATACTTAGACGCTTAAATAAAGTCATTTATATATTTTTTATTATTTATGTTCCTCTTAGTGTAAGAATGATCATGTCTGGTGATACAAGGTGTAGCAAAAGTCACCTCTAACATTTGACGTAAGCAAAAAAAGGAAAGAAAACTGAAGCATGTACGCACTTACCTCAAAACTGTTGGATCATTTTCTTTCTGAAATATGCACGTCTTACCGCTGATTGTCAATCTATAGCTGTAGAAAATAAAACGAAAATAAAATAAATTAAAAAATAACAATCACGTTGACACACACACGTGAACTTCTAATGGCAAACGTCATCTTTCATAATTTACAGATGTACATGCAAATCCACTGTCCTTGATATAAGTAGCGAATGTTTGGTTTATGAACACAGTTGATTTTTAAAGGTAAATTGGACACCGTTAAGAGATTCGACGGCCAATTTACCTTGACTTATCAACTCTGTTGATAAACCAAACATTGGTTTCTACTCTCCACCCACGCGCAGCACCACAGTTTCTTTACAAACAAACCCCCATATCCGATGCTCACAGCAACTTCATCCAAATACAGCTAAATGCTCAGTAGTCCATACTGTACTGTATTACTGGACTTATCACTGTATCGCCAGATTCAGCTGAGACTCAATTAACGATGCCTGTTGGTGGTTGGTTGTCCAAGAAGCAATAAACGGGGCAGTTCAATTCAATTCAATTCAATTTTATTCACAGTTATTACAACGAAATAGAATATATTTTATAGAAAGAAAAAAAAAATTAAACGTGCAGAGCAATTTATTTAGTGATTTTACATTCTACGGAAGAAGTGCGTAGTGGCCAAAGGAGCAAGGCTTTCGTGTTGCAGTGTCACATCTTTTTAGCGTTACTTTGAATAGCAAAAAACACATGTTTGATAATGGTGCAATTTTGTTAAAAATAACCCTACTTGAGAACAGAAACTAGTATCATTCATTTTTGTCTTGCAGATGGCTTGGATGGAAATGGATTACAACTTGAAAAAATTGGCCAATTTTTTCAAGTTCCTCCTGTGCGTTTTAGAGGAATTGACAAAAACTGATTACAGTTTATTGTTCCTCGGAGAAATAATTTCATATTTTCTTCCCGGTGCTCTGAGAGCGATTTCACGTTAAAGAGTTTTGGCCAAAATACAGCAAAATCTCCATGACAGCGCCTCTTTTAACATTAATTACATCCATTATGAAATCACTGGTGATCCTTGGAATCTGATTGGTCCAAAATGGTGCGATCTATTTCCAAATTGCACCATTTTGGACTCTAAATCGCATCATTTTAGACTCTAAATCGCATCTTTTTAACCAGCCAATGAGAAAGCGGGATTATTTAAATTGACCAATCAAATTGCAGGAAAATTTTAGACAAAGAAAGCCACTGTAAGACAACTTTGAAACTTGTCACATTTATGTAACAAAACTAGGCTTAAAAATGGATGAATTCAGTTACTTACAGTTCTGGGTGGGGGAGGCTGAAATCTTTTATTTAGACACTTTTTTGGGCAATATTGGGGGATTTCAAAATGGATGTAATTAAGTGGTAATTGAACTTCGTGTCGTGCAATTTTGGTCTGAAATCATACTTGTGATTTCAAATCAAACTCGCGCTATCGCGCTCGTTTGATTTTGAAATCACGCGTATGATTTCAGACCAAATTGCACTCCACTCAGTTCAATTACCAACATAAACCATACACCTGTAATAAATTGTCACAGGATGCCTGGGAAGTCTTCTGATTATAAGCTTGTCAGGCACCTAATTTTGAGTTATGAATTGTCAGTAGTTTTTCTCTCACGCTAACCTGTCCACTTCTTCCTTCATGTAGGTGGTGTGACTGCTGTCATTCCAAGACAAAAGTAATCCACCATCGCTCATTCTAAATTGACAATAACAAAATCACCTTAGATTGTTTTCTTTTAACATGTTATGCGAACCTTCTTCTGCCCATCTGCAATCCTTAATTATCACAAGGGGTTTGAAATGTGCACTTGTCGACGGGGGGGTGGGGTGGGTGGTACTCCTCATGATGGGCCATAAGGGTGTGGAGTGACAAGCATCCCAGCAAACCTGGAGCAGTACTCCCAGTTTTTAAGTGAAGAGGATGTATCAACAAAGCTGAAATTTCATATCCCCTCTCTGCGCACCTAAAGCCAAAACAACATTCTGCAAATACATGTAATATAAAAATTGTATTTCCCATCCCCAAAACTAAAACTAAAAAAACATTCTTAACAAAATCCAGAAATCACGAAAATGTACAGAAAACTTGCATTGGTATTTGTATGTTACTCTATAATAATATTAATCATGTTATTCGTCAGCTTTATTACTTCCATGGGTAATTATTTCATGACATATTCCCATTGAACTCTTTCTACTCACCAAAAGTACCTGCTGAAACCTTACTACTCACTCAACCCCACCCCACCAATGGGCAAAATTGTAATTTCCCTCCCAATACATGTACATGTATGTAATAAAATTGAGAATTTTAATTTCAAAGACACCCCTCTGGGATCCCAACCATGGGGCATTTAAACATTATTCCCACTTATGTTTTGGGACCTTATATTACGAGATGTCTGTCAGCAAAATTCTTCCATTCCTTTCCGAAGATTTTCACCGCAACAAAATTAGGAATTAAAATACCTGTGAGCTTCTACTTCTGTCCAGGAATCATTCATGTCCAGGAAAAAAGTGTTTGGTCCAGACTTGTATACCTTCAAAGTAACCAAGAAAATGACATCAAAAGTGTGCAATGTGATTGGAGGTTTCTCGATTTCGATGTGTCTTATTCAAGTCAAAAAAGTGAAGGAAATGCTGTTTTGCTTGTGGTTTCTTCGCTTCACTCACTTACTGACCCATTGGAAACAACTGGGAAAAAGTAATTAGTTTTGTGCAAGATAAGTGAATCATAATTTATGCAAAAATTTACCCTTCAAGGGTATTTTGCCTAATTTAGAATTCCCAGGTATTTTTTGTACAGTTTATGACTATGCAGGAATAGCAGATCTTAGCTAGGGCTATTAGAATTGAAAAAGAAAATCAATTGGGGATAACCACACAAAGTAACAATAATTCAAAAAAGCTGTAAAATATATGGCACTGTTCTCCAAAATATTTCATGAAACTTAATTTGCTACGAAAATGCAGGGTTACTGATAACACCTAATTTTCTTTTTAGATTTCATTAAAGCTTTCTATAATCTGCGCAAAAATAAATTTGTCTTAGAATGCACTGCCCTAAAGAAAACAGAGCTTGTAGGACCATCCTGAGATGCGCAGATTATGCACAGTAGCAAAATGAGGTACTATCCTTAAGTATATCATCATAATCGTCAGTAATTATCACTCACCTTTAAGATATACTTTGTTCCATCATTAATAAGTTCAACATCTTCATGGTTTGCTAAGCAGTCCATTGAAAGGATCTGTCCCCTGTAAAATGGGACAACCCAATAATAATAATTATTTGTATAAATATATTGTTGTTACTACACTGTAATACTAACACAAAAATTAATAATTTGACATTAATACTTAACTGTGAGTAAGTTTATTTCTAGAGTATGGCATTATGCATATGGGAGTACCAGAAATGAAAAATATACAAACTGGTATCTTAACATTTGCAGTAGTGTGTTTATATTTATGAAACATGATGAAACACAAATTTTACCAAGAATGACCAGGTTATGTTTGTATTTCAATGATCAAAATTCAACAATTGAATGCCTTTTGCAAACAAGATCCTTCTGCACTGATTAATAAGTACACCTGAAAACACTGCACTTATATCTATTCAAATTTTTGAAAGGGATGGCCAATGAAAGCTCCAGTGCTCTTTGTGAATGACACCAAATTATGAGTTTTATGGCCATGAGAGGTTCAGAATGATGTAAAGGAGAGGAGAAAGGGGAGAGGAAAAAAGACCATTCAAACGTTTGTCTTTATATTGGCACTCGATCGCAATCAGAGAGACTGCATAATTATTGTGTTGTGTGCATGAGTGGAAATTCTGTGCTATCACTTTTATATTATCTTTTCAATCCCATAAATTTTAATTATTCTTCCTGCTCTAGAGCATAATATTATGCATTGTACATGATCTAAAACTGGACACATACCGCTCAAGAGCAGACTTAAAGTTGACAAATCTTTTGCTGATTCCAGCCTCTGCTATATGAACTGCGCCACAGATAACACCAAGGATTGCATCTGGACGTTCTGCCTGCAGAGGAAAGCGCATCACATTTCTCATCATTGAAACGTTTTGTTTCCTACACCTTTTTCAGTGCATTGATGAACACAAGCATTCTGCTATTGGGAGATACTTAAGGGAAATACACAATCAGACAACTAATGATCAGCACCGACAATTTTCCATTCCTGAAGAAATGTCGTGAAAGGCTGGATTGTTTAATCTACAAAATGTTCTTCATCAAAAATAAGAAACGAGGTATGTCCAGAAATGCATGCTAATGAGATGCATGAACTGTATGATAGACATCACAAAGTGTCCCATACCCTAAATTCTTACTAAAACGCAAATAATTCTGTCAGACATGAAGTCATATCAAAACGACAAAAAGATCTGTCTTATATAAAGTACCCAAAATCAGGGTTAGGTGCATTTCTGGACATAAGTGCAAGAAACCCAAACTGAACACTTAACCCAACCCTATTATAAAGCAAAACTATTTACCTCATGATTAACAACCTCTGCATCTCACATTGTATTTTTAATCACATGCAACTAATTAAACTGTCACACTCTTTTCACTACGGACTGATAAGCGAATTTGAAAACGATGACATAGAGTCATTGAAATGTTATAGTCACTGGCTGAGTAAGTGGCCTGGCCCGCTGCTGGAGCACAACCCAGTCTGTAGCATGAATTAACCCCTTCAGTGCCAACATCAGCATGTTTATTCTCCTGAATGCCCTCCATATTTTTCTTACGCTACTAGTTGGGAGATTTTGCCGAAAAATCAAGGCATTTTATTTTTGGTGATTACTTCCTTTATTCTCCTGGCTTTATAAATGTTTAATCAAGCAGGGACATTGTGAGGAGAAATCACATGTTGGTCATGACCACTGGGGTTTAAGCCGGTTAAACCAGAGCATTGCTACTCCCTCACAGCAGAGACATTCATTACTAATTAACAGTAATGACACAGCTGAGACCAACTGAACCTTAAGCCACTGAAATCCACTGATCAATAACTTAAACCACACCTAACCTGAACTTGTTTAGAAATGAGAAAGTCCAACCATCCAGTGTCAATTTTGTTGTTTGAAAAGAACTCATGTTCTAACAGCTTGATGAGGTATTCCACAGTGGTGCGGAAATCACCACGGATAGAGATCTCTTTCAGGGCTAGGACCATGTTCCTGGGTTTGAAGACAGAAGAAATATCACAAAAAGTGCTTCTCAAAAATCTCACGTGTGTTTACAGACAGAAATTTAGGCATTGACTGGAGTACCAAACCTTATTAATGTAGCTTCACGCAGCTACAGGATAATTTTGAACCTCGATCACCAGATATTTTTAATCATGGGATCCCTGGCAGAATGAATTAACAGAATTAATTCACTAACAAGTGGAAAGTGGATGTACAGTCAATTTTCTTACTTCACACACTATATGGGAGTGCAAGGCTGTACCAAAATACATGCCGCTTCGTGCTTTGTGCCAAGCAAGTTTAAGTTCTTAGGTTTGACTCCTGATAGGAGCACTCGGATTTCCTTTTTCTGATTATGCCTGTGTCATTCAGTGGATAATACATGTACATCATTTTCATTTTCATTCACGGCACCAGGCTTAAAATATTCCATCACATTTATTACATTGTACATGCAACACAATGACATTCAAAACCTAGCAGCTAGTATGCAAGATGTTTGTCCCATTGAACCTAGATTAATGGCCTTAGTTCTCACGAGTCTCCTGTAGCTCAGTGGTAGAGAATCAGAACTGTAATCGGAAGGTCTTAGGTTCACCTCCTGATATAGGAGCACTCAGATTTCTTTTTTCCAAGTATGTCTGTGTCATTCAGTGAATAATAGGTCATACTCAAGTTTAATGTGCTTTCTCCTTCCACGGATTTAAGAGTTCAAACAACTGTTTCGCAGTCGACTCACCTCCTTGCTGCTTCTCTATCCTCTCCCCAAGCAAAGCAGTGGCCAAATTGAGAATCAGCAAATTCATGAATGCTAGCATCAGCTCCAACACTGAAGTAACCCCAGACGTTTTTCATACTGCGAAATGTCAACTCTTTAACTGTACCACTACTGGGTTTAAAACCCTGAAAAAAAAAAGGGGGAAACAACTGTTGCACTTCTGCATGTTCCAATCAATCAATCAATCAATCAATCATTTCACTATTGTAACACGTTATATCTGAGTTTAAAAACGCGTTCAAAATACAAATGAGCGATTATCAAGGAATTAACCCTCAATGTTTCTTTTTGGGATGGTAAATTTAAGTTTCCCTGTTGCAGATTCATTTGTAACATTATTACATGTAGCTGGAACAGTGAGAGAAATGTTTCTTTTCATGAAAACTGGATGAGAGAGGCTGGACCAGGCCTTTCCCTAGATATCGACATTTAGATTGACAAGTGGGCCCCACAGAGAATTGTGCCAACAAATTTGTTTCAGTCTGTGGTCTTAATTGAGGAAAAATACACTTTTTGTCTACACTGTCTCTCGATGTTCACTCTTTCAATCTTGGAAAATTAACAAAACAGTATGTCACTGTACAATAACTTTAAAAAAAATTGGGCTGTATACAGCAAGTTCTTTATATGAAACATGGTGCTGTTGAACCAAAGTTGAAACCACTTTTTTTAACTGCTGGCTATAACTACTTTAGAAACCACCTTAAGGACAAAACTAGAAGTACTAAGCCTACTGGGGTGATTGCTGGTCCTTTCCCTGATGAATTGCCTTCTGCAATAGAAGCGATTGAAAGCTCCAAGAAAAGAAACATAGTCAAAACACTGCGAAACTATTATAAGAGCATTAGCCCTTCCGACCAATTCCAGAAGTACTGAATCATGTTTTATACGGTACCTCATCTGGGTTTTCTGAAGTGATGCGGGTTGCAATGACATGTCCCTTAGGCTTAGGCTGGTAATTCTTGTGACTAAATTAGAAAGGATATAAAATCAAAGTTAGCTGTATCAGTTTACACAAAACTGTTATACATGTACATATCAATCATCATCATCATCATCATCATCATCATCGTCATCACCATCATGAATAAAAATATTTCTATGGTATATCACTCTAATCAGAGGGATACGTTTTTGTTATGTGATCCTCAACTGAAAACCATCCTGCATGAATGAACATGTAAAGTGTAACTGAGCAGAGGACCCAGTTCTGTACACCACTTTTGTGACGTTGGTATCCTGAGCCTTAAAGATTACCCTCCCTTGATCGAGAGAAATTAATTTCACCATTACCATCATCACCACCATCATCACAGTGGCCTCAGGCCAACTAATATTCCTGAGTCTCTACAGCATCAGCATTTGATTAAAGATGTCAGCAATTTGCAACATTGTATTAATTAATGATAACATTAAAAGACATACTTGTCAAAATCTATGGGCTCCTTTCCAAAAGGGTCAACACCATACATCGTTCTAACATCTTTAATGTTGTACAGTGGAATTCCCATAGCAATCTGCAAGAAAATAAATCATGTTTAATCAATGCACAGCCAAATAAAAAGAGCTATTAGTCATTATGGAACTTCTGGATGCCAGAAAGTTTTTACCTGGAGCTGAGCAGCAGGAAGGTTTATGTCAGAAACCATCTCTGTGCAAGGATGTTCAACCTATAAATTAAAATAATAGCAATAACCCAAAAATTGAATATAATTTTTACTAAATAAATGTCTCTATCCAGCAATAATTGAAACAGTTGGGAGAATAATATTAATACTGATTTGTAACAGTGATAAAAAACAGTCGACTCTTAACTGTCTAATAAAGATTATCATTCAAAACTGAGTACTGATTGGTTTAGTGGCCATGGTATATGACTCATTAAACCATGCCCCACAAATATGGCAAAAGTACGCCTCAGGGGGAAATGAAGATATTACTAATTAAAATCAGCAAGATTTTGAAATTTTTCGTGGTTGTTTTTAATAAAACAATAATTCCACAAGTGCGCATGTTGGATATGAGATGGCTTATGTATCTATCATCTATCAATGTGCACTCGTGGAACAATTGTTAAATTAAGTCTGTCATCCAAGACTTGACATCTTTATATTTAACTAAAAGAATTTGGATGTTTAATAGCCATTGGCAATTTTGCCTGGAAAAATTTGAGATGGACTTATCTACTTGAACTGAATGCTTCTATAGCTAGTGTCTGAGGCCTCAAGAAAAACAAATAATGTTTGCAAGCACTTACAGGTTTTACAAATAAGTAACTGTCAAGCAAAAAGGCAACTTCTCAAGTCTGTCAGAAGATAATACCTGTAATCTTGGATTGAGTTCAAGGAAGTGATAAGTGTGATCCTCGGCATGATATAAATATTCCACTGTTCCTGCACTGACATATCCCACAAGACGGCCAAGCTTCACTGCATCCTAAACAACAGATAACACAATTTATTGGACACTGAAAACAGGTGACATTTTAGACTGACCCTGACAAGTTGGCATACAGTTAGCTACTATAACCAACTGCCTCGCTGTAGGTGGGTGCCTGTGACACAAAGGGGCTTCCACCATGGCTAGCCACAAGGGGGAGGGAGGGGGGGGGGGGTTGCGGTACTTGACCCATGTTTGGCTATAGGGGTGCTGCTGGGGATTTTACGCTGCGTCTGGCAAAGCCCTGCAACCCTATTCATTTTACAGCCATCTACCTGTAGCTGATCTCATCATGAACTATAAAAGGCTTATGCCCAAATTATAGTGACAGACTTTCCATGTTTCTCACCAGGATCAAAACAGCCACAAATGTTGCATTAAGCATTTTGCTGCACAGTACTGCATTTCGCAATTGCAAAAAAGAATAATTTGCAAAAATAACATTTTGGAAAATACCTCTTCCATCTTCCTGAAGACCTCAGGCTTAGCGATGGCAGCTGGTGCTTCCTCAATGATTTTTTGATGCCTGCGTTGCACTGAACAATCTCTTCCAAAGATGGACATGGCATTTCCGTACTCATCAGCCAAAAGCTGTACTTCCAAATGCCTTGCACTAATTATTAGAAATAAATAAAAAAAAATAAACATGTGCAGTGAATTTGAACACTTTCACATCAGATTGAGGAGAAAAAGAATAATTATTATAATTAATAAATATTTTTTTAATTATTAATATTAATTATTAATTATTAACAACAATATAACTATTTAATTATAATAATAATTATTAATAATAATTATCAAATAGGAGAAACATCATTGCAGTTACTATGCAACTTAAGCAGTTGTGAAAAGAAAGTCTAAAAAAATTTTTGGCTTGAATGGGATTTGAACCCATGACATTTGCGATGTCGGTGCAGTGCTCTACCAACTGAGCTATCAAGCCAAAAAAAAAATTTTTTCAGGCTTTCTTTTCGCAACTGCTTAAGTTGCATAGTAACTGCAAGAATCTTTCTCCTATTTGCTCTTTCATCCGCAGTTCATAATAATTATATGTTTCATAAATTTACATTTAATAATAATTAATTGTGTTGGGCAATGTCTAAATTGTTCTTATTGTGAAAGCCAAAAGGAACAATATTTAATAGAAATCAGGGAGTGCATGCAAATGATAGAGTGACATATATTCTAGGCAGAGTGCACTTAAACTGGTCTGCAAGCAGTTTTGGGAAACAATTTTGGACTTGCACTATGTTTTATGTTGTCACATTGTTGGGGTATTTCATACAAGGTTGTGATCCCTGAAAAGTTCAACCATTTGCAAGATGGACCGCTTTCAAGAGAGATATTAATATTTGCAACTATTTTTGAAAATTATATAATTTCTGTATTTTAGTATTTGGAGTGGAGAAACCACATATTAAATATTAAATATTAAATAAATAAATAAATACCTAGCAGACAACAGCACCTGGAGAGGTGCTAGTTGTACTTAACTTCACTTCATAAAAATGTCAACCATAGTTACTGAATGAAAACTGCAAGTGCTACTTATGTATGTTTTAGGGAGATTAACTGGAACTTTGTAGATTGCACAATGTAACATTTGTAAGAATTTTTGTTAAATAATCAAGATATTTGTTAAAGAAACGTTGGAGAAAGAGGATGTCAACATATGAAATCTTCATGGAAGCCATATATACTTACTTTTTTGCTAGTTTCATAACAAACACAGGTGAGCCAGGGACTTCAGTTTGAACCTGTAGGAGAGATACATGTACAATTAATTTAAAAGGTTTAATAATTTACACAGCATTATCAGTTACATGCCAAAGTGAATTTTTTTTGCCTTGAAATCAAAATGCTCCAACCAAGCTCTATAATTTATGGTCCAGAGACTGCACCTAGTTTTTTAGAAAAATACTTTTATCATACATTGAACCTGTAATAACCTGAAACAACTCAAATGAAGCACACATGATTGCAAACAAAAGAAATCATGCAGTTAAGCATCAGTTCCTTTTTGTGTAGACCACTTGCAAATTGCATTTTATAAATGAATGAAAATTAAGGAGATAATTTCTTGTCTTTTAACCTTGAGAATGGTACCTTGTTTGGCTACTGCACATACATTCTCCATATCTTGTTATGGTCTGAGAAAATCTGATTTCTTAAGGATGGTGCCAACTTCATGTAAATTCAAAGTTTCTTTGCGGAAATTAATATTTAATTTATGACTATGTGAGAAGAGATTACATGTATACATGTACATGTATCTTACCAAGTCTAAAGTAATTAAAAAAGACCTGAAAAACAATTGTTAGTACCAATGACCATTTTTAATAGCCCTTTGGACTTCAGAAGTGAACTCATGAAATTCTTCACACACAAATACCAGTACTAGATGTAACTTTTTTAATTTTCATCCACTTGAGTTAACAAAATTCTGTGAGTACTGTTAATGTTAGTACTTGGGGTGGTGAATGGTAAATTGGCAAGACAGTGCAGACTATAGCGTTTTTCCTTGTGAACCATTTTTTTAAATTGTGAGGCTGAGACTTTAAAAGTGTTTCAAATGCATGCATGAGACGTTCAAACTTTTGAAATTGAAATTCGAGTACCGACGTCTTAAAAACCAGCCTTAAGTTAGCAGCAAGTTTTGTGGAATTCAGACAATTTAGGATTAAATCTTATTTCTCGGAAAATTTGAAAGTTGCTTTATTAAAATTCTATATCTAGGCTTAGTAACGAGAAGACATCATTTAAGGTGGCCGAACACAGTTTGCGCGCGCTTTACAGATTCTGTTAGTGATGCTATCAAGCGCGTGCTAGGGTTGTGGTACGTAAATACGGCGGTCGATAAAGTGATCCCTCAATTTCACATGAAAGGGATAATAAAGGTAAGTTTTGATCCTAAATAACTAAGTTTCTTGTTTCTGGACTCTTTTTGTTTTCTTTCCGAGCAAAAAAGTCATTCACCGAGACCTTTTGCATGCTTTTCAACTTTGCCATGAAACCCAATTAAAGCCACGCATGCGCATTTGACCAAAAAATTGCGACTGGTTGTTTTCTTGGAAATGAACTGTTTTCTAAGGAACCGCTCATTAGAATTTCGTAAAATTTGGCATGAAAATAGTTCCCTAAAAGCGTAACTCGCCTACAAAGAGAAACCTAAATCTAACAGAGGGTATCTTCACAAAACATTAAAATGCAAAATCAATATTTACAGGAGATCTGTCTGTTAAAATTACATGAAAATAGTGCGACTGTGTCAGTGTTTTGTGAGTTTATCTGGATACAAAAAATGGAAAAAATCTAATGAGTACATTTTCTAAAAATAAAGGAAACCTACAATATATGGACGTTTAATAGTTCGCTGCATTGCCATGGAAACGGTACTTAGCTCAACAAGACGTACAAAAATCCATTCTTTTTTAGTTAGTCTTACACCATATCAATTTTGGGCGCCCAGAAGTACATAGTTTTCAAATAACGTCTTCTAACACCTGTACAATAAAGAACTGTATTCGGCCACCTTAATATTAAAACAAACAGACAAATTGCAACTTCAGAGACCTCCTTAGCCTTGCAAAAAACTGAGACTCCGCAATGGCTCAATGTCAAGACTGTGAGATGTAGATACCGCCCAAAAAATGTGACTGCAAGACTCACAAAATTCTGGTAAAATTTTGCAAGACCCATGGAATGTGTTGAAGGACCATTTGCCACCCCTAGTAGTAAATATATTATTAATTATTTATTAAGTAATTAATCTTGGAGGATTCAATGGAGGCAAACCTGTCTTAAGAAGTTTGTAAACTCGTCGTCATTTGATGCTTTACGGATTCCTTTGCCACCACCTCCTTCAGACGCCTTGATCATGACAGGGTAACCAATATCCCTGGCAATCTAAAACATTTCAATAGACGTAAGAATAAAATAATTTTTCAAGCTTACATTATCAATATCATAGCATCCTTGCCTTACATGCATAGACTGAAAATTTGCATTTGACGTACACGTAGAAAGAATGCACTCCTAATACAGATTGGAGTCGTGATTGTACGGGACAATGTTGATTGCCGTGAATGAATGGATCTTGGGAGACATATCTGGCAATTCCCCCGCAGATTTCGCAGTGGCGGATGACATATCAAAAACTTGGCAAAGGAGAGAGCTAGCCTGGAATCAAGATCATCGAATGCACTCCCTATAATCTTTGATTATTAATAGTTATGTAATATTATTAGCTGGTACATTTTGCTCACTTACATTTAAAATTTGGATGTTTATAAACAATGAACAGCACAACACATTAAAGGCTTGCTCATTCAAACTTTGTCAATTTTTTCCCCTCTAGCTATGGGTACTACATGTACCAAAGCAAAATGAACTTCATGAAATTTTTTAGTAGTGCATGGCCAGCTTGAATACATACATTAACGCATTATATGTATGTATGTTAGCGGTCTATAAAACTTTTGCAGTGTACATGTAGATGCAGATAGGAAAATACAGGAGAGCTATAAATGTTTCTAAGGGAGAATGACATACACTAAAGAGAGTGCGCTAATTATAATTAGTAAGTAAGTAAGTAAGTAAACTTTATTTAAGACAGGGTGGGCCAATCAGCTGCAGGGCTGTTATCCTGAGGGGCCCTGTATACACCTAAAATTATTATAGCAAAGTAATGAATTACAATGAACGCTTGTAGTCTAAAAACTTGTGGTATGAGAAAAAAATTACTATATATATGATTCTAATAAACACTTTTGGGCTAAAATATTACAGGATAGAAAAAAAAAAAAAAAAAACATTTGCACACTAAGAAAAATCTATGCAAAATCGTGTTTCATCATTAGCTGCTTAAAAGCCTCCAAGGACGCTGCCCGTTTGTTGTAAGAGTTAGAGGTTAGACATCATTTCAAAACAACAACACAAAATTAAATTCAAGTTTGGAAAACATGTTTCTGGATTAACTGTGAGTGATAAGTTCAAGGATGTTTGCAATATTTTTTATTATACACTGTAGGTAGTATTGAAAGAATTAAAGTACATGTAAGGAACATTCATGCAGTGATTAACATAAATTTCTCACCTTGATGCCTTCACTGACATCTTGTACACACCCCTTCATGTAGAGATCATGTGACACCCCAACAACTTTCCCTTCAACAATGTCGTCAGACTTCTCATCAAGAGTAAGACCTGTAAACCATGCAAACCATATCCAGTTACATAACTGTACATTGAGAATGAAATGAAATTGTGCTCTCCAAAATATTAAGCCCCTTATAATTCCTGAGCTGCAAAATTATCCTTCTGACACTATAAGCCTTTCCAAACTAGCTAGTAGACTTTTGGTTTCAATTGGTGTTTTCAGCTGTTAAGTATAATTATAAGTCTTTCAACCTTTTTTTAAACCTGCCTTTATTATCATATACAGTGTATGACTATACAAACTGGTACCATTTTGAAATGTGATCTTCAAATCATTTCCTCTAGCTTACATGTACATGTCATGTAATATTATTTAATAATATTATATTGTAATAATATTAATTATTATTTCTCTTGGAGACAAGCGGTTGCAAAAAGTAAGTCTCTCCTCCTCTGAAGTCTAAACACTTTATTTATTATTTTTCATTACTTATTATTAATAATGGATTTTTTTAATACATGTTGATACTGTATCCTTCCAGAGCAAAACTTATTCAGGGAATGGGCAAGTGTGTATTTAATTAAAAGTGATTCATTTTCAGTGAGAATACTCATGGAGAAGTGACCCCTTGATAACCACACAACATGCAAGATCCAACTTAGAAGAAATTTACTACACACTATACAGTATGTTCCTGGGGGTGGGCATTAATAATCATTTTTTTAAAAATTGAAGTTTGCAATGTACAGTACAATACAAATAAAATTATTTTATTTGTGTAACATATTTACAGAAAGAATACAAAGATGAAATAAACTACAGTAAGCTAAACTAAAGTAAGTAGAGCTTACATGTACAATAATTATTTTAGGCTTAATTCCTAGCTAGAACAACTAACAAAAATAACAATTATTTATTTTGATGCTGTTTGGTGAAAGCATTGCTTGAAGCTTTTTAAAAAAAATCAAAAGAGAAGAACTGACTGGAGAAAAAAACTGGTAAATGTATTCAACAGTTTTGTGGGTTTAAACACAGAGGGTTACATGTTTTAGATCTCACCTGTTCCACTCCAAGGGAGGGTGGGTACACCAACAGTCTGAGCAACTATAGTTGATGCAATTTTGTCACCAAGAGCCCACATCGCTGAGGCAGGGGGACCTACAGAAATCAACGATGATTTACAGTCAAATGTACAGAGTGTTCTAATAACACCTTACAAGTGCAAATTATGAAGGAAAATTCAAGTGTCTATCGTGCTATAGCTGATTGTGTCAAGTAGGCACTAATATAATAAGAGCTTTAGGATTTGGTCATCAATTCCTCGCTTCTAAAAGAAACACCAGAAGCATTACTGCCCACACAAGTTCATCTGGATATATGTTCAGTACTGCGTCTCCCTTAATTTTAATTAGCTGAGCTAATTAAAAGATGATCAGTGTTATTTCCTTGTTCGCATGACAATCAAAACAAAACAATTCCACTATTGCGAACAGACCAACTGAATAAGTAACAAGAGCTGTTCATTTGAAAAACAGCACATCCTAGCTTGTTTCTTATAGCCACAGGATAATCTGCCCACAATTAATTCCAAAATTCCACATCAGTGACCAACTCTCACATACAAGACATGATTCTCATGTCTTAAGGTGAGGCTCTTGTCTCTCAAGATGAGAGTTGCATACTGCCAATTTACTTTTGAGTGGTAATGTTCATGTACGGATGGATACTTGTCTTTCGGTAATTAATTTTGACCACCACAAAGAGATTCAAGTTTTGACTTTTTGATCATGCCCTTTGTCAGAGCGATTTTGTGCTTGAAACGTCAGCACTTGAATCTCTTTATGGTGATCAAATTACCTTAAGTTATTAAACAAATAAACCAAGTATTCGCTTCCACTATCCCAACAACATGGCACCAAAGTTTCTTTAGAAAGTTAAACTCCCTTTTAAAATAATGGATGGGACTGATTTTGTAGGTCTGTTGTGCATACAGAGGGGTGTCAATTTAACAGTACTAACAATATATTTGTAAAAAACAAGTTCCCTGAACTGTCAGCTGACAGGTAACAAATACTTAACTGACACTTTACTGATGGGTGGACAGAGATGGCAAAATCAAATCCAGCAGAGTATCACAGAAATCACTAAATTCATTGATCAGCTACATTAAATATCCTTCTATTGAATAAATTGCATAAAAGTGTACAATAACATGTCCGCACACTAACACTAGAAGATAGATAAGCGACTTGTACGATTACCATATAAATATACATACATGTATACTTCCATTTCCACCTGGGAAGGGAGGGGTGGGGTGGGATGTTCGGATCAGCACTAGTACTGAGAACAATCAAATGTTGTTTGTAACATATATATTTAATGTCATTGTTTCATGTTGTATTAATTTTATTTTGACTCTGGACATGCAGCCCTTGTACATGTCGAAGCTTAAAGACAAGTTTATTAGTTGAGATCAAGATTAGAAAATATTGAGATCTACGTTAGAGGCAAAGATACAGTACAATACCATTTACCTATAAAGGTGATTCCATGTTTGGAAAGGAGATCAGGCAGTTTAGGATTCTCAGAGGCATGTCCCCATCCTGCCCACACAGCCTATTACGAAAAAAGTAAACAAATAAATATTAATTCAATGCCAAAAAGCTTTTAAGGTACAGTTGAACTAGAACGAAAGTTAAACCGAATAAGTGCATTTAGACTAAATGCGAAAAAGAGGAAAAAAGAGGAAATTCAAAAGACAGAATGCTACAAATCAGGAATGAAGGAGAACACTGAAGTTACATTACACATGTTTGAAATGACAACAGAAGAACACTAAATAATAAAGAGTGAGATATTACGCAAAACCAGTCAGCTGTTAATGCAAATTCTACTATGATAACACACCTGTACAGGAATTCTTTTGGCAATATCCAAAATAAGTTCAACATTGGCATAATTATGGTTGTTTGTTCCACCAGGCACTGGAACATACTGATCAGCCATCTTGATATATTCCGCATTTGCCTGAAAAGCAAAGTTTTCTCAATAAATACAGGATTTGTGAAAAACGTCAAGTGCATGTATACATGCATGTTCATTGACTTCCTAGAGTTACAGGTAATTATATTTTTCTGGACCGTATAAGTCACACAAGGTGAGCCTTTTTTGCATGATCCTTCACCTAACACGTACTTCCGTCCTTGCGCATTTTAAAGAGCACCTGATCAGAAAATTTGTACAATTTTTTATCGTTTCTCGATTTCTTCTTAGCATAAAGACTTATTGTCAAATAAATGTTTAATAGTATCAGCAAAAATAAATTAAATACCGGTAGGAATTTTTTCTGCGTGTATGTGGGGTTGAGATGCAATAACCAAGTAATATGCAATGAAAAATTCAATACATTACACATTCAACTATTTAGCTATAAAATCGCTCATAACCATGAAATCTTACTCCAAGTACATGTACATGTGTCTCAACACTCACCCTGAGGTCCTCAGGTGTGACCATGGCAACAAACCGTATAGCCTTCTCATTGCCAAATAATTCGTAGGCCCAGCGTCGGACAGACCGCATACATTTGACAGCAGCAATACCATTGTTGGCTATCAAAACTTTTTCTATAACTCTTTTGCCACCAAATCTTTTAACAAATTCAGCTGGTGTGGCAATCTGAAATTACAAAGAACAGACTTGCTATAACTGCTTTGAAAATTTTGGAGACGCACCAGGAGCCCCCAATAATGAGCTGATTTGATTTTAACCTATCCCAAACATGAGCCCATAAATTGTTAGTGTTGTCCTTACATTTAAGTTGCAAGCTTAGTGTTCGAACTGTTTAAATTTTTATTTAACCCAATCAAAAAGTTACACTGTAGACAAAATGATCGTCATACAGCTATACCTTTGTTGTGATGTTTTGTTGAATTTCTCATAGCATGAAGTGGTAGAAAAGTGAAATAAAAATAATAAAGAATGATATTGATTACACCCAATCTGTTCTAATATTATACTCTACAGTGAAACCCCAATTTACGGACAAACACTTAATATAGATACTCCTTATTAGGAACAGTTTCCTTGGTCCCGTTCCATAAATTTTCCTTAAAATTAACCCGCTTAATAAGGACACTGTAATATGGACACTTTTTCTGGTCCCAACGGTGTCTGTAAAAACAGGGTTTGACTGTACCTGTAAGTGTGTTAAGTATAGTGCTCATTGTACAATATTAAAACTGGACCGAAAAATTAGGTGCAATATGGCAATTTCCTCTCACTACTTTCCTGATAAACGCATTTGAAAATTGGAATCAAAAGAAATTTTAACGTAAGTTTTTTAATGTAAAGTTCCATAAAATACCCGTACCAACTCCCCCATGAAAAGGAAAGGTAGAGTGTAAATGAAAAAGAGTAGACTTGAACTTCAGGTCTAAGTGGCTCACAGGACTGGTTTCTGTATCCAGAGGCAACTACAAGTATTGCTACTCTGCCCTGCCGCTTGGAATGCTAGTGCATCGCAGGGAAGCTACATGTACCCCCAGAAGTATGTCAAAGGTACTCATTTTCACACCTGGCTAAATAACGATAGCAGAACGCATGGACACCTTTGAATTAAGTAATTCTCAGTAAAGAGCTCTTTGATGCTCCATGGGTAAACAAATTACATTTAAATTTAAGGTTTTGTTTGAAGTGCAGTCTTGTTATTACATGTGTACAGGCATGCAGAAATTCTCTCAACAAACATTGTTAGAAGTTTGTAATGAGGATTATTAAACTTGTTTTTGAACTCTTAATTCAGTTCTTTTTTGTGTTCGTAGGTAATAGCAGGGGCCCAGCTTGTACATTGTTGTGCAGCTTGTAATTTTATTTTGATGCTCTACCACTGCTCAAGCTACAGGGGACTTGTAGGAGATAGCTAGGCCATTAAACTGGATATCAATGTCGATGTAGGGCATTCATGCGCAAGGGAATAAATTTGTCATAACCAAATCATGTTATTGACAAATCTTGTCCTACAAACAAGAATATAAGACTTGCCAAATGCATACTGTTCAAGGTAAACTTGCTGGTGTACAATTAGCCTGACCGTGCAATGCATCTATCAGCACTCTGTACAAGCTCATTTAACAGACTACCGTATCAAATTATGATCCTTTATATTTTGTAATATCTAGTCAAAGCATGACTAAAACCTAAGGAAAAGCTATATTGACAAATTTAAGCACACGTTAATTTGCGTTATATTGTGCTTCTCTTAGTAAACTTACTAAACTATGACGGCAGCATCGAGCTTTCATCTTGCAAAAGGTCTTTTACGTATTGCACAATCACACTCCCCCAACACACCCCCAAAAGTATTGTCTAGAAACCAAAGCAAATTTCACCTTTGCCCCATCAGATTTATAATATCTGACGATAACATTCACGTAATTCATCCTTTAAAAAATCGAACATGAATTATGTTTATTTCGGAGGTAAAATAAACTGAATATACAAGCTTATAGTTAAGCGTATTCAAAGTGATTTAGCAATAAATAGTCTGTCTTGATTTGCATAATTTGGAGTTGACTATTAAACCAAACCGGCATTTTACACTCTACGAAAGCCAAGTTCTAGAGCAACTGCTAAGCTTAAAATTTGCCATAAATAGAAAACTAACACCTGTCATAAAAGACCAAGCAGAGAGCGCAAAGGTTCCGTTCTAGAACGGCTTGAAATAAGCTTATTATTAACCTAAGTTTACGTAAAAGTCCCTGCTCGCTGAATTAAAGCTTGCATTTGAACAAGATAAACACAATTCTTGAACTTACATTGTAGTCTTTAGGGCCTTTGGAATCAATCTTCAAAGAAATTCCATCCTCACTTACGTCTGAATCGTTGTCAGAGACAGACATCGTCGGGCTAAGGACGAAACGCAAAACACAAGTCGTTCACAACAACACAGCTGAAATGTTGTTTTTGCTGTCAAAACAATTTACTTATCACTATTTGCAATAAAACGGAGAAAATACAAACCGTTAAACGTCCAAGTTAGAGACTCTTCGGCCTCGAATCACTTCTAATGATAAAAGAACTAGTTGTCACTTGGTGATTTCTGCAATGAACAACCGCTCGCACGCCGCAGACCTAAGGGAAGTGGTCTGATGCGCTTCCTTCATCCATTGTCTACTGAGCATGTTCACAGCGTGACAAACACGTGAACGCCAGTTGTTTTGAACATGTCACGTAACATTTTCAGAAGATCATGTTTTCACTTTCGTTGTTTCGCCAAACTAGTACATGTCGGGTACATGTATGTGTACTGAAGACTAAAAAGCCTCAACAGCGCTCTCTACTTTACATTGTACTGTAAAGCCTCAACTATCTTAAAGTGTAAATACAAACCTACCCGTCAAATTATGAACTAGAAAATATCTTTTCCACTGCTTTCTAATTATTTCTTTAATTTTTTTACATAAATAAATAACTAAATAAATAAATAACATATTTAAAATAAAAGGATAACTGACCAATAAGCAACAATTTTGATGATTGAATGGATAAAGAAAGATCGTCTTTTTTGAGAACGTAACGTGGCCTCCGTTTCTCTGATAAATCAAACAGTTTGGCCTCATAACACATTGCGTGACATACGTGAGAACCACGATTAGACACGAAATGTACCTTGCTGTCTGGGGATTCAAGATTGCGAAACTCAAGACCAATTTTCTATTTAGAAGGTTCGGAAACGTACAGTGAAGTTTCCCGTTATGACGTTTTGTTTTATTCGTTTTTAAATTTCTTGGTCTGTAAAAGTAACATCAGATACAATGCGATATAAGGTAATCAGTGGAACCTCTCCATACGGAAACCTCTAAAATACGGACACCTCTCTATTACGGACAGTTCACTTGGTCCCTGAGAGACCAAAATCCATATAAAGCCTACTTCTCTAAAACGGACACCTCTATAGTACAGATACTTTTTCTTGTCCCCTTGGTGTCCGTAATGAAGAGGTTTGACTGTACTCAAATCACGAGAGCGACATTAAATTGTAGACCGTTTAAAATACCATGATAAGGCAGTTTGCGTAACCTAGCTATTCAAGACAATTTGTTTGTACTCCACTAACCTGCAGTTGGACTTTTTCATTTTCCCCACGTTCTGTTTTCTTTCTATCTGCTTTCTTTCACGCGTTTTTTCCCGTAAAAACATGTAAAAATGGGATCCTGGTCGCAAGCTGTGAGATGCTCAACGGACCAGTTCAAAATTCTACACTGATTTACCGTAAAAATTGCCGGACTTCAAATGCTCTACGTGTGACGAATTTCAATACAGTCGTGTGTCCAGTCTGTCGCGTAGCCAAATTTGGCTTTGGTTCTTTTTCTCATTTTAAAGTACGTACACCACTTACAAGAGATTAAAATAAAATTTACATTGAATTGATCAAAGAAAGATGTAAAGTTCAGCACTTCGCGAGCATGAGACGTGCTCGTGACATGCGGGGCTGTAAAAAAATCTTTCTTATTTTATGACCAAGATCAAAAGCTACCATCTTTGTTCTCATGAGCTCTCATCCGTCCGGAGAGGGGGGGGGGGGGGGATACGCAATAAAGTTGAACACCATGGAAGGTTTAATTCTGACGCCGTTACCCTGTCATATACCCACCTCTACCGAACTGGTCCCCTATAATTTACAGCTTCATGTTTTTTCCCGGCGTGAAGTGCAAGTGTCATATTTGCGTTCTCATTTCTGCCGGTTAAATTTCTGTTCATTTGCTACACTTTCTAATTGCTTGGATTTATATAATTACTACCTTCACATGCAGTCAGCATTGTTGTGACCCCTTTAAATACTAAAACGTTTGATCTTGCTAGCTTCTCGCATACTACCGTACAAAGGTGAAAAAAAGACACCTTTTCGTGCGTATTCCAGCCATTTAGACTCTTGATCGGGAGTCCTAAGACTGAACGGATAACATAGACAACATAATTATTGCATTGCTGAGCCGATAACCTCACCGGTGGAAGGTGGGGCGCTACTTATAGACGAGCCTTTCACGGGCTATGTGACGTGTATTGACGCTATGGCGCCATGTGGTAAATTACCCTGCTGTGCTTCGATCTTTCCTGGGTAAGTCGAGGAAAGATCGAAGCGACTCTGCTAGTAGGTTATGTGGTAACAGGAATGACAGAAATCAAGCTCTCTTTAGTCACGATGTATAACATCCACATCACTAACGCGTTAGGCGTACTAGGAATAGCAGGAAAGATGTGAAATCTTCACACACAAATTGTCTTACCTGAAAAAATTTTCAAGGTTCTCCAAGTTGCCTTGGCCGTTTATTATCTGTGGACGATTACGTAGCCAATTAAACAAAATATACAGAAATATGGCCAGTCCAAAGACCGCTCCAAAAAGGCCTGCTTCGGCTGTCATACAGCCTTTGTTTACAAATGAAAACTAAAATACATAAGCCCAGCGACCAGACAGAAATGACAGCACTATTCTAGGCAGTGAAGCTCGGGTTTCCTGTCCCGGTTGAAGGGGGGTGGGGGATTGCGATTTGGTCTTACGGGTAAAAGCCATAAATACAATCAAAGCCGTGGCTCTTGTTCGGATGTGATGATTCGTTCATTTTCTTTTCACGTGCCAAACTCATGTGCGCGAATGATGTTTAAGACTGAAAAACAGCATGAGAACTCTCTTGTTTGGGATCGAATAGACCCGTATCACTCGGCGGCCATGTTGAGTTTCGGGGGAATAAAAAGCCTTGGCCAGAGGCAAATTCAGTGCAAGGCTTGCCGTACAAAGCTTTTTATTCTCCTAAGACTCCACATGGCTGCCGAGGGATAAGGGTCTATTGTAACCTTGAAAATAAAGTCCTGCCCAAGTTTCAGGATTAGTACACGAAGTGCTTGAAGATCTGAGCACAAAAAGGAAAGGTATTCGATTTCGTTTATGGACATCGGCCCCCTAAAAGACAGCATGGCCTCAGGCCTCCGTCTCCATCATAGCTAATAATCATTATTGCTCTTTGACTTCGCCCTCGTGAAATATTGCACGACGTACATGATCACCTAACAGTTACGAAGGTTAAAAAATTCAATTCGATCTCCTGTAAAATTCTAAAAAAAGAGCAAGGCTGATTTTCACGGTCAGGGAAGTATATTTTCCAATATTTCGAAAGGCACGGCCTTTCTTCTTCAGGGTATGTTTGAGACTGACCCTGTGGCAAGATACGTTACAATTTAAACAGTTACAATAGATACCTGAAAAAAGGCTAAAGTTACATAAACAAAAACGTTACAATTTTAAATTTTAAAATACAACTGGTAAATAGGTATAAGCTAACGTTACAACGTGGTAGACGAAAACAAAATACGTAACAATGAGTTAATTACATAACTTAGGAAGATGAAAGACGTGGAAAATGTTCATGTCTCATCTCTCCTATTAAGACCTAAGGGTTCAATAGTTTGACCTCTGTCGATGAGGTATGCCTCTCTAGCTTTGCGTACACTGTCACGATTAGATTTGATGAGTTCGAGAGGAATTAGTAGCATGTCAGAAGCGTTATGGTCGTAATATTCCCGTATTTTTTTTTAATTTTTTTGGAGCCTTGGTTAATGCATGGCAGATTACACGGAGATGAGGAAGGAAACGTAATATTTTTAACTCGCGTAGAAATTAGACCCCTTACAATAACTGAGTACTGTACTCTGAGTCAATGTCCTGCAGATGAACTAGGAGGGCTTTGACCATTTACCTTCCTTGAGATATAATCTGCATGCATACAAAATATTTAATTCCACGACGAGAACACGTTAGATATGAGATGATAACTAACTCCTCGTTGGCTATAAACATCTTATATCCAACAAGCGCAAGTGGAATAATTGTTTTATTAAAAAAAATCAGTAAATATTGCCAGTTCTTGCTGATTTTTGCTTTGCAAGAATAACCAGAAGACAACTTAATGGTCGCTATTTTGGGAGCATTGCAAAATGGCTCATATACCATGGCTGCTAAACCAATCAAATCCCTGAAATTGCATTATACAATGATCCAGTTTTAATCATGTCTATTATGGAGACTCAGAGGTTTTGCTGATAACACCATGATCTGTTGACGCTCTAATAATGTCAGATAACGATGTGTAACTGATTGAAAATCGAGTACGGCCTTGTCTCAAAGATGGTGATTGAGGGAACTGTATAAAGGGCTTCGTACCACCTTCGTGGTTTATTGCTTCATGTATTGTTATGTGTTGCTGTCCTGTGCTTCACACAGTAGTGTCTAAAGTTCTGCAAAGTGAACTTTTGATGCCAAGGGATATTTCTTTACAAAACAAACAGCATATAAAGGTCCTAAAACGCAAATCAAAGTCCAAAATTCAATAAATCCGTGAATAGTCCAGGCGAAAACAGGCAGTTCTAAAGTTTTCCGTCGGCAGCCATTGTTGTACTAATATTTCTACGCGCTTTTAGGCTTCAAGAAGTACAACCACGTCTTCAGTTCCTTTGGTTATTTATTGATCACACTATAGCACTATAGAACTTATTCTGACAAGATCAAGATGTAAAGGCCAAGAACAGATTAATCTCATCACTTTATATCGTCCAAGCGGGATTTGGCGGGAACTGTCAATCAGCTGTCAAAATCTCATCAATCATAAATTTAGGCTAACGTAATGCCTTGCGCAGTAGTTCTTAAGCGAAAGTACGCTTGCGCACTAAAACAATTTACATATTTTCCTTCGAGTGACTTTCAGTGACCGAAATGACTTTCTTCTTCAATTTTTAATGTCATCGCCAAACGATCCGGACAAAACAAAGCGAAGAGATCAATATAAAAATCACAAGGAACATTTTCATCTTTTACAAACGAACATTCTTGGCTAAATACAAGAGAAATCAAACATTAAATGAAATCACATAACAACACTTTACAACGGATACTTAAAATAGAACACAACTTTCTTGTCCGAATCCTGGTTCCTCCTTTTTCCATAAATTAACTTGCCACGCGCTTACAACCTCGTATAGCTTTAATTAAAAAGTACAGTTCGTGTTGGTACAACAGATCTGGTACAATAGGTATTTCCGCAGTAATTACTTATAGATTAAAAGTCATCAAGGGTAAAAGTTAACTGGTACAAATTCAACCTGAAACACGGCGGAATTACATCAAAAAAACGAATAAGCAAGTTATTTCCAGTCATGTTCTGGCAACAAGATAACTAAAGGTAAAAACTTAGAAAATATGTGTTGACAAGGCATAAACAACCTATTGTACTTTTTAAAAACCAATTTGGGCGTAACTATTCATTGGTACGGTTTCCGAGGAAACACTTCAAAACACTTCAAAACAAACTTCAAAACAAAACTTTTGCTTCACATTGAATTGGTACCAGGAGAAAACAACTTTTGGTCAGCATAACTAAAATTATAAAATTATGTCTACAACAGACTATTGCGTTGAAAGATATGACTAACACGGTTTCAACTGTGTCACTTGTAAAGCAAAATTAAGGATAATCTGAACAGTTCCAAGAAGTCCAGCTAAGAAGGCAAAGTGTTTCTTGTTGGTGACTTTCATTACACAATTCACCTTAATTCTCTCAATAAAACACAAGTAAATGGAATAACTACACACTAAAATTATTGTCATTCAAACCGCAATATTTGAGAGTAATTATCGGCAATGAAATACCGTTTAACGATTACAGTATCCCAATAAGGACCAAATTTAATAAAAACGACGTTGAAACTTTCACTTTGAAAAGGGTCTATTTTTTTGGTATAACACCATTTTTAAAATGAGATTTCGTTGAATTTACTAACCATCTGGGCACGCTTACCACATGAACTAGCCAGCAAGTTTGCAAGTTTTCGATAGCATCGCTGTGATTTCATTTAAGATTGCACAGAAACCTCGGCATGAATAAATTCATTAACGAAATTTTCTGTCGTAGGTGTACATGTTTATTCCTACACCTTCATATCTCTACTGAATTTCTGGGGTCGATTGCCCTGAAAATGTTTAGGCATGTTGGCAGATAATATAATTATTTCATAATTGTCGTTTTGCTGGCGGCTTAAGCAGTACCGCGATGTTTTAAACTACTGAAGTTGGAATTACCGAAAGTAGTTTTTGTGTCCAAGTTTTCAGCTTGACAAAGTCCTTATAAGTTAAATGATTGCATTATCTAGTGAAAAATCATAACCTCGTTTGTGATGTGAGAGAGGTAAACGTTGCAATTTCAAGACTCATCAGGAAATCATTTATTGCAATAAAAACAATGAAAAACACAAGAAGAAATTCAAGACTCGTTCAAAGTTATTGGCTTCTGAAGGAAAACAAGTGTAAAGATTGGACTTTGAAGCTTTTCATCTTCTGTTTGAAAGTTTTGTTGTTTCTCTCGCTCTGTTTATCTCTGAGCGAAATAAAAGCCTTCTCCTACTCAAGTAAGATACCTTATTCTTACTAATTGTCCCGATTTCCAAATAATCGCGATTAATATACGCGCAAGGAAAAGATTCCGCGAAATTTAATCCCCACATCATATAACAAACCAATAATAATTTTTTAGAATGTTCTGAGTTACCGGGCCTTGCGGTGTTTCTTGAGAACATCTTTTTGGTCTTGTTTTTGAGTAGCACTCTTCCTCTGATTCACTGTTTTCTTCAATTTGTAATTTGGCCAAAAACCTCTTGGTAAGTCATCAAAGTTCCCATTTGTAGGCTCCGTGTAGTTAGACTGAACCACACCTTAACTTTCCAATATTTCGTTATTCTTAGCCGAGTGATCCATTTCAGCAATGACTTTAATTGGAATTTCAAGACCACCTTGTACAAGAGGAAATCTGATATGTTTAGTTAATTTGTGACAAGTATCCTAAACTGAGGGTTTAAGAAAAAAAAAACACTGACAAAATCGAGAAATTTAGTACACTTTGGCTTTAATTTTTTTTGCAATCGCGAAAATTGATACAGTAAACCCCGCGAGTACTGAAGAACCTGTAGTTTTCAAAATTAACCTCAGCAGGTTCTTATGTAACTGTGCTTAACATAAGTGTAGGCTATATAAGTTTATAAGCAGCTTCTTATTTTAGTAATTATAGTACGATTATCCAGCTGGTATACGTTAAATCAATTGTTGATCTGATCGGCTTAACGAATATAAATGATAAAAGAAGCAGAGACCGATACAACGTAGAATTGCGTTTTAGAGGTTACTATATTTCTTATTATATAGAATCTAGTGCCGACTGTCTAACGTGCATAGTAATGTGTGCACTGTAAATATGTCTTCTCTATTACCATAAAGACAAAGAAATGTTTTATGAAATCTTAGCTTTTTCCTATGCCTGAGAGCTTATTTCGCGCAGCATGTGTATCCCTTGCATCGATTTTGTCTATGATGTGTTCTTGGGAACAACATCGTTTTGGAAAATCAGTGATCGGTTTTCGGATTTCCTTTCCTACTCTGCGCATTTGTCATCAAATTTAAAACCATTTACTCGGATACTTTGAATCAATGCTACAATGGAAAATGAAGAACTGCCTTTCATTTATTATCACACAATTCCATGAAACTTTCTGGACATATTTATTGCAGTTTTGGCTATTTTTTTTAACGTCCACAGTGCGTGCCTCCCGTAAAAAGCCACGACGCAACGCGATCGTAGTGCGTCAGTGGACACTTTAAGATTAAATCGAGCTTAAGAAGCCTTTGAAAGTGTTTTTTGTTTTGAGGGATTCAATTCATGCTTGTTGCTTCGACTTCCTCTCTATGTATCATTAAACAACCGACGTCACTTACGGAGAATTTGTGTTTATTGTGTTTCCATGCAATTGTTTTCCGTTCTCATTCAAAATAATGGGCAACCATCTCTCCAGCTACCTTGCTTCAAGCGCCGCGTCGGTTTACGTCAAGGAAGAGTACACAGCTTAAGTCCGAGGTGGTAAGTAAATTATTTTCTGACAGTTTACATGCAATTTAAAAGCAACAGAACGATGCTTAATGTCTTACTGTAACTTAAGTTCAAACCGAAAAAACCTTACGCTCATTCAAATGGTCTCCAACTAAAATAACCGATCCGCAGTGCTTCAAACGCAGCTGACAACGTAATCATGTAAAATAATCTGTGACTTTGCTCTGCTCTGATACTCTTCAGTTTGTGGTTCAGGCAGACGGACTGAATATTAGACAATTTATACAAGGCACAGAAAACTAGTGTGGTTTGTCCGGCTAATGTAAGAGAAAATATATGAGGTTTTCGTCCGGACAAATTGAACTCAGTGTTCCTAATAAGCGAGTGTCCGTATTAAGCTGGTGTATGAAAAGCGGGGTGTACTGTAGTACTCTACTCAGCAATCCCTGCGTACCTGCGGCAGCCGAGCTGTTACAGGCCTGTTTACAAGATCTGTTAACCCTGAAAATAAAAAGATAAAACAAATATGAGCGAAAATCGTTTTGTTTATGTAATGTAAAGCGGGGTCTTGTACATTACATCTCATTTCATCTTATGTGATGAGCTCAAAATATGAGAATCTCGTTTTCAAAGATGGCCCTTGAGTGAGCAGCAACTGAGATTAATTGGTTCGTGATGTTACCCAATCGATATGTCTTGCTGTAGTTTATATCACACTGCTGTACGTTTTAACAATTTTCTTTTGCGAGGAAATAATCATTACGAGGAATATACTTAGTCTGTATAGTGGCGTACCTTAAAAATCTACAGGGCCTTCTTAGAGTGCAAGCGTTTTGAAGTAAAACGGATGTTTGACGTTAGACGAAAATTATTGCCCTAAAAGAACTTCCTTTATAGTTTTACATTACGCCCAGTGAGATCTGGATTGTTTAAATAGTTCAGATACGGGGACTAAACTTCTTCCTTGTTGAAATGAAATTTAATGCAGACTGTGAAACATTTAGGTGCTTATTTTGGGGCAATAAACCCACTAATATTTTCCGTCCCAGAGATGTGTTCAAATTTGAGACTTTCAGATTTGAAAGTTTGAATTTGAAGCTAGTTAATTCTGATCCACTTGTGATTGAACAACGACGCGGTTTGAAGCAAGATGCTCACATGCGCCCATTAAAGTAACTCACATGCGCCCATTAAAGTAAGCGGAAAACAATTATCAGTTTCGGTAACAATCAATCAAACATTCCGGAAATGGCATACAATTATTAGGTTATTGAGAGGCAATATTTTTCAAGTTTTGCCATTTCAGCTCACTTTGGTTTGCTGAAAATCCTGAGCTTGAATAGTTTACATCGGTCATTCACGAATAGTCTGCGTGACTCTGATTCGTCAGGTTGCGACAGTGTTGTAGCCCCCCACCCTTCCTCCCACCGCCAAAACAACATAAAAGATAAAAACAAAACAAACAAACAAACAAAAAAAACAAAACAAAACAAAACAAAACAGGGTTATTCAAGGGATTTCTGTAACTTATTCAAATTTTGGTTAATCGTTGTCATAAAGTTTACCGTTTGAAAATGAAAAATATTTAAATTGTTGTGGTTTATTGCTTCACGGCTTTGTCTTCCTGTCCTTTTCTAATGTGCTGTTATCCGTGTACT
>NW_028145504.1:1892500-1960000 GCF_977016875.1 Pavona decussata | reverse complement strand
CTTCGGCTTTGTTCGTTGGTGCATAGACTTGGATGATTGTAGTGTTCTGACACTTAGACTCAAACCTCAAAACTCTTTCAAACTCTTTCCGGCCTCCTTTGACAGGATCAATGCCACATCCTTCTCGTGTGGTGCATAATCACCTGCAAGACCAGAGTAAAGCACCGTCTCTCCAGTCGTCAAATGGACCTTCCCGGCCCCTGTCCATCTTGTTTCGTTAACTCCCAGGAAGGCGAGCCTCATACTCTTCATTTCCTTGGCAACTTGGTGTACTTTGCCCGTTTTATACATAGTTCGTACATTCCACGTCCCGATTCGGGTACGGTACTTGGGGGACAATAGCTTCGGCCTCCGGCGTCATAGTTTGCCCCCCTGTGTTGGTGATTGGATGGGTTAAAGTTACTCCCCCTTCCAGTCCTGGGGGACCGTCCGGGGCAGGTCTAGCTGTAGTGTAAGTTTCTGTAACCATCTTCGTCCACTCGACGGGTGGTTAGCCCTGGAAGATTCGTGTGCGCCTATTAGCCTCAGGAATCGTTGGGGTGTCTCCATCCAACTTTCAGCCTGAGTTCACCCCTACACCACGATGAGGCACCTCCGAGGAGATGGGGACTGTGAGATCCCTGGGCGCTCCGACTTCCGTAGGGGCCAGACGCTCACGCAGTAGAATATATATGGATAGATAAGACTACAATAGTGTCCTAAAGGCGGAGTTATTAAGGCAAAAACTAGATTTATAAATTATACCTATGGCTTTAGACTCTTTCCTTGCAATATTATGTATATGTGATTTCCATGTTAACTGTTCATCCAAAATTACACCAAGAAAAGTAGCTTCCTTAAGACGATCAATTGAATAATTACTAATATTAAAAGCTAAATCAAGTCCTTGCCTGTTTTGTCTCGGTCTGAACATGATAAAAGTTGATTTCTTAACATTAATAGATAGCTTATTTGTACAAAACTAGTGTCATGTTTGGTTAATGTCGCTACTGGGCTTTAGTCGATGTCTAGTACAGGAAAAATAGTTTTTCTGTTAAAAGAAAGCTACGAGAATCGGTGAAAATTCTCGGCAGTTCTGATTTTTTTTCTTTCAAAGTGAGGTGTTCAGTCTGTAATTTTGCTGCTCTTAATGTACACAAGAAACAAATTTGGTTGAAAGACCGTGAGGAAAAGCTGCCAACATGGAGAGGAAGTCGTACAAACCTTCCGTCTTTCTTAACCATGTTTGAATGCTTCTTCACAACACTGCTGGGCCTAACCAATCGAGGAAGCATCACACGGCCTAGAAGCGAGTATAAAAAATATAACCTGTAAGCAATAAAGAGGCTACCATTTGCCTCGGCTTCTCCCAAAGTTTTTTCGTTAGAGATAAATTTTGGCTAACTAATCTTCAGGATTTTCCGTAGACAGATGTGGTCTCTAATCGTTTGGTCAGTAGCACCATACAAACCATAGTTTGTAGTTCTTTCTTTTTTAGCTAGAGTTAAAATAGGCTATTTAGTTAGGTACCAGTTATTAGTAGAGGGGACTTCTCCCCTCAGCTACATTCTTTTTGTGACACAATAATAAAGTTATAAATTATTATTATTATTATTATTATTATTATTATTATTATTATTATTATTATTACCATACAAACGGACGGATTCCGCAAATGTATAGAATAAACATGCGGACCTTGCATTCCGCTTTACGCACAGCATGTGGCAGAGAACTGTTTTGTGTCAGTATCAGGACGCGTGTTTGTTTGTTTGTATGACCTTCGAATCACACACATCTAGCTTAGTGGCTTAGTGGCCACGTCCTGAATCTCAGATAAATGGGGACCGTGGGTAATTTTGATATTAAGACGCAGTCAGTGAGAGCTGGATGTGTGTGGCTCAAAGTGCAAACGTCAGAATCGCGATTTTATCAAACACTGCTTGCCCATATTAAATTATTATGATAATTAACTAAGGTTTATTTTCTATTTTAGGATTAGACAACAGTTTTCAAAGTATCGATGAAGGTACATCCGCCCAGTCAATAGAGTATACCGATAAAGGAGGTAAGACCTCTCTGTCTGTCTGTCTCTCTGTTAGTCTACCCACATCAATAGAGAGGCATTCCAGAAGCTACTTTCCGAGGGTTCACTGAGAGGAATATATTGTACAACAACTATGTCCTCCGAACGTTCTTAAAAAACCATGGCGTCGGAAGTTGATTCCAAGCTACCGTTGTATCCGGAGTGAGCGCTTACTAACAGTTATTTTGTTTTATTATTGAACACATGGTAACACTGCCCAAATATGGCCATGGTGCACTCAATATTCGTCGCACGTACACAACAGCTATTCTGCAATATACGTAATTTCTTGTGTCAGGAAGAAAATGGGTGAGCGTTTTTAAAAACGACCTCGGAAGTACACCAAACAATTAAAACACAGAACCTTTGTGTTTGTGAATTGGCAAATTACAGCTCAGCACAAACTAAGATTTTCAACTGTTTTCCTAGGTTTTTGTTTTGTCTCGTATTCTAGCTCAGAAATTACAAACAGAATTTTTTTAGATTGGTTCTTGCGACAAACAGATTTCTCGGCTCGTCCGGCAATTTTGATGGAAGTTCTGCCGACGCTCTCGACTTAATTCAAACTTGAACAAAGCTACCACTTTTATCCATGCACGTCCAAGTGCGGTGAAATGTTACAAGATTGCGTCTTTTAAAAGTGTAATAACCCATGACAATCCGCTCAATCAAAACCAAGTTCTCGCAGGGTGTTCATGTTTTATCTCAAGGCGCTCCAACGGAAACAATTTTCAATCCGCTAGAAAGTCCTAGTTCGTTGGTGACTACACTGGAATATCACATCCTTTAGCTTAGCTACCTATCAACAATGACGCTTGATATTTATTTTTAATTATTAAATTTTCAGCCTCGGATATTGCATTTCTAGCGTTCTGATTGGTTCACTAAATCTCGGTTATTAGATTATATACCGTAGTTTGACCTTATATGGAAAACGAATGCCTCTGGTGTCGCTAAGCTAAATTTTTTTTTCGGCGGGAAGCAAAAGTTTCTTCGGAAATGTGTAGAAAAAAAAAAGGAAAGAAATACCAAACAATGCCATCTCAATATAACAACAATAAAAGCCACAAAGTTGGGTATGACACTATTTAATGGTACGTATCTCTGAAGTTTCCTTTAAAATCTTCAAAATTGCAAGTTTTTGCGATTTTTAGATCACATAACAACAACAATAACAACCGGTTACCTTTAAAAATTTCAGGATGGCTTGCAAATCCTGGCGGTAAGAGGTTAAAGCCAATCGAAGAAATTTCTTAGGAAGAGCTTTATGCCTGCTTTTATGTTTTTACGCATTTACGAGGACTTCATGAAAAGTTCATCTATGAAATCCGTGCGAGCGGCGGCCATAATGTTCGTTTCCGTCGCTTGGCACCACTCAGCAAAACATTTGCACAAATGTGCACAGCTCTTTAATACGCTTCTCAAATAAGCTTGAAGTTTAAAAACTTGCACTGAATGCTTGTCTCAGTGAGGTTGTACCTCGTATACTTGGACTTGCCTGAACTGTTTTAAATCGTCCGCGAGGAATTCAGTTCAGCACGAAAAAAGCCGTCCTTGCCCTGATCTCTTCCTTCGCTCGGCACCACACAGCAGAACATTTGCTCAAATGTGCACAACTATTACGCTTCTCGATGAGCTGGAACTTCAAAAGCACTTGAATGCTAGTCTTGAATGCTAGTTTTAATTTGAAAGAAATTTTTCCTTAAAATCAAATTCAGTAAACTTCAACAGCAATATTCAAACGCGGAGAATTTAATAAAACAATTATTTCATTCGTGCTTGCTGGATATGAGATTAGTTATAACCAACTCGGCGCTTCGCACCTCGTTGGCTATTTACCATCTCACTCATGGAATAATTGTTAAGTAAATGTACTGCTTTTCGGTGATTTTGGTGGTACTTCTCATACTCATTAATAATTCAAAGCTCACCTGCCAATAAAAAAATAGCTAAATTCGTCACGTGCAGGAGTTTTGATAACCAATGAAAACCCAGATAAAAATCACAGTTGCCAGTTGAATCAGATATCCAAACTACGCGTGGTTTTCATCTGTTTTCTCATTGGACATCAAGATTCATGCATAAAAAAAAAAACGAATCAAGCATTTTAATCAGTTTTGCACAATACATTTTATTCCAAATCAAAAGATATATTTCATATATTTACATTCATACATGTTATTCCATTGTACTATTTTAATACATTCGCAGACTTACATCCCGCCGATAATACGTAATTCTATTTAAGATAATTCACCTGAACTTTTACAGAACAATTAGTAAAAGAACAACTACTCAATACTCTCGCTACATCTACATTCTCGGCAGTACCTGAACTTGTTAAACAACAGAAACAACGTCTTCCGAATCTAGAACGGGAACTTGAACCGTCCGACCAGTTTACCATTCGTAGAAAATGGATGTTGCCCATTTGCTTTTATATTTCGTTGACGGTGGAACAACTCTATGGACTAAAATTACTTCGTCTACCGTTTTGGTTCTCCAAAGCGAGACGCTCCTGCTTCGCACACGAAACAAAGTAAAAAGCATGAAGCAATAAAAGCATCACGCCTACGGCCTCGTGCCTTCATCTGTTTCTCGGTGTCTGGATACCCCGATGAGGCACCCGCACTCGTTTTTGATATATCACATAAAGAACCGAAAAAAAGTGGTTTGAAAGACGAAGGCTGTGGCATCACTTTAGTGGTTACTGTTCTAACCTTAAGTTCTAACAAGTATTTTTTAGACAAGAGTGAAAGCGTAATCTGGACAACTTTCTCAAGGAGAGCGATTCTACACAAACACATTCTGTTTTATTTTTTTCACCAGTAAGTACTACGAAGAAACCAAAGAAACCAAGGAGGTGGCAATTGAGGAGTTTCAAGCATTTCTCACAAGGACGTAAGAACCTTTTAAATTGCTTCACGGGCAGCGCAAGCTCAGCCGGTATCTGATAACATGAACCTGCTGTCGATTTATTGACTTTATATGTGACCTTCATTTCAGCTCTCAAAATGCTAAAATTACAGTGGAAATAAACTTCGCCTACCTCAACGTGGTGTTGTCTTCGCATCTTCGGGATGTCAGAAGAGGTTTGTGTAGAGAAATTAAGAATACAACACTAAAACGCGCTTAAAACGGTCACAAATTCCTTCCAAATTACACCGACGGACACAAAAGCAACCCCAAAAGCATTTTGGCAACTGAAGAGTATTTCCCACACAAAGTCTGTAAATTCGACATCAGGTTCTTGTTATATGTGATCAGATACTGAGCGTGGGCGGCCTGCGATTGTTATAACTGCAAACAGAGTACTTGGTGGCTTTCATATGCAATACCATTCTTCATGCTTCTGATGAGATAAATCAATACAAGTTCAAATTCAGAGAATGAACATTTTATTTAATTGTGTCACTGGATAGGACGGGGGACGCGCAGAAATATCCAAAGAACAAGCAAAAAGAGGGGCTTATTATAGGGTGAGGGGCTTATTTTGAACAAAACCTAAATTTCACTACTTAACGTTTTCAAACATAACGCTTATGGGTTGCGTTAGTACGACAAATATGATGTCATTTATACCTTAGCATGATAATACGTCTGCACCATTAAAGAACAATTTTAGTATAAGGTTGAAATCGACGCAAATTTTTGTCTTTACCATTGTTCGCTCTCCGTTTGTGTTTTCTACTATTTTAACCCACATTATATTTATTACTTTGTGGGGGAGAGGTTGCTTTTTTTGTTGGGAAAGGAGTCTTAATAAACCATTGACAATAAGGGGGTCACTTTCTAAAGAAACAGTGGTGCTGTGTCGGTGGGGAGTGGTAACAGAGCGAGACCAAAGTTAGCGAGTGATTTTATCTAACGAAGGGCTAACGCTAAAAACGTCAGTAATCGAGAATCCCTTTAGGTTGGCCTAATTATTTTGTCCCTATTGATAAAATCAAACATTCATTGACGGTAAGCTATTATAAAAAGCCTCTATCAGATGTCCCTTCTTTTTTTCTTTTCGGAGCATTTTTCAATTTGAACCAACCATAGTATTCGCTGTTGTATTTCCAACAGGCAAAAAAAGAACATACGTAGAACCAGGTGATAAAGGTATGATGCACATGATTTGGAAGTATGTGACAAATTTAACGTCAGTGTATTGCCCGTTGACTTATCTCACTAACGTTAACAGAGGTTTCCAGTAATGATTGGAGCGTGCCATTGCTTAAACATGCATTTGACTAGGGTACTGGTCTTACTTGGCTTTTATTTTCTACATCGACTTACTTTAATGCTTATGTTACACGCTTCATTTGTTGTTCTTGATAATCAGGTTTTATTGCACTGTAGGCAGAATGGAAGTATTTTAATAATTAGTCTAAAGAGAGGACTATGCGTAATTTTAATCAACTTCAGGACAAAATCAACAGGGAAGGACTTTATCAGGATTATGACAAAGGTAGCCTACGTATGACGAATATAGAAACAATGATTAAAGCGTTACGATTAGCATGGATTCCGAGACTTATACAGAATAATCACGATCCCAGTTGGAAATCTATTCCTGATCATCTTTTTAAGAAATATTGAGGCCTTCTTTTTCTCTTATCATGTAATTATCGCGTAAATGACTTTGAAGACATACCCTCTTTTTATAAGGATATTTTGTTGTATTTCTGTGAGCTGAAGAACCTTTACGGGTGCCAACAAGGAAGGAATACAATCTTATTTAATAATAGGAACGGAATGGACGGAATGGTATAAGAAAGGTATTAGAACAATTAGAGATCTTTTGGATGACCATGGACAAATTCTATCATTTCCTGTTTTCCAGTAAAAATATTCGTTACAAAAGACCACCTTTCTTCACTATTACCAAGTTGTTTCGGCTATTCCAAGTCACCTTCTGACAGAAGCCAAAATACAAGAATTCAACTCTGAAACCATTAACATCGAGGATTCAGAATCGTTTCGCTTAGATGAAAATGTAACTATTAATCTACTAAAAGCTAAATGCAAAGAATTTTACTGGCTAACTATTGATAGGAAATATAATGATGAACAAACAGGGCCAAAGCGGTGGAATAAAACTATTCCGATGGAGAAAACAAACTGGAAAAAGATATTTAAATTGGTTCCAAAGACGTGTAGAGAAAATAGATTAAGAGAATTTAACTTCAAATTCATTCACAGAATTGTCGAGACTAAAAAGGAGCTCTTTAGATTTAATATTAAATCAGATAGTAATTGCATATACTGCGGAGAACCAGACTCTATATACCACACCTTTTCAGAGTGCCAATGTACAAAGTCTTTTACTAAGGATGTGTTACAATGGTTTAATGTAGAAAATAATTGTAATTTTAATTTAAACACTGAAGATTTTCTTTTTGGTGTTTCCTCTGTGTCAAGTGATCCAACAAAGAAATTAAATTATACCCTCCTCTTCCTACGTTATTATATTTATAAAAAAAGCTTCAGAATGACTCGCCACCTCTATTGCTCCCGGACTTTATCAAAAAAATAAAATATAAATATAAAATTGAAAATATTTTTTAAGATATATATATTTTGAAAGCTCCTCTTCTTCTTACACTGTAATACTTAATAAAGAGGATTGTAAAGTGTTGTCAGTATTGTACGTTTTAGGCTTTAAATGTTGTATGTGTTTGAAATAAAGGTATATTGAAAAAAAAAAAAAAACTTCAGGAATAATGATAGAAGTAGTGATAAAGTTGGAAGCAAAGGAAGATCTTGAATATACCAAGGTCGATAACTGTGAACTTGTTAACTATAGACTAACCAAACATCATAGTGCATGTTTTCAAATCCTACAAAACACAGAAAGTTTTTATTTTATTTTATTTATTTTTTATTTATTAATTTTCCCGTCTTTATTAAAAATTGACATTAAACAACAACAAAACGACAACAACAACAACAACAACAAAAAGAAAAGAGAATATTGTGGAAACTTGCGACACACACACACACACACGCACTACATACATATACTTACAACTTTCTCCTTTACAAAGCCTGGAACATACTTTGTACCACAAAAGCTTTGGCTACACTACTCGATATTTCGTAGCTAATAAGACCTTAAAGGAGGAAATGGTAGGTTTTGTATTATTTCTCCTGCAGTTAGAAATTAGTGATTTTCCTACTAAAATACAGTAGTTCAATAATACTGACATGAATATTTGTCTTCTTTCATAACCTAGTGATGCAGGGCAAACAAATAACAGGTGTTTTAAATCTTCTCTTGAAAAGTTGAAAAATAAGCAGACATCGGAATCCACTTTTATCTTTAGTCAATTAATCCACTAGTATCTTTGGCAGAATATTCGTGAAATTTATATAATTGAGTACCTTATATTAAAAATCTCGCAGATACGTTTCCATACAGACATTAATTGGCAGAAGATAAATCTCAGATAAGTCCTCTCCAGTAAAAGTTAATTTATCAGGTAACCTCTTTGCACCATTTGGTAAGGTAGCTTTTATTTGAATAAGCAAGTTATAGTAATGTTTGCTTGTAGCTTCAGTAACATCAAAGGAAGTATTGTTGTGATAGAAACTCAACTTTTCAAGATTGTTGACATCCTCTTAGACTAGCCCACTGGAGAAAATTACATTTTAAACTCGTAACGTTTGTAATAGTATCTAGGGAATCTAAATTACTCTGAGATAAACCTAGTTGCCGAAGTGAAATCACATTTTTCTCAAAAACTCTTTTGTAAAAAACCGGTTGTCAATCTATTCTAACGTCTTTATTGTTCCAAATAATTGAACCTCTACTATCCTTCTCAGAAAAAGCATTCCTAAAATCTGCCCAAAACCGAACCAACTCTGCGTAAAAATTGTTATAAAAAATGATAATCTTTAGAATCATAATCACAATGGAAAAGAAAGACACCCCCGTATGGTTTTAACAGATGTTCCAAATAACACTTCCAATCAGCGGCCTCACCACCATACAACCTCTTAAGCCATGATAATCGAAGAGATCTCTCAAAATTTTCAAAGTCTAACACTCTTAAGCCTCCATTTTCAAAAGAATTAATCACAGCAGTAAGATTTTCTCGATACGGAATGCTAAAAATTTAGACAGAATCTTGACGTCTGTATTTAACAAAGAAATTGGTCTCCAATTATCTAAAATAGAACGGTCTTAAAAAGTTACTTGGGTATAATTTAAGCAAAGCCCGTCCTTGTGGTCACTTGAAGTAACCTTTTAGATGCATTTTACTCTTTTTTTTAAATACATTTTATATTTTTAAGCATATACTATACCTGAGTTTCTTAAAATGGATGAAGAAAGACCTTGGACTGTTCAAAAGATTCAAGAAACCATCACAGCTCAAAACCTTTGCGAACTCCCCGAAAACGAACATGAAGATTATATTGAAAGAATCTTTAAGGTAAGCGTCCAAAAATTATTGGAGGTGTCAAAAGCTGTTATAGGAGGAGGCAGCGTGGCCTAGTGGTTAGGTCGCTGGCCTCGACTTTCGTACTGGGTCCCGGCTTCAAATCTTGCTTTTACGTTTTTACCGGGTAAAGATCAACTCTCTCTTACCAATATAATCAATTTGTATTTTTAAAGAATGAACAACTTTCTTAATGTGTAATTATTTCAACGGAGGGAATGTATTTCTTCTAATCTTCTACTTTTTTCGAAAAATGCTGCAATCTGATTGGCTATGCAGCTCGACAGCTAAAGAACCTGTAGAATACTTCTGCTGATGGACAATTAATGTGGCTCACAACGGTTTCCAACACTTCCTTGTAGTTATAATTTAATCGATCATTACTACAACACTTTATTAGTGGATACCCCAATAGTGGTAACAAATAAATGCCTAAACATTGGCAAAAAAGTTATGGTCATTGGTTTGACTTAATAAGTTACCATAGCAACAATGTAAGCTGTTAACAACCTTAAATTTGTTTTAGACGAATCTAATTCAAAAGCGAGCTCGGTGCTCCCCACTTTTTACTTTCGGATAATAATTAGCATGTCAAGACAAAAAGTTTTGCAAACGTTAAATGATTAAATGATAAAAAATGTAAGGTGGGTTGGAAATCCTTTCCACAGTTCTTTTAAACTTTGCTAAATGTTGCGTCATGACATGCTGATTACAATTCGAAAGTAAAAATGGGAATCACAGAGCTGGTAAGTGGTAATATCAAAGTTTTTAAGCTTACAAGTGCTGGAAACACGTTAAGACAGTAGAGTAATCTGAATAGACTGAGAATGAAGTGGGCGCGGTTGCCTGCTAGATTTAAAAACATATACCAAGGATCTGGAAGAAACGTTCAGACAGTTGATAGACGTAAACTATTTTTGTTCGTGGCTGGAGTGAGCTAAAAGCATTGTAGCGTAGTCGTAACGGAATAGTATTTATGTGTTATTTACTATTTTTCTAAATGGGGTGAAAGGAAGTCTATTATTACTATTTTTATTATTAGTAGTATTGGTAGCAGGGACGTGGGACGAACCATAGAATAGGCTGCGAAGCCTGAAGCGATAAGCATTAAATCGCTTTCACAAAAGTAAAACCAAACAAACTTAAAAATATACAAACGAACAAACAAAACAACAACAAAAAAAAACTAAAAAGTAAACTACATTACAAAATTACTAACTGTTAAAATTAAGCGTAAGATTCTTAAGGTTATTACGCGCGAATGATTTCTTATTTGATGGAATAAATCTTCTATAACCAGGTAAGCAAGAAGCTTGAGGAGTTGGCCGAAAAAACCACTGAAAACACCGAGTTCTTGCAAAACCATGCTGAGAAGGTCGCGAATTTTGCTGTGGAGTTGCTGGATCAAGTGCACACAAAAGAAGAAGCCAACATCAGGGACGAGGATGGTGATGGTGATCGTTATGGATCTTTGTTCAGTGAAGTGACGAAAAAGGCAATTATTTATGGTCAAAAGAAGGTACGTAACTATTGCACTTTCGCCAACAGCCAGAATCAGTGCCTCCCCCTTTGCTTTAATTTCATATGTGTACTAGACAACTAAGAATTGAAACATGATGCTCGAGGCCACCCATCTACTAATCGTTGTCTTCATGTGACCACTTTCTCTTGATAGAGTAAATGTTTCTTTATGACCCCGATTATTGCATGAGCATTACTTATTGACAATTTTTGAGAAACATCACACATTTTTTTCAAACATTTTTCTGGGTTCAAAGGAATTACGAAGGGAAGAGTGAATTGAAAAAAGTTTTTTTGCCCCAGACTGGTTAGAGAACAAGATGAATTTTAAACCAAGTGTAGGCTTAAATAACATTAATCCAAAGCCAACAGTTTCAGTAACAAAATTTAAGCGTCTAAAATAATCTTGTTAGTAGAGAGGTCCAAATTTTTAACAGTCAACGAGCAAAAACTTTGCAATCAAAAAACCTTTTCTATTTTCTTGCAGTTTGTATCCCATCCATTTTTGTTCAAAAGAGTGAAGATGAGGTGGCAAAGGGGATCGCCTTTTAGGTCGGCTGGAGTACTACACATTCTTGGCTGGTTGTTATTTATTGTGCTGGAGACAATGTTAACCCCTCTTCTGCTTCCATTGGTTGGATGCGCTTTTTATAGAGACCAGAAAGAACCTCGCAATCAGATGAAATCTCAGGACAAAGATCACACGCTAAAAACTCCAGAGGACACTACTGAAGATGGAGGTGGCGCAAAAGAGCAATCAAGGAAGAGTTCTGAAAGCATAGACAGGTCGAAAGACATTTTCGGTATGAGAATGTTGACTTTTCCACATAAGTTTGATTTTGATTAACTTTTGCCAAAAAAAACACATTCAAAACATGGTTGCCTCAGAGGAGACCCTGTGACAAATTCTAGTGAAACTTCCACCAGAATTTGTAATAATAATAATAATAATAATAATAATAATAATAATAATAATAATAATAATAATATTGATTTGCACCATTCAGTCTCGGAAGTCTATGGTGTTGCACTCTGAATGGTGGGCTCTAGGACAGCGTCTGGTGTGGTTGGAGAGGCCGATTCGAGAGTGGCAGTCTCTTCCACACTGGAAGCAGATGCAGTCTGTTCTTCTTTGCCTCTTTGCCTCAGTCTGTAGGGCAAGTGTCTCTTCAAACTGGGAAAGGCCTCCATGCCGAGCGATCAGAGGCCAAGGCTTTCCATCTATTGAGGTCAAATTCGAAGGCCTTCAGATCCCTTTTGCAGACATTTTTGTCACGCAGCTCTGGTCTGCCTGTGGGACGCACCAAGCCAGCGCAGGCGTCTCTGTTTCAGCAGAGTATACATGCTGGGAGTTCCAGCCCGCTCCAGAATTGTGTCGTTTGATACTTTATCCTGCCAGATGATGTTGAGGATGCGTCGAAGACACCCCAAGTGGAAGACGTTCAGCTTCCTCTCCTGTCGGGGGCGAAGAGTTTAGGACTCGCTGCCATACAGCAGCGTACTCTCGACGCAAGCTCTGCAGACCTGGATCAATGTATGTTCCGTCAGCATTTTGTTCGACCATACTTTCTTTGTCAGTCAGGAAAAAGTGGTAGCTGCCTTGCCGATGGGTTTGTTTAGCTCGGAGTCGAGGGAAAGAGAGTCGGAGATCGTCGAAGGTAAAAGCCGTCGACAACCTCCAGTACATGGTCAGAGATTGTAATGCTGGGAGGTGAGTCCACATCCTGACCCAAAACCTGTGTTTTCGTCAGGCTGATGGTCAGTCCATAGTCTTTGCAGGCCTCGCTGAAACGGTTCATGAGCTGCTGAAGGTCTTTCGCTGAGTCGGCGGTTACAGCTGCATCGTCGACAAAGGGGAAGCCACGCAGGCAGCAGGATAGCGAAGAAGATCCCGAACAAGGTCGGCGCAAGGACAAAGCCCTGCTTCACTCCACTTCAGATTTCGAAAGGGTCTGATGTTGAGCCATCAAAAACCACAGTGCCCTTCATTTTCTCATGGAAGGATCTGATGATGCCAAGGAGTCCGGGTGGACATCCGATCTTGAGGAGAATCTTGAAAAGACCGTCCTTGCTAACCAGGTTGAAAGCTTTCGTGAGGTCTATGAAGGCTATGAAGAGTGGCTGTCGTTGTTTTCTGCGTTTCTCCGGTAACTGTCCGAGGGAGAACACAAATCAATGGTGGACCTGTTGGTTCGGTATCCGCATTGCGATCCTAGGTAGACTCTCTCCGCAATACTACTACTACTACTACTACTACTACTACTACTACTACTACTACTACTACTACTACTACTACTACTACTACTACTACTACTACTACTACTACCACTACTACCACTACTACTACTACTACTACTACTACTACTACTACTACTACTACTACTACTACTACTACTACTACTACTACTACTACTACTCACCATCATCATCATCATCATCATCATCATCATCATCAACATCCTCATCATCATCATCATCATCATCATCATCATCATCATCATCATCATCAGCATCATCAGCATCATTAACTATTCAACGAGCGCACGTTGAATATGAGATTATATAGATAGCCAACGAGGCGCGTAGTGCCGAGTTGGCTATAGTATAAGACACTTTAAGACAATTTAATGATCGCTATTTCTCGTATAACATGGCCGTTAAGCCAATGAAATCCTTGGTGTTGCATTATTCAGTGATCCAGTTTTTAATAATCATAATTATCATGCAAAACTATGACGGCATGGACTTAAGTCGGGCTCGCTGTTTGACACTCCATAGAACACAATCTTGCATTTAGCTGACTAACACCTCCCATGACATGGCTCCACGTAATGAATCCACCTTGCTGATATGATTGTAACTGCCGTATTTTTTCCATTCCACAGAAACGTACTTTAATTACATCAACACTCCTTTGGTGATCTTCATAAAGAATGAATTTATGAAGATGGTCTTCATTGCCCTCCACTGCCGGATATGCATTCTGGGTTCCTCTGTTTTGCCAATCATCGAGGAATATCTGGTATTTATTTTCTTCATGGGAGTGATGCTAAGTGAGTACGATCAGTGGGGATCTTCCGCACCTGAAATCCGGAAAAAAATCTATTTTAGGTAACTTAAACTAAGAACAGCAGTGTTGTACAATTTCCAGAACGAAACTCCTTATTCTCTGGCACTGTCCACTAGGAGCAAAACTTATCCCCTGGGCCAGGTTGTTCGAAAGGCGATTAACGCTAATCCACGATTAAAAGTTAACCGAGGTTTTCAAATCGCTCATTTATGATTATTTTAAAGGCTCATTCTAGTATAATGGTAGAGAAACGTCTAAGGCAAAACTGAGGGACAAAAATCTTTTGGAGGAATCCTTACAGATTAGTAAATATACTCGAATCAAAGTTCACGTTAACCCAGGATTAGCTTAATCGGGCTTTGAACAACTCGAGCCTGGATTGGATAGATTAGTGAACATACTTTCATCCCAAACAATTTTGGGAGGCTTCTATAATTATTAAGTTAATTCACCATTTCCTTTCATGTAAGAGTAAATTAAAAAAGGCAGTGTTTGTAACCCGATAAAACAACTTATGCACAACCTCGCCAATCGAACAAAACCGAGTGAAATATTATTCAAACTTAATCGAACCCAATTGTTCGATCGAGTTTGCGATTGGTTCTGTATTCGAAAATAATCCACCGGTAACCTGTTGTGGGTGTGTTCGATTACCGAACTTAGTCGAAGATAATAGAACGAAATCGATTCAATTAGTTCGATTCTGTTCGTAAATGTAATTGCATGAGGCCAAATAGAATTAAGGACTAATTTTCACGCGTATTTTCAAATTTTGTGAAAACGAGGAAAGCCAGAATCCTGAGACAAGTTCTGGACACGTAATATTAATGACAGTAAGTAAAGGAAAGAACACAAGGTCCAGAAGGTCCATCCTAGGTCACAGGTGGTGGCCCGATGTTCTGCAAATGACTTGCTGCCCAAGCAGTGACTGATTAACACATAGATACTACTACTACCACCACCACTACTACCACTACCACTACCACTACTACTACCACCACCACCACTACCGCCATCACTACCACTACTACCACTACCGCCACTACCACTACTAGCACTACCACCACTACCACTACTAGCACTACCACCACTACCACTACCACCACTACCACTACCACCACCACTACTAGCACTACCACCACTACCACTACCACCACTACCACTACCACCACTACCACTACTAGCACTACCACCACCACCACTACCACCACTACCACCACCACCACCACCACCACTACTAGCACTACCACCACTACCACTACCACTACCAGCACTACCACCACCACTACTAACACTACCACCACTACCACTACCACTACACGACCCCGCCGACCAATGATAATAATAATAATAATAATAATAATAATAATAATAATAATAATAATAATAATAATAATAATAATAATAATAATGATTATCATTTGCAGAGATATGTGGAACTGGGTTGATCTGTTAACCATGTTTATTTATATCATCATCATCATCCTCCGTGTTACCGTTATCATTCGCGGCGGGGATCCATTCAACAATCGTTTACTGGAGATCCTTAATTACTTCTACGGCTTCAACACCATGTTTCTGATTCTTCGATTTTCCAGTCTCTTGGAACTGAGTTCTGTCTTTGGTCCACTGCAGCTAGCATTATTTAAAATGTGTGTTGATTTGATAACTATTCTTGTGCAGTTTGCTTTCGTGGTCGCTGCATTCTCGGTGGCCTTGGCAAAGATTTTCTCGGCCGAAATGTCATTTCTAATTTCAAGCAACAATAAAGCAGAGGAAATTGTGGCAGGATACACACCGTAAGTTACCTTTATACTGATCTTCATATATATATATGTTTGAAAGAAAATTCGCCCTGAGTGGGATTTGAACCCACTTCCCCCCGCATACTAGTCGGGTGTGATAACCACTGCACCACCAGGACGACCACGCTGGCAACGCAGTAATCGAAGGTGTGATTAACGTGGTTTGGGGATGTGGGCCTCCCGGGGAATTTTTCTTTCAAGGTGGGGTAGTGGAAGCCTATAACTCCATTTGCAACCCATCTAAGGATCAAGTTAATGATGCACGACACAAGGCCAACTTAGTAGGTTACAATGGAGGATCCAGAAAGGATACAGGCTATTTTCAATTAATAATTACTGTATATATGAGAGAACCAAATAATCATATTTTTGAATAAATGTTTGATAGAAAATTCGCTCTGAGTGGGATTTGAACCCACGTCCCCCTGCATACTAGTCGGGTGTGATAACCACTATACCACCAGGACAACCACGCTGCGTTGCCATTAAAGTGATGTTGTCGTAGTTGAAACGAGGTGTATACTTAGGATCGGTAATAGGGATGTATTTCTGGTGATTCAAGATGACTTGTAGTTGACGACTTCTTATCTTAACTTGCAAAATAATTGATTTTTTCCTTTACTTCTTTATATAGGTTTTGCTCTCAGGGGGCATTCTTGTGGTAGGTATATGTGGTAATATTTTCTTTTGCGTTATATTGAACTATTGAAAACGCACTCAAAACAATGCTCTGAAACGGAGTAATGGCGCTCGCTATTGGTGGAAGTGCGTTGATATTCATGAGCTAGATTAGGCAATGCCCTTATGCTATTGCTCTCAGATCGGGAACGTCTACAAACATAATTTACTAACACGCTCTACGGCGGGATCCTACAACACAAGCATCATGAAATGCGTGTCATTTTTGAACTGGTAACCGCGTGGACTCAAGTTCGACTTTCGTTATATTTTAGTGAGTTCCACTCGCTCGTGCATGCGTCCCCGAATTTCAAACTCTGTTCTCGTCGCGCGTATTTTCAACGAAATCACACTTGACTTCCGTTGATGAAGAGCTTATCTCGAAAAGTCTTGAATTTCTTCAAAATTTTGGCACTTCTTTCTCCTTTACCCAAACATTATAATTTATAATCGCAAGCTTCGGTGCGCTCATGATTGACATAACCTTATTATATGGCTACAATGGTACGTGCGCTCTGATTGGCTGCTGAGCAGGCAAGATTTTCTTGTAATGACCGGGCATTATGAAAATTTTTCTCGGCTCGACGGCTCTTTTGAGTTGTGAGTAAAAGCTACGAGCGCGTGGGCGAAACCAACAAAAAATATAGACAAAGTACAACTATATTTTCAATAACTGAATGAAAAACTAGCATACAGATACTTCTTTAGTATGAGCGACGAAGAGAGCCATAGCGAGAGCGAGTTTTATTTTCCAAAAGACGAAGAACAGGGCAAAAGTGAGCAAAACAACATGAGCAAAGTTAGCACTCACGAAGACGAAAATTTCGGTAACAGTCAAGAGGAGATACAAAAGTTTGTTCAAGAACAGAAAAGTGAAAACACTGTGAAAAAAAAACGTCAAGTGATATGAAGTGTTTTTACCGTTTTCTTGGCGAGATAAACAAGACAAATGTTCAGATTTTAGACTTACCACCGAAAGAACTTGACCACCTCCTGGGAAAGTTCTTTAAAGACGTAAGGAAAACCAATGGCGAGGAATACGAGCCAAGTACTTTGACGGGACTGTAGATCTCTGTCTGATTCCGTTATGTTATTGAGAGCGAAGACGAAGATTAATAGTCATCGCGAGTGTCACTGAAATCACTGCAAGTTCTCCCCACGTGTTCAAAATTCAATCACAAACCGGGCCAATCTTTGCTATAGCTTTTACAATTTTTAAGGGTCAAACACTTGTAAACACAGGTCAGTGTGTTTTTTTGAAATTTAAGTGGTTAAATTTGCCCTAGATCTTGACGCGATAAAGACAAAAATTGTCCCATTGTGAAAGAAACTGTGTCTTGTGGTTTTGATCGCGTCGCCAGGTTCGTTTCGGTTCAGTGAACACGACCTCGAATGACCTCTTGCGCGCGCAAGCGGATGTGGAAAATTACTTCTGATGTTTTTATTGTATTCTTTTCAAGCCCGCTCAAAAGGCCATATAATAAATAACTTATTAACCTCGTACGTTCGGTCATTACAGGGAAATCTCAGACCTCGGCCTTGAGGTATTGACCTCGCGAATACATCAACGCCTCGGTCTGAGATTTCTCAGTAATGACCTCACTCTCGGTTAATAAGTGGTATATAATGACTGACATGTTGATTACATAATCACCGAAATTCCTCTTTTTTCTTTTCTTTTTTCAGTCTCTATAAGGCGGCTAGACAGCTGGTCTGGTCTGTATTCGGAATCATGGATTCGACAGATTTAGAATCGCATACCACTTTGACTTCGGAAATTGTTGCAGTCCTGTACTTGATTTTTTTGATTTTGTCGGTGATCATGCTGGTTAACATCTTGGTGGCTTTATTAACAAGTACCTACGAAAAATACAGGGTAAAGAACCATTTCTTTTGATTGAAATTAAACCTTAAGCTAGCGGTGAACATGTATAAGAGTGTGTTTACTGGATAGTGAAGTAAGTATGCACTTGATAGCTGTATATTAGAGATACACACAAAAATCATCCTTGAGAATTTCTTAAAAAAAAATCTACTTTACTGGGAAAATAGCCCATAAGAACAAAAGTCATAAAAGCCATTGGGAAAGCAAGCAAATAGCTCTTCACTTTAAGATAATAATCTCTGCTTTTGCGTTAAGGTAAATATCTTAAGGTAATTAACTTTCATCTTTGCTCCGATATAAAAAGCGAACGTTTCGTCAATATTGTCATCGCCTCATACAAAACTAGCCTGTATAGTTTAAGGCTAGATCTTGTCATGGGCTTTGTTTCACGTTTTCAGGCTATGTTAACCAAATGCCGAAACTAATTCGGATGCTGATAGCGTCTCATTTAAAGGCACCAAAAAGGACAAATTACTTTCGGCCGAGTTTCGTAACCCTATTCAAACCCGGGGGGAAGTTGGCAGAATCTGTCCGGAGATACTCAAAACCCGTAAGTGAGAGACACCAATGATGATAAATTTGGTTGGTATTCCTTTATTTACTTTTTGTTAATTTTAGTGGTTTTTTACGTTTTTGGAAAAAAAAAAAAAATAAGAAGTACACGAGGGCTGCCATCTTGACCTAATCAGCTTATGTTGTGGACCTCAAAGGAAACAACTGAAGAAATTTATTTTAGTACATTTCGAATTACTAATCTCCGCCACTGCCATTGTTCTTCCCTGCCACAGAAGACCCGCTTCCCTTAGAAAGCCTGTTCTGGATAGGGTTAAAATGAATGTGAACACATGTGGTTTGTTTTAAAGGCAATGGCAAAATTTTAAAAAAATTGCATTCCTTGTTTTTTTTATGTCTAATCCTTCTTCTCTGCATTGAGGCAAAGGTAACGCATATCGCTAGTCAACAGTCGAGAGCACTAGCATATTCTTACATGGTAGCTGTTACAGCTGAGACGAGACTTACACGGCTAAAGATCAAGATGATTTGCGCAGTTTGGGAACTATGACTTTTTTGTTGTCTTGTTTTGGTACAGGTAATGGCTCAAATTAAATCTGAACACCAACTTAGTATTAAAATAACCACCGAGATAAAAAATGTTCACATTAGCTTCACCCGGTTCTTTCTTTTCGTCGCGGTGGTCCTTCTAAACACAGTTATTGGCCTTCACTGAATTTACTGAATATTATTTTCCTTTGCTTGGTGATTCATTAGACTAACTGGGAAGTGGAGTGGAAATTTGGGCTGGCGGTGTTGGAAGAGCAGTATGCACGCAGGCATGCGATAGTTATACCATACAACCTGCTAACTTATCCGATCTTACGAATCTACTTCCGTTTGAACAAAGATACCCGAAAACAGGTATTTACTATTTCTTGTGTAGAATATTGATTTACTTTTGACGTTTGAGGCATTATGGTAATGATAATGATATGAACGATTAGAAACAGTATTGTAACCCGGCATAATAAAGACCATCCGAAAGTCTATTGCAACTAAGCAAATTTTATCAACTTTATCAATTACGATTGATGTTATTCTACTTGCCTAGTTTCATACCTAGTATGTCAAACGTATTGTGATTGCGCCATTAGTCCCACGACTATGTCTTAAAATACCTCTTCTTTCACTGTGCCAACAGGCCTTTATCAATTGGAAACAGTCAAAAGAGCAACAAGGGAATAGCGTGGACTATACTGAATTATTAAATTATCAGCATCGGATATTGCATTTCTAGCGTTCTGATTGGTTCACTAAATCTCGGTTATCAGCTCATACACCGTAGTTTGATCTTATATGGAAAACGAAAGCGCCAGGTGTCGCTGAGCTTAATTTTTTTTTCGGCGGGAAGCAAAAGTTTCTTCGGAAAAATGTAGAAAAAAAAAAAAAAAAGGAAAAGAAAGAAATACCAAACAATGCCATCTCAATATAACAACAATAAAAGCCACAAAGTTCGGTATCGCACTATTTAATGGTACGTATCTCTGAAGTTTTCTTTAAAATCTTCAAAATTGCAAGATTTTACGATTTTTTAGATCACATAACAACAACAATAACAACCGGTTACCTTCAAAAATTTCAGGATGGCTTGCAAATCCTGGCGGTAAGAGGTTAAAGCCAATCGAAGAAATTTCTCAGGAAGAGCTTCATGCCTGCCTTCATGTTTTACGAGTTAACGAGGACTTCAGATGGTTCATCTATAAAATCTGTACGAGCGGTGGTCATAATGTTCGTTTCCGTCGCTGGGCACCACTCAGCAAAACATTTGCACAAATGTGCACAGCTCTTTAATACGCTTCTCAAATAAGCTTGAAGTTTAAAAACTTGCACTGAATGCTTTTCTCAGTGAGGTTGTACCTCGAACACTTGGACTTGCCTGAAGTGTTTTAAATCGTCCGCGAGGAATTCAGTTCAGCATGAAAAAAACCGTCCTTGCCCTGATCTCTTCCTTCGCTCGGCACCACACAGCAGAACATTTGCTCAAATGTGCACAACTATTACGCTTCTCAATGAGCTGGAACTTCAAAAGCACTTGAATGCTAGTCTCAAAAAGGTTATAATTCGTACATTTAAACGTTTATTGAATTTTAGACGTCCGACTGTGTCCGATTTTCTTCGCTTTCGATTTTTCATCAAACTCCGTTTGCAAAGCGCTTCGCGTGTCATGTGATCATTAGGTTTCGCGCGCTTTGGTCGGAGGTTGTCTCAACATCCGCTCGTTTAAATTTGAAAGAAATTTTTTCTTAAAATATATAAAAATTCAGTAAACTTCAACAGCAGTGTCCAAACGTAGAGAATTTAATAAAAGAATTATTCCATTCGCGCATGTTGGATATGAGATTAGTTATAGCCAACTCGGCGCTTCGCGCCTCGTTGGCTATTTACCATCTCATATCCAACGCGCGCTCATGGAATAATTGTTAAATGGCCAGTTTGTTAAAATGAAAATTGGCGTGTTCATAGACATTTCTTTCTCCCCTCTGCAGAGTTTCGATGGGGTGTTATGTATACCCGATAAACGAAGTGAGTGCAGGCACAAAAGCTGCATCTTTACGCCTGCAATCACTTTTCTCAGCGGATTCTCCCACGCAGAAAACCTTTGAGTTTCTGCGGAGGAGAGAGGACATTTATGATATCATAATCATACTACTACACCTTTATCGGTCACGTGGCTATGTTACCTTATGTAAACTCTATTATGGAAATAACTTAGCATTTACTCCAATCATTTTGTAGGTTTATTGATATGTAAAGTTGTAATTCAATATTTTAACATTAATATCACCTACATGACATTTCTTCCTTGTCATCTAATGAATTGATAAATATTTTATTCTTTCTAATTTCTAGAATTTTGAGGATCGGAAAAAGAAATACGACAAATACTTTAGAGAAGAATTTATTCCCACGACCACCGATCGCTACAAAGACAAATACCAGGGAGTTTTTTCGTTATCAGGTGATACTAAAATAAGTCGTAAAATAGTCTAATTTGAAAAAAACAGAGAAAATATTTTCATCATACTCTTTGTTTCTTATAAGAATGTCTAATTTTGTGGTTGAGGAAATGTTGTGAAATGTTCCTATTCCACGTTTGAGCCTGAAACGTTCTTAGCATGTTCTTGTATTTTGTAATGTATGTACTATGGCAAAAAAATGATAATAAATAAAAATAAGAATTTGAGTTACTTGATACAGAATTTCCGAAAATTGATAAGAATGTGACCAGGAAACCCAAAAAAGACCACTGTGCGCTGATCATACCAAATTGCTTTGACATACGTTCTTGTTTTTACTACGTGCTTTTAGCTCGATGCAAACGCAGGTGCAGAACTGCATAAAAATGCTTCATCTCTTAGTCTCAGATTGGATACGTTCTTAGCATATTCCTAAAATCTGGATCGATTTCAGCCTCAAAGTTCTTATTAAAAATGATTCTTATATAAAAGAAAGAGAAAGTGTGCTGGACTAGCTACGGAAATGAAGTGGCGTTAACGAAATCTGCTGTGCAATGAAGGAGAAAGTGAGCTTACTAAAATAATGTGACAGTCTATACAATAAATGGGTTATGAAAATACTCCAGTTTCTCCATGTTCACATGCATGTTTATAATGACCCGGCGTGTTACGCATTAATTTTTCTACCACTATTTTAATTTGCGAGCTGCGCGTTGTGAGTAACGAATTACAAGATTTATTTATTCTCATTAGAATATAAATGCAAGATGCGAAGTTCAGCGAATCGCTCGGGTTCCAACATAAAAAATTTTCTTAAAACCATTTGAATTTCGCGCCAACATATTGTCTTACCCAATGAAAAAGCTCACTTGGAGCTTTTAACACATTGGCTCACCACGGAGAAAAATGGCTGTCATTGCCGCGGCTTATTGTTCTTCACCATAACTCTTACGAGAAGCGTTACTTTATGTTTTATATATTTCAGCTGATGAAAAATTGGACAATCTTCCAAAAATGATCAAGTTACTCAAAGGAATAGACAGCAGGATAATGAAATTGGAGCAAATCCCAAGAGGCGGCAGTGGAAATGAGTCCAATGAGGTCAGTTTTGTCTTATAGTTTCATCTCATGAATAAAGATGACTTTATCACGTTTTGGCGTTGTGATCCGATGAAGACTAAGCATTTACTTGAAATGCGCTTTCTCTTGGTATTATCGTAACAGTTTATTATGAAGAAAAGAAGCATTGTCATTTTTGGCCAATACACCGTATTCACAAATGGCGGACACGCTCGTAAAAAACTGGTACTAGGCATGAAAACGAGGCTTTTAAGGATAAAAACAAAATCCAGCAAGTGTAAGCTTATAGAGAGAGTAATCAGCGGGTAAGTGCAGAGTTTCTAAATAGCGAGATTTTCTGATCATTTATCCCGGACGAGTGTTTATTATTTATTGGTTTGCTTCTTGTAGCAATCTCAAATGAGAAGTGGACACTCAGGGGAACAAATCAGTTAGATTTTTTGCGTCAAACCTACAGAGAATACGAAAGGTTGTTGGAAAGATTTCACTCTGACATGTACTACAAAGGTTTCTTGGGTGTATTTTTTGGAAAGAGAAGTAAAACAGGTCTCGAAGGAAAGAAAATGAATCTACAAAAAGACGCAGTTCCAACGAGGGTTGTGTGGTGACTATTGCTTACAGTACTCCGAGCATAAAAGCTCACTCCTATTAGTGTGAACAGTTCTAATGCCTAAAAAAAACGAAAACAAAAGGAGATCGAGAAGAAACCACTGGAAGAATAGTTAAAAAGGAAGCAAGATTTGAGCCAAGACTTGAATGTTTTGGTGGATTTTAGGTGATCTTCCTCAAAATATAAAATATGATGCATTGCAAACCAAGATTCATGCATGTCATTGAAAATGTGGTAGTTACCAAAGTCACGAGTAACTACCGGAAGTAAGGTGTCAATCTTAAGAAAACGATACTGCAAGGAAATTCAGGAATGTAAGTTTTAATTTAGGTATATTGAAACTGCACTACCAGGAATGGCAAGTTTAGGAGCCCAGCGCAAAGTGAAATACAATCATCTTCCGACAAATTTTCTAGGCAAACCTTCAATGATTTCAAACGAATTGACATTAAACTTCTACTCAGTATTTCTCAGTCACAATGCGGTATTCTTTAGTCACTCTTGTACGAATTACACAGTTACTCATTCAGGCAAGAGTTTTTCCTTTCGAGCTTATACTAACAGTTGAATTTTAATGGTTTCATTTATTTAGCAAATTATGAATTTTGAGGGAATCGCGTCCTCTACTTAATGTTTACTGTTCTACAATATAGACGAATCGAAAAACTTAAGTCTTTGTTCACTTCTGCTGCTCCTTCTTAAACGATTCCTCCACTCGTTTCTCTCCTCATTCTTTGTTTCTTTTTGTCGTTTTTGTTTATGTTTCCGTAAGTATTATAGCGGTTTAGACAAATGGCGGCGGTCTCTCTTGTGCTCGGAACGTCCGATACGTGGTTGATTACGCAACCCTCGTTGGAAATGTATCCCTTTGTAGATTTATGTTGTTTCCTTCACGACCTATCTTGCTTTCCTTTTCTGAAAAGCATACCAAAAAAACCTTTGTAGTATCTGCATCTATTCGTACTTTCGCTAGCCATTGCGCTCGAAGGTTGAATCCTTCAGAAACAAAAATATAACCGATTTGTTCCGTGAATGTGTACTTTGCATGAGATTGCTACAAGAAACAAACCAAGAAAAACTAGAGCTCTCTCACGGCGAGGGTTTGGAAAAGAACGGAGATATGAAAAACATGCTATAAAGAGCTTATCCGCTAGGTAGTCTTTCTGTGAGCTTGCACTTGCAGGAAATTAAGTTTGTTGTTCAACATTAAAAAATTGTTTATCCTGTCCATCAGAATGCGGGTTGATTTTAAAATACTCTTAATAACTTTACATGATTTAGCACCTGCCTACCAGTCAGACTTCATTTCAGTTACCAAGTTGTCTCGCTACAACTAACGCAGTACTGACGATCAAAGTGTCTTGGATGTTTGCTTTCCCTGAATAATGGAACGCTCTTCCTTTGGTCATTCGGCGTACCACAAGTCTCTCTTCCTATATTTGCTTTTATTTGGGAAACCCTTCGACCCATTTTACACTGTAAAGCGCATTAAAACATTTTATGGATGATGCGCTTTATAATTATTATTTTTAGCAATAGTTGTAGCTATAAAACACCTCGTTTTTGATGCCTAGTGCCAGTTTTTTTTCTCGTATCCATTTGTGAGTACGGTGTATAGTTACGTCAAAATACAAAATAGTCCTCGTTGATACATTTCCCAGAGGGTATATTTCCAAGCGCCCCCTTTAAGCGGTTTTCACTGAAGAAGGAACGTAGTCTGATTGAACATACCTAGCAACTCGTGGTTTGGTTTATTCATTAGCCTCCTGATAAAGCAAAGAGGGCCATTAAGGAACAGAGGAATATGGAAGCCAAAAACGATGATAATCTGGGTGCAGCTAATGAGCCTCAGAAGATAAATGAGGAAACTACGAGGATTTGAATAGCTTACTTAGCTCTTCATGGCCGCCCAACGATTAACTATAAGTGAAATACAGTAAAAACCCACGAGTAAGAACATCTATCTTTCCAAGTTAACCTCAACAGGTACTTATGTAAATGGTGCTTAACAGAAATGTAATCTATATAAGTTGTTAAACAGCTTCTTATTTTTTTGATAACAAAAAAGTATGGTGGCTGGAAGAATCTAGTAGTACTGTCTAATGTGTATAGTGGTGCCATAATGTGTGGACTGTAAATATGTCTTCTTTATTAGCATCAAAACAAAGAGATCTTTTATAAAAGTTGGCCCTTTCCTATGCCTGAGAACTTATTTTGTTTTCTTATAAATGTCTTAAAAATCAATTTTATAGAATAAGAACCTGATTTAGATTTAAGACTTAACAGGTGTCTAAATTAGTAATTTTAGCCTAACAGGTTCTTACTTCTTACTTTCTTACGGGTTTTTACTGTAGTTTAAATTTTGAGATGACAGTTTCCCGAATAAAACTGTAGGTTTTTCTTTGCAGCTAAATCCGAATTTCAGAGGCGATTAAAACCTTCAGAACAGATATCCACCGAAGTGAACCGTACCGTTGGGAGCCCCTAGCTTTTGGCTTGTTTCATCTCCCTTTAACGCCAGGGTCAAATCAAATGGAACTTTCTTTTTCGTTGTAGGGACTAGACAAAGCACCGAAGCGTTAAAGAGTTCTTGTAAACACTAGTCTCGTTGATTCTGTTTTTGTCAGCTTTGCGCTCAGTGGTTTGCTCTATACAAACAACGTTTCAAGTAACGTTGGTATAAGAAACGTTTGATTTGAAGCATGCGTTTTACAAAGTCACTTAGGCTGACTTGTCGTTTATATCGCCAAAGAACTTTGTCATTCTTTCTTCTTTCTGACACAGGTCTAGCCATTTAATGAAATGTTCAGGACTTTTAAAGTTGTTTAAAAGCCAGTTTGCTTTGGGAAAAACATCATTTTTTGAAACAAGAAGGTATCATACTTCCAACCTTACTGCCCGCCTTGCTGTAACGATCCCCTCAAAAGGAAACGGGAAAATAACTGAGTTGAGTTTTTGCAGTACAAGGAAATAAAAGCCATATCATTTTAATTTAACGACAATGGCCTCTTGAGTAAGGAATTAGAACCAATCCGTTGTAATTCTTGCAGTTGCTAGATAATATTTGAAACTTGCAATTAAGCCACGTGGCCGTATGATGTCGGCTGGTTCGGATTTCGTGATTTTTTCTCCTGTGTTTGTTCACAGCCAGCCGTGACGTCCTATTCCGGCAATATATTTTTCTTGCCTCCTTTTACAAAGACGGATATATATTCCTCATTATTTTATGCGTGTTTAAGCCCAAAATTGTGGCATTCAACATGTGTACTACTGAGTCCAGTGGTATGATCAATTTGGATCTGATTTGCCAATGGGGAGTTGTGTTTATAGATGCAGAGTGATAATGAAGGAACAGAGAGTGCATGTTTGTGTTTCGTATGAAGCTTACAATCTGAACTGAGATTTCCAAAGTATTCTGCTATAATCAAGTGTGTGTGTGGCTACTGAATAAGCATTGTGTCCCTAATACCTGATGATTTGCAAGGGTACATAAGAGTTTAAAGTCAAAAGAAACTGTGGTGATTGCGTTGGTGGAGGAGTAAAAAACGAATATTTGATTTTATCAATAGCGTGGATACGGTAATTTGATCACTCGAATCTCTGTATGATCAGTGGGCAAGTTACCTTCAATTCTGTTGATGAAACCAAACATTCGTTCATGATTTTTAAAGTATTTTATACCGTACTTCCCAGTACATACATGCACTGTTTATGAGTACTTGTGTAGTATAACTAAGCGTGTTTTAAACATACAATTTGAGGTTTATAATTATTTTATGCTAATCGAGATCTAGAGTGTTGTAACATTTACGGTTCAAACCAGAATTACCACCTCGAAGGGATCTTCATAACGGCGATTTTTGATGCCTTTTTTAGCATTTCATGGCGTGTCAGCATAAAAGCTGCTTTATAGAAACCCTAAGTGAACTTTGCATAGGTTCTTTTTTGTCAAGATCACATGGGCTCGCTCTCACCACAGCACAACGTTGGATAATTTTATCTGTTATTTCTCTCAGTTAGTACGCGCGGTGTGATTGGCCAATTTTGCGGGCCGTATTTCACTGTGCGGCTCGCTAAACTTCAACTAGTTTCCTTTCCCGCGTGCCCGATTAACCTCAGAGATATAATAAATATCTTACTAACCTCGTTTCTCGGTCCGCACTGTAGTATACGGATCCTCGTTTTCCCCCGTTCATTTATGGCCCGCGCGCTTCGCGCTTGGGCCATAATTCAAGGGGAAAAATTCGGTCCGTCCCTTACAGTACGGACCTCGAACTCGGCTTGTAAGATTTATTTAAATCGCCATGAAATCACCATAAATTCGCAGCGAAAATCGCCGGTATTTTACACAGCTGATGTGGAATCCCATTCAAAGGTGCGTGCGAAATGACCACATCAAAATTTCCTGTGTTAAGTTCAGAGTTTAACAGTGTGCAATATTTTCTCTACCACCTCAGTAAAAATGAATTTCCTTGATTAGAACTGGTCTTTTGAATGTAAACTTTTTCTGAAGTGGTAATAAAAAAATATTTAACCATTTGGGGTCGTTTATGGTCATTTCTCTTGCCTTGTACGAATAAATCTGCCACAAGATGGATTACAATGAAAAATTTAGATAAATTATGATTTAAGCTCGCTAGGAAAGCAACACGATGTTTAAAACCAGGCTTGGGACTGCCATCCAGCACAACAGAGCTGGTCCAAATGGCACTTTCAAACGACGGGCAGCCAATATTAGTTATGACGGAATTAAATTTGTATGTACTAGTTTAAACTCATCAACTATCTATGTATTCATCGTTTTTCATCAGCGATAAAAGACTGCTCGCTTTGGTAGAAGTTATATTTTAAAGCAGAGTAATGTGTCAATTCAGTTTGTTACGGTCCTATTTATGTTTTAATTGTCATAAGCTTACTTGCGGTTTGCCCTTAACACTAGGGAGTTTAAGAAGCTACTACGGCGACGGCAACCAGAACGTCACAAAACAATAGGATTTTTAATGAGAAAAACAAAGGCCCTGCACGTGCGTTATAAATTTTCGTACATTTTTCCACCTTTCTCGGCCAAACGAGAACGTGAAATAACCAAATTCAAAGTTTTGTGGCGAACGTGAGCACATGACGGTAATTTTTTTAATCTCTGTCTCAACTTGAACGCCGTTTCCAGCTGTTCTGTTACTGGGTAGTTCGGCCACATTGTACAAGTTGAACGAATTGGAATAATCGCGAAGTAGTACAAGTAATGCGAACTTCTATTTTCAAGCAACGTTTTCGTTGGCGTTGCCGTTGTGGTTTCTTAAAGTCCCTAATAGCAGAAGAGCGCAGGCCTTTTTATAAAAATAATAATAATTTCTTCATTAATTGTAATAAAGTGGCTAAAGCCGTTAAACAGTGCTCAATACACTTTTTAGGTGTAGAGCTTTGAATAAGAGGAGATAACGAAGAGACAAAATTCTCTGTTACTCCGAGTTTCGTGCTCACGCACTCATCAGACAGTATTTAATGGTTTATTCTCCATTAAATACTGTCTGATGAGTGTGTGAGCACGAAACTCGGAGTAACAGAGAATTTTGTCTCTTCGTTATCTCTTCTTATTCTAATTTCTTCATTAAAATATTCCAAGTAAAATGTTATTTACAGGTTAAAAGTAGAGAAAAGAGCTATTAAAACTTATTTACAATTGTTTTTGATTAAAAAAAGACTATTTTTAAGCACAATTTTTTTTTTGAAGAAAAGGGAAAAAAATCTCACCAAGTTACAACAATATCATTCGTTCATTGATTTTTACCTAAAAAAAACCCATCAAACTATGTCATATAAAAAGAAACAAGAAAAAAGTATGTATAAAAATCATAGGACCTAGATTTTGGCGAGGCATCTATCTAATTCAAAGTCCGCTTCTCGAACATTGCTTCTAATTGCTCTTCTAACTGTTCTAGACCCTCTAAGACAGAGCAAAGCCGACCTAAGGATGGCAAAGGATACCTTAGAACGTGTCCAAGAGACAGTGGTGGCATAGTTCTCTCCTACTACTACTACTACTACTACTACTACTACTACTACTACTACTACTACTACTACTACTACTACTACTACTACTACTACTACTACTACTACTACTACTACTACTACTAATAATTTATTTCTATAGCGCTAATTCCTAAAAAGTCCACAAACGCCTTACATCAAAATTGCGTTATGCCAGTATGATCCCTGGGAAAGTTACTGTATAGCAACTGATCAGTTTTATTTTTTGTCCAAAATACTTTCTTTATACTTTTGTTCCTCATAGTTACTCTCGGTTTCGAAGGATAAATCCTAATTTATTTCATAAAAATAACCCACCTTTGTTGTATCATTTTTATAATTGTCTGAAGGTGGTTTAGAACTAATTGCACGCTTCGATTATGCTTTACTACTTGCGGGTAACTAAGTTTATTTTCGTAGATGCATTTTTAAAGTTTGTTGTCTTGTTGTTTGTCTATTCATTTTGATGATGACCTCATTTAAATACAAAATTTCTCTTAGTTTAACTCGCGGCTGTTTAAACTCATCAAGTGATACCATTACATTTCGCTCCAGCTTCATAATTATGGAATGCTCTTGACAAGTGTAGAACGTTTCAGCAGAGCAGGGTTCTAATGTGTGTTTCTATAGTAGTTTCAGTGCACCAAATAACACCACTCTTTTGTTTGCGCATTAAACTGTGAAAAAAGACCCCGCTCCCCTATCTAATGTTACTTGTTTGTACCTCGAGATCACAGCAATTGCCGCACAACATTTTTTTTTTTTGGGGGGGGGGGGGGGGCAAAAGACAAGCGGGAGGTGCAAAAAGGGATCACAGTGACGAAATAGGTTGTTATAAAGGTAAATGTGTCAACAATTTTGGCGCCGATTGATTGTAGTTTTAACTTACACACAGTTCGAATCAGAGTTCACCCGGAATTCAAGTGTGCCCTACATGCTGTCAAAAAACACCACTCTGCTTAAAGCTATAATTTCTGGCAAGCGAGAGGGCCATTATATAGTTGTTCGTTTAAATGTTAACGGTACAAATTAAGAGAAATATTAGGGCTCGTTTAAAACGTCTTGTTACCGCCTTGCATAGCTGTGCCCAGTGTCGCACCATCGTGGCTACGACTTGGGGTTTTCCGTTGTTGTCGAATTCCGATTAGTGGAATACTGTTCCAAAGCAACTAACTAACCAGAGTTGTATGAATACCACAAGATGTATTGTATGAAGATGTATTGTATGAATACCACAAGAGGGATTAAGATATTTATCTAAATCACGAATTAAGCTCGATAGGGCGGAGGCAAGATGACCTTTAAAACCAGGCGTGCGTATGCCCTATAGCACAATAGGGCGTCTCCTGCCACACGACAGTGGCACAATTTGGTCATCAAATGCCGCGCTAAATTCGACTTTAATGAAATCCGTTTGGTTTAGCACGGCATTAACGAAAAGTTAAAAATATGAAAATGAAGTAATGCCAGCCAGAACATTTCATCAAACTACATATTTATCCCAGTTACGTACGGCAGTTAAACTTCTTTCTTGGCCGGTAGCGAAGCTCAGAGTGTTCTAGGTTTATCACCCGAATGATTCTGACCATTCAGTGTTCTTTTTTGACTTGGAAAAACCCATTTAAGTCCCGCATGTTTTGAAGTACACGCACACCTTTTGTCTAGAGAGAAACCGCCTGCAGTCGAAAAGAAAAATCAAAGTCATTTTATAACTTAAAATAAAAGGAATTTGCTGCCAGAATTTAGAATTGGAGACAGACGAATTAAATGAGCAAAAGCTCAGGCCAAAAATATCGTGAACAAAGCTCCATTTCTTTATTAAGCTCCGCAAGAGTTATCGAACAAACAGCAAACAATCAAGTAATTACTCGCTAATGCTCATTAATTGCATTCGTAGTTTATTGATTGACACTACACTTGTCAGTTAAGTGGCTTACATCATGATATTCGAAGCATTAATTATTTAGGAAATACTTGTATTATTAAAACGATCATAAAATGAGGTTTTACGGAGATATAGTTTATTAGCGCCCTGGTACTGCCATTTTAGTCTCTCGCGCAGAAAAAAGGCGTGTGTCGCCGATCCAATTTTCATTATGTAGCCAACTACTAAAAGAAAACTAAAAGCGTTTCTACAAAGGAAAACAAATCAAAAACTATGGGAGTAAATGTGTTGACAAACGAGGATGGAAAAAGTCTACCGAATTTGATTTTTCTATAGCTGTCCCAGAAATCAGTCTTGCCACTCTGATGGTTTACTTTGGAGACTCTTTTGTTATGGTCCTTTATTCTCAACGGTTTTGGTTATTTTATTATCTAAAGATAATAAACCTAGGCAATCCTCTGGTCATACCAGGGAAAACACGATATATAAACCTGGACAGTGCCTTAGGTTTCTTAAGGACGTTTGCGGAGTGGTTTCTGATTATGCGGCAAAAGCAGATCTTTATAAGGCTGTTGGCATCCAAAAAAGAAAGTATGGGCTAGCCCCGAATAATCAAGAGAGATAATCAACAGATAGTCAGGCTTCAATTCGGAAAAAGTGCCATATATTGTTATGTATTTTACAGAATTGTTCTTTCTTAGTTTATGTCTGACAATGCATGGTTACCCAGAAATTTCGTTTTGGATTGCAGTAACCTTTGCTGTAGAAAAATACGTCTGTAATAAGGCGCCATCCTTTAAAGTACACCTAACCCCCAATTTGTTTCTTCGCTTAAATAAATTTTTGCACCTGTTCGAAACGCATTGAGCCTTTTTGCTTCTTTTTTTAAACCAAATCTTGACTTTTTATAGGCTGTAAAAGTTACGAAATCTAGCCATCATCTGTCCCATGACCGAGCTAGTTAGGGGCATGGGTCTATTCCTTACATGACGTCATAAACTGCTTTGCATGCATTTTCACAAAGACTTAATACAATGGATAGCTTGGATTTTTACTGCTTTTTTATCACATAATGTCATGCAAATATCACTTATGACAAAACAAGAGATATCATGAATTGTTTTAAGGTTCATAATTTAGTCGCTGTCTACCATACCATCATCAAATTTGACAAAGTTACTAATATTAAAGTGATAGTTAATTTCACGAAGGAAAATACAGGGAGATGTAAAGAACCAACCATAAGAGGACACAGAAAAAATCTGAGCCCCAAATGGGATTCGAACCCACGAACCTCCGTGTTCTAGATCGGACAACCCCCAAAAATGACCCTTGCTCGCCAACGAGTCCTCAGAAGCTCAGAGGTTAAAGCATCCGAGGAGGTAAACCTGAATGAACCCCACAAGTAGCTACAAGTTTCCAATGCAGTGTCGACGAAGTAATTGCGTCAAAAGAGAGTCATTTTAAATAAAGAGTGTTTTAGATAATGCATGTGAGGATTGAGTAATAATACGTTATGTATGTAATTATATTGTTGTTAGTTATGTCTGCCAGTAGCGTCAATATAGACATTTCAACCAGTGTGACACTGCCCAAATATGGTCATGGTGAACTCAATATACGTCGTCCGCACATAACAGATGTCCTGCGATATACGTAGTACGTGCGTCGGGGAGAAAAATGGCAGAGCGCTTTCAAACAGTAACGACTTCGCAAGAACACCAAATTATAAATAACACTGTTTTATACTGAACACAACAAAGGCAACTAAGTTTGCTGTTAAGAATTGTAATGGTTAGTACAAAATTTTACTGCTTACCTTTCTGTTTATGAACTGGCAAATTACAGTTCAGCAAAAACGTTTAATATAATTTTCGCTAGACTTTTGGATTGTCCCGTATTCTAGGGCTCAGACATTACAAATAGTAGATGTATTTCCTTAGATTGGTTCTCGCAACGTTAAACAGAGATCTCGACTCGTCTTGAAGAGATGGAGAAAACCACCTGAGAAAATCCGAGCTCGGACTGAAGTACCTCGAGAAATTTTAGCTTTCTGGCAGACAAAAAGATAGACGGAGTACAAAGTAATTATTCTCAGAAGCATCAGACCCGCTTGAAAAACCGTTTAGTTTCAAAAAAGATCCAGGCACTAGATGCGTTTGTCAAAACACCGAGGAAAGATCGTGAAATTGCTTGCGTAGTAAACAAAGAAACACTTACCCGAGAAATTGTTGAAAAGCTTTTCCAGTCTGTTCAGCTGGGCCTGGCTGACACAACTAATCCTTCGCAGCTTCAAAAAACTGTTTGGTTTTAGCTTTTGAGGCTAAAAAATTTGTGGAAAATTTTGCCGGAGCGATTGGCGCACTAGACGAGTACTCAATTCTTTAATTTGTTGCAAAACGCTCTCGATCTTATTCAAACTTGAACAAAGCTGTCACTTTCATTCATGCCGGTCCGCGCGCGGGAAAATGTTACAAGTTTCTTTTTTTGACAAATAAAGATCGCCTCCAGTTTTTCTGCTATAAACCTGTGCTTTGTTATCAATGGGTTGACTAATAAAACAATTATCCTGCTCAATCTTGCGGAATATCGCCTGATTTTAGTCAACACGGTCTACGGCCTCGTCGGCTAAGTATCAGGCGATATTCCGCGCGATTTCGCAGGATAATTGTTTAATGTATGTAACTTCAAACTATAACAGGTGACTTAAGAACATCTTAGCTATAAAAACTCCGCTATAACATAAAATAGTGTAACTGTTTATTACAGTACGCGGCCGTAACACCCTAGACCGCTCGCACAAGGAATTTGAGAAATGGTCCGCAGATATAACAGGCAAGGGCCTCATACCATAGAGACGCGTGTGAGCAGCTGTTTACTAAATATGTTATTGTCCTTGACTGTAAAGTTTCTATTACTCCTTACAAAAATACACGAAGGCAAAACTGCAGATCGGAGAAGCTGAAAGAAATATTCAACAACTGGTATATATTTGTCACCCCAGTTTGGTCTGCTTTGCGGATACGCGAATAAACAATGTAGCATTTGGGCAAGTTAAACTATCAACTAATCGTTTTCCCGGCTATTAAACAAAGGTCACACAGTATGTGTATCCCGGCTTACGTGCATTTTCTCTATGGTATGTTCTTGAGAACAGCATCGTTTTGGAAAATCAGTGATCGGTTTTCGGATCTCCCTTCCTACTCTGCGCATAATTCATCAAATTTAAGACCATTTACGGGATACTTTGAATCAATGCTACAATGGAGAATGAAGAACTACCTTTCATTCATTATCACACAATTCCATGAAACTTTCTCGCCATATTTATTGCAGTTTTGGCTATTTTTTTTATTATGTCTACAGTGCGTGTCTCTCGTACAAAGCCACAACGCAACACGTTCGTAGTGCGTCAGTGAACATTTTGAGATTAAATCGAGCTTAAGAAGCCCTAGAAAGTGTTCTTTGTTTTGAGGGATTCAATTCATGCTTGTCGCTTCGACTTCCTCTCTATGTATCATTAAACAACCGACGTCATGCAACTGTTTTCCGCTCTCATTTAAATTAAAGGGTAACCATCCGTCCCAAAACCTTGCTTCATGCCCCGCGTCGGTTTAAGTCAAGGACAAGTACACAGCTTAAGTCGGAGGTGGTAAGTAAATAATTTTCTGACAATTTTACGTACAATTTAAAAGCAACAGAACTTAGACAATGCTTAATGTCTCAACTGTAACGTAAGTTCAAACCAAAGACCTTACGCTCATTCAAATAGTCTCCAACTAAAATAACCGATCCGCAGTGCTTCAAACGCAGCTGACAACGTAATCATGTAAAATAATCTGTTACTTTGCTCTGCTCTGATACTTTTCAGTTTGTGGTTCAGCCAGACGGACTGAATATTAGACAATTTATACAAGGCACAGAAAACCAGTGCGGTTTGTCCGGCTAATGTAAGAGAAAATATATGAGGTTTTCGTCAGGACAAATTGATCTCAGTGTTTCTAATAAGCGAGTGTGCGTATTAAACTGGTGTATGTAAAGCGGGGTCTACTGTAGTACTCTACTGAGCAATCCCTGCCTACCAGCGGCCGCCGAGCTGCTTTAAGCCAATTTGCAAGATCTGTTAACCCTGAAAATATAAAGATAGAACAAATATTAGTGAAAATTGTTTTGTTTATGTGATGAAAGCGGGGTCTTGCTCTGGTCTTGTACATTATCTTGTACATCATCTCATCTTATGTGATGAGCTCAAAATATGAGAATCTCGTTTTCAAAGATGGCCCTTGAGTGAACTGAGATTAATTGCTTCGTGATGTTACCCAATCGATATGTCTTGCTGTCGTTTATATCACACTGCAGTACGTTTTAATTTTTTTGCGAGGAAATAATCATTACGAGGAATATACTTAGTCTGTATAGTGGCGCACCTTAAAAATCTACAGGGCGTTCTTAAACTGCAAACGTTTTGATGTAAAACGGATGTTTGACGTCAGACGAAAATTATTGCCATAAAAGAGTTTCCTTTATAGGTTTACCTTACGCCCAGTGAGATCTGGATTGTTAAAAATAGTTCAGATACGGGGACTAAACTTCTTACTTGTTGAAATGAAATTTATGCAGACTGTGAAACAATCTGATGCTTATTTTGGGGCAATAAACCCACTAATATTTTCCGTCCTAGAGACCAAAGACCCACTTTTTGTGTTCGAATTTGAGACTTTCAGATTTGAAGCTATTTAATGCTGATCCACTTGTGATTGAGCAACGACGCGTTTTGAAGCAAGATATATAACTCAAATGTTTGCGCCCATTGAAGTAAGCGGAAAACAATTATCAGGTTCGGTGATTGTTAACCGAACATTCCGGAAATGGCATTTGTTATTGAGAGGCAATAAACCGTGTATTTTCAAGTTTTTATCTTGAAATAATTTTGCCATTTCAGCTCATTTTGGTTTGTTTACATTGGTTATTCACAAATAGTCTGCGTGACTCTGATTCGTCAGGTTGCGACAGTATTTCCCCCCCCCCCCCACCCCCTCCGCTCACCACCAAAACAACAAAAGAGAAAGAAAAACAAACAAACTAACTAACAAAACAGGGTTATACAAGGACTTCTGTAACTTATTCAAATTTTAGTTTATCTTTGTCAAACATATTGCCGTTTGAATATGAAAAATGTTTGAATTGTTGTGGTTTATTGCTTCACTGCTTTGTCTTTCTGTCCTTTTCCATTGTGCTCTTATCCGTATACTCGTGAGGTGCGAGTTAATAATTGTATCGCCCAAGGGTAATTTATTTTATTTCTCGGTCGAAAACAGTTGTAGGTCAGCAGATAGCGATAGTGATAATTTTTTTTATTTTGGCAATGATATTGTTCCAGCATTAAATTGCGCTGAGGTTGAAAAAGCTTTGAAAAGGCTTTTTTTTCTCAAAGCTTTCTCAAATGTGTTTTGTTTTGGGAGGTTTCACGCTTCGCGCTTCGATTTCCTTTCTACTGAGTATCGTTTAACCAGCAAACGTCACTTCCGGGGAACTTGTGATTATTATGTTTTCTTGTTAATTATTTTCCGCTTTTTGTTATTTATTTTAGCGATGTGTTTGCTGTCGTTTACATTACCTCTTTTCTTCAAAGGCTTTTCTACAAGGGAAAATACACAGACTTTGGAGGTGCCTAGCAAAGTTATTTTGGCAATAATATTTTTCCAGCATTATATTTTCTTGAGATTTTTTCTGAAAGCTTCCAAGAGCTTTTTGTTTTGGGAGGTTTCACGCTTCGCGCTTCAACTTCCTCTCTGTGTATCTTTTTTTGAAACAGCGAACGTCACTTCCGGACAATTTGTGTTTATTGTGCTTATTGCCTAGTCATATAACGGTTTGCTTAGTGTCCTTTACATTATCGCTTTTGCTTCAACCCAAGTGCGGACATTTTACAGGTAAAATACATGGATTAAGGTCGAGGTGCCCAGCAAATTGTCTTTTGACAATTTTGTCATTTTATCTGCAAAATGTATGTAGAGAAGCCTTTTCTTGCTTTCTTCTTTCCTAGAGCTTCCTAGTGCGGCTGTGGCAAGCAAAAATACTGCGTTGTTTTTGAGCACTTCTTCTAAAATTGGTGAGTCAACGTTCTACTGATGTTAACTAGGCGGTCTTTGATCATTTACCTTCCTCGAGATATCATCCATATGTATACAAAATATTGTTTATTATGGAGACTCAGAGGTTTTGCTGATAATACCATGATCTGTTTATTCTAATAATGTCAGATAAGGAAAAACAAATATGAATGGGTAGCTGATCGAAAATCGAGTACGGCCTTGTTTCAAATATGGTGATCGTGGGGACTGTATACTGGGCTTCGTACCTTCTTGATGGTTAATTGTTTCATGTATCGTTGTGTATTGCTATCCTGTGATGCACATTGCAGTGTTTAGAAGTTACTTCTGGAAAGAGAACTATTAATAATAATAATAATAATAATAATAATAATAATAATAATAATAATAATAATAATAATAATAATAATAATGGTTTATTAACAGATCCACTGGGTGGCTCTTCCCTGTTAAAATACAATAATTACAATTACAAAATAAATCAAATTAAATTAAATTAAGTTATTTACAAATTATAAAGCAGAAACAGGATTGACGGAAAACAATTACAGTAAAAAACTAAACTAAACTTATGTCAAGGGATATTTATTTACAAAACAAACAGCATATAAAGATTCTAAACCACGAAATCAAAGTTCAAAATTCAATAAATCCGTGAATTGTCCAGGCGAAAACAGGCAGTTCTAGAGCTTTCCGTCGGCAGCCATCTTTAAAATGAGATTTCGTTGAATTTATTTTCTAGCTGCGCACGCTTACTACATGAATCAGCCGACAAGTTTGTAAGTTTTCGATAGCATCGCTGTGATTTTATTTTAAAGGGTTGCACAGAACCGTGAGCTATGAATAAATTCATAAGCGAAATTTCCGTCGTAGGTGTACATGTTTATCCTTAAACCTTCATATCTCTGAATTTCTGGGCTAGATTGCTCAGAAAGGCATGTTGGCAGATAGTTGATTTATTTCAGGATTGTCGTTTTGCTGGCGGATTAAGCAGTATCGTGATGTTTCAAACTACTGAAGTTTGAATTACCGAAACCCAGTTGTTGTGTCCAAGTTTCCAGCTCGACAAGCCTCCTAATAAGTTAAATGATTGCATTACGTAGTGATAAATCATAACCTTTTTTGTGATGTGACAGAAGCAAACTTTGCAATTTCAAGACTCTTTGAAAGTTATTAGCCACTAAAGAAGAACAAGAGTGAAGATTGTACTTTTAAGCGTGTGATCTTCTTTTTGAAAGTTTTGTTTTGTTTAGCTCGCTCTGTTTATCCCTGAGCGAAATAAGAGCCTACTCAAGCGGTATAAGATAGATTACTTCCCACTCGAGATTGCAATTTTGAAACAAAGTAGTATATTTGTTATTTGCTGTATTTGTTATTTTCTGATGCAGTTTCGACAAGGTAATCGAGTCAAACGAAAAAGAGTCATGTTTTAAATCAAGAGTGTTTGTACAATGCATGTAAAGATTGAGTGAATAATACGTAATGTATGTAGGTATATTGTTGTTAGCAGGGGGGACTGGCAGCTACCTTTGATCGCCCCAGTAAAGAAATCTGTCAATCATTCGAAAACCGTAACGAGCATGCGCGAAATGCGAAGGATTCATGCCATTTTGTCCGTGGTGACTCGACGGTAGAAAATGCAGTCGTATTTAGTTATTGTTTATTTACTGTTAGCATGTTTTTTGCGGTAGTACGAAGTTTGAACACTATGAGTAATCAAGACCGCTGGAATGAGGTGCCAGCTTTGTTTTAGGTTAGTAGAGCCGTCAGCATTGAAATTGCGAGCGACATGCTCTCAGCTGAGCTAAGATTTTACCAGCGAGTGTATGTGGTGAAGAATATGATTTGTAATGTAGCGAACGATTATGGTTTTTCGTCGTCTCAGGAAGTTATTGTATGTCGACAAAATAGTAGATTTCAATTTCGATTCTTGTTCAGTTCTGAAGAAACTAGAAGCCACCCCGCAGTATGTCACGACTGTCATCGCGAAAGCCCAGAATGTAACCTTATTTCTCAAGATCGGCTTGGAACTTTAATGTAAAACTTATTAAAAGTATTTGTCCCACATTTTATGCGTATTAACTGTGGAAAGCGTAGTTACGAATGAAACAGCATGTTTACTTTATGGAATTCTCCCTCTGTCTGTTTAAATGTTGCGTGACGTACGACAGTTATTCCTGTAAGTTTAATTTTAATGCACAAATGGTTTAAATGCATACACAAGAAAAACGGCATGAGTCCTTAAGAAATTTTTGGATAAGAAAATTTTGCAACTGGAAAGGATAGCTTATAAAGATCTCAGAAGACGATGGCTTAACATTATTGTGAATAGAGCTACCAGGTTTGTATGAGCGGTTGCAAGGGTGTTTGTCTCTTGTCTGTACGGGGAGATTAACTTACGTGAAAAGACATTCAGGTTCTTATTCTCTTGTGCAAAAAATTGGGAAGTTGAGTTCGGTAGCATCGGGTGAACAATGTACTGATACACTGAGATCCTGCAGAAACCACATGCATGTGCAGAAACCTTGGAAGGTACATGTAAATATTATTGTCTTACCTGTCACCCTTACAGATGTCCATGAAAACCTGTATCGGTATGGTGGTTTTCCCCGATTGGTGGATATCAAAATGGGGCTACTGGGAATACACCCTAAAACCCAACTGCAAGGGAGATACAGTACCAAATAGATCCCGGGATGGAAAATCAACCATGGTTTCTCTATGTATGCAACAGCCATTTCGAAGAAGACAATCTAAATTATCACCCCTTGATTACTGAAGTGTTTCTAGCAACTCGAGGATTAACCCAGCTGGCCACATTACTCTGCAGTATAATTATGTCATCAGTACATGACAATATACATCAGAACTGTAACATATTGCAATATTGTTTAATTGGTACATATTGTGTAACATAGTCAAGTGCAATTAGCATATTGTAAATTATGCAATTACTGCACATTTTCACACACTTGCACAGTGTAATGACTGGCTGGAGTATTGCTGTTAAGCACCCTGCCTCCTTTATGTTTCAGTTCTCACCCCAGAGGTATGATAGACAAAATCTAAAATAATGAAAGATAACTTCACCTCTTTCTTTAAAATGATGAGATTTATTACCAAGCATACGTACTAAATTCAAAAGTCAATATTTGTGGCTCACTTGGCAAAGTTGAGGAGCAAAGTGCTGCTAACATCACCTCTCAACTTTTCACCATTTAGAAGAGATTGAAAAGGAAAATCTGTTGTTGAGAGTATGATAGTAACATTCTAACTTAAGCAAAACAGAAAATTAGATCACCAGAACCTCCACAGTTTGTTGACTCCCAGTATGTAGTTGCTGTGAAGGGAAAATATTCTACAGTGTACATAAATGAAAAAATAGGGAAGGTAACGATAAAGTGGAATTGAGGAAGTCTTACTACCTCTCGCGAGTGTCAATTTCTACAGGAGCAGGTCTAGCCCTGTGAACTATGTGTCAGATCTAAATACAGTCAACTCTCTCGTAAGCGACAACCCTTGATGCACGACAAAGTGGTCGCTTACGGGAAAGATCAACAAAATAAGCCTAATGCTGGACTGATAAATTAATTACCTAAAAATATTACCCTAGTAGCTAAAATTAGGCAAATAGAAACCGGCTAATTTATTTGATTTTTTCACATCTATTCATTCTTCTGAAGAAACTTTGTGTAACATTTCAGAACAGATCACTGAAACAGTTCCCATTTACCTACAGATCTAATTATAGTAATCTTCTCTGTCTGTAAACTGTCAGTTGTCCGGGGTAGCGTTATTAAAAATTGAACTTTTGTTACTTCTGAGTAATTATTTACTCAGATTATACGCGAATATGTTGGGTGGTCGCTTACCGGAAACAGAAAACAAAAGAATATGTCAAATTTCTGGCCTATAAAGTGGTCCCGGTCCTTTAGAAATTTGAGTGGTGGTCGCTTACGAGAGAGCTTTTGAAACAGTATTTAACTGAGAAACAAAACGGTTGTTTACGAAGTGGTCGCTTACAGGAGGTGGTCGCTTACGAGAAGTCAGTGGTCTCTTTGAGAGAGTTGACTGTTGAGTGATTCTCTCCGGGGTCAGCTAGTCGTTGGTTGCAGTATTTTCGTTTTTTGCTGCAGAATTTGCATCCGTGATCCCTCTTGATGACCAAACGTCTGGTAAAAAAGCGACCGAAACCTTCCTGTGATGTTTGGACGTCGAATAGCCAAATTGTTTGCGAATCCGCACAGACGCGCTTTCACATGAAATCGCCGCCATGTTTGTTTATCAAAAAATCAGTATTTAGTCTCGCTCGGCCAAATTTCTTAACTGGGGCGATCATGTAAACTCGGATCCAGGCCTCGCTGCTGGCCCCCCCCCTGGGCCATACAGTCAATTTCAGTTTCTGATAGTAGTTGAGAAACTTAAAGATATTAAGTGTTCTCTCATCTTTGTTACCTCAACAGTTGTTTTGTAAAATATTTACTAGAAATACGTGACTCGCAAAACCTCGCGAAGCTAGGGGTAGATGTACAGTTGATTTGTAGTGAAGAAAGGGGCCAAGGCTGGTAGAAAATATCAATGGTCTCGTTTTCTCCTTTGAACAGCCCCACCCTGGTCAAAGTGGTTTGACCACACCCACTCTGTGTGATGTCATTCTCACAGACTATGGGAGTGATACACTGTAGTTAACAGCACGTTATGGATACAGCATTAGAAATGTGAAGAAGGGGGGAGGGTGTGTCCGAAATCAGGTAAAAAAAAAATCGTGGAAAACCAACATGTAGGCAAAGAGAATCCTGCATTGGAAAAGAAGTATAGAAAAGGATTGCACCCTTCTGGTTGTGAAAAACAGACATATCTTTCCAGAAAGTCCTCCCCCTCACAATTGTAATGGTGCATCCCTGACCAGAAGGTTCTATCAATTGCATTGATCTCCTTAGTCTTCACGGATTTGAGAAGTACTCACTCAATAGTGTAAGCATTTAACAGAGGGCAAAATAATAGATACCATGGTCTTTGTTAAGTGTTACCCTGCGCAACGGTCTCCCTTTCCCACCAATCCTTTCACTCACAGAAGTGATCTGCATTATTTTAAATGCTCCTTATAATTTCAATACACTGTCAAGCAGACATCTACAGACAGATAATGAGAATTAAGGAAATAAAAAGAATAAGGGGATAGTGTTTTGCTATGACACCAAACTCTCAGGAATAAAATCACTTAGGAGAATTAGCTCTCATATGTTGATAGTGAAAGGGTTGGTAAAAGTGTACAATACTTTGCAAATGATATTTAACAGAGAGCTCTTAGAAGATGGTACATGTAACCGTAGCTAACCTTTTTGCTCTCCAACCCCACAACCCCCCCCCCCCCCACCATACAAATCAATAACTACAACATTTGTTATATTTGGGTTGGAAAAACTTCAACCCAGCCACTGCCCCCCTCCCATACCGTCCATGCTTCCATGCTAATCAATAAGTACAACATTTGTTATAGTTGCAATTGCTTTATTTGCATAAACAAAATATGTACATTGTAGTGATAACATGTGATTGCGGTTGCTTTGAAGAATACAATTTCAGTTGGCAGTATGGGAAGTGATTGTAATTGAAGAGGTGCCTGGAAAAAAGCACTAGGTTACTTCTGATAAATTGCTAAATTCTCCTTCCAAATTTCCTCGCATTCGCTTGTGAAACAAAAGGAGGATTTTACCCTACATCAAAAGTCATTTAGGCCTTATTTCGCACACCCCTTCAATTATAATAGTGACATAATTTTCTCTTTGTTATGAGTGGTCAGTGAATAGTTGCGAGGCAATAGTTGGCTTCACACTAGAGCTTGCAAGTATAATCCAAGTGCACTTGAAACCTACTTTGAGTGTGAAGGGGTAAAACCTACCAACTTGAACTTTACTTAGTGACCATGGAAACGTTCGTAGTTCAAAGAAGCCGAAGTACGCCGCCAAGTATGGCCAACACCACACCTGAGAACGTACTTGACCAATAGGAAAAGGGAAACCAACTAAAAGCCACGTGCTGCGGTGCCAGGACAGATAAACATTTTGCCGTGAACTAAAATCTATCCAAAAGAATCATAATGGATAGCTGGAGATACGCCTAGCAGTTTGAGGACTCCGCGTACCCCCCAAATCACACAAAGCGTTGAACATTGGACGAGTCACGCGAAAATGCATTTTCCAAAGCGGATTCATGTCGCAGTTAGCTAAAAGCAGTGTAAACCAATTTTGTGGACGAGGCCATGCCCAAACCCTGTGGCGATTTCTTTGCTGAAAACCACGTTGCTGAACCATTCTCGACAAACACAGAAGATGTCACAGTCGCCTGTTCCGTGTTGTCGCAAAGTACTCGTAAACAATGAAGTACCTATGCATTTCCTGTAATGTTAAAACTCTCTGAGACAAAATAAAGAGTAAACAACATGAAACGTTTTTCCGTTGCAAAGGCTCCATGATTTTCCGTCGAGCACTCGCATTTCTGATTTTACCGCGAAAGATGATTGACAGCTTGTGCTTCAAGTAAATACTTTGTCACCAGGTGTGAAGACAAGATTTCTAAAGTGCGACTTGAGATTTTCAAGTGCACTTGAATCAAGTGCTTACTTGAAACTAACTTAGCTTGTAGTGTGTAGCCAACAAATACTGAGGGAAAATTGAATGGATAAGATATTTTTTTTTGCCAAAGAAGTCCATTCCTGTGACTCTCATCTCATGGCTATTCAGTGACGAAGTTGTTTTTACTGTAGCCTGGATAAATAATTTTGATATTGAGCAAAAAGTACAAAATGACAAAAGTTATGTTTTTACATTGAACTGCAATTTTGTTGTCACTTACCTTGCAGAAGAGGTTAGAACGTTAAAATGAATGTTATGTTACATCTATACTGGGAACACTAGCTGAACTAAAATGTATGAAATAAATTTTATGCTGGAATATAAAATTTTCAAAAGTGCACTTGTAATCACTTACCTTAAGAAGAAAAAAATATGTAGCATTTAGATACTGCCTATATGAGATTTTAAGATGAGGCTTCATTTGTGAAATATGGGTGGTTGCCGATTGAGCAAATTAATCGCGGTTCTGATATTGACGTGCGGTGATATCAGCCAGTTGTTGTATAGCCTTTGTTGTAATTGCTTACTTTTAGCTATTGCCTGGAGTCTTTGAAAGGACAATTTGTCGTTCCTGTTCAGTCTCATTAATCCGTCGTTGTGCCTGGTTTGTCCGAAGCGTTTGTAGTCGTATTTGTCGTTCCTGTTCAGTGTCATTGATCCGTCGTTGTGTCTGGTTTGTCCGAACCGTTTGTAATCGTAAATTTCGTTCCTGTTCAGTCTCATTAAGTAGTCGTTGCTCCTGGTTTGTCCGAAGCGTTTGTAATCATAAATCTCGTTCCTGTTCAGTCTCATTAATCAGTCGTTGTGCCTGGTTACTTCGAATTCGATGTAATCGAAGCTCACGTTCAACAGGGGTTTCGTTATTAAACCGAGCACGAGTTAAATCTAACATAAATGGCCTATCTTCTACAGTTTCTAATGCACGCCTACCTTGGTTGTACCGCCTGTGATATTCCAATCTCCGGTTCCTCTGCTCCTCTGTTTCTTCCTGACGGCGCTGTCTTCGCTGAGCCAAGCGATGTTGTCTTTGCTCTCTGGTTTTCTGATGTCTCCTTCTTCTTCGCTGCTCGCGCTGCATCTGATGACGCCTTCCACGTTGTTCAGGAGTTTCGTTGTTTAATCTCCCTCGACAAAAATTTCTTGTCACTTGTGCGTCTTCCTGTGGCCCATTTGCATCACAATTTGGTCGTGTTTCACCAATACTAAACACTTTTCACTCCGTGAAGAATAACACGTTTGGCCCTCAATGAATAAACATGAGAGTGCGCCATTGAGAGGCAGCGGTTTTCTTTTATAGTTACCAGTCCTGACGACAGTCCTGACAGTTTTAGACCGGTTGAAACCGGTTGTGTTGCATAGCAACTACGAAATGCGTCTGACGTCAGCTTGTCTTCTGTTGCTGCCTAGCAACCTTTCTTTTGTTGTTTGCGCATTGTTGCCAGGCAACAGCACGGACACCTTCACGGAAATATATAAACATATATATAAATATATGTTCGGCTCGAATTCGCACGGCTTAGCTTCCGAGCGCGGCCTTCGGCGGGCCTTTGGCCCGACAAATTTATTAACCTCGCTACGCTCGGGCCTTCGGGCCTCGCTTCGCGAGGAAAAAATAAAAATAGTGGATTATCACCATTGACCGAAATATTCTCCAAATCTCATTCACTATAGTCGTGATCTATCATTTCCCAGTTTTAGTTTCTCATTCACTTTGTCATTCCTCATTCCCCTTTCCCCATCCTTTCTTTCCTTAACATCCCTTTGGAGTTAAATGATCGTAGATTATTGCTTAAGCTGAATCGAATCCCAGAGTTGTCGGTGATATTTTTACAATTTCTCTCTAGCGACTCATAACTTCATCTTTATTCTTTCTTCTAACAAGTTTGAATATATTCTCGGCTTGTCTTGTTCATCTCGTCTTGTTGGCACACGGTACGCGATATTAACATCCTGGGTGGTCAGATTACTTGCTCCGATAGCTTTAAACATCAGGATACATAGGTTTACAGTTTCCTTTAACCTCTTACTAACCGAGCGCGAGGGCCGTACTGGGGAACATTGGCCCGATGTCGTGGCAGTACGGACCGAGGGCCAATTTTCCCCCAGTACGGCTCGAGCAAGCTAGGTTAGTACGTAGTTTATTGCATGGCACTCGGAGCAAACTTGTTTATTATAAAAACGCACTTCCGGTCACTTGAATTCAAAGGGTTTCAGTCGTGACGTGTTTTTGATGACGCGAGCAACCCAGAAAGAACAAGCTACGGTACCACGAGTTTGAAAACAAATTTACTAAACGTTTACATGTGGTCATGTTGATTATAGAAAAGACTTCAAGAACGGTTTGTAGCGGAATTTGACGAAAATCTTAACAACTACGGTTTGTGTTTGAAACTCACAAAAGGGTTTCGTCGATCCCAGAAAATTTACTACTTCACACAAAGTACGGATCAAGAAAAGATTGCTGTGAAAATCATATTCAACTTTAAAAGAAGCAGCATTAAGTCAATCGTCCTGATCGCTCTCATCTCTGGCTCGGAAACCCAAGTGTAGGGATAAAAACCACCACACAGTTCTTTGAAGTGCAACTGGATTGGAATCGCCGAATTCTCCTGCCTCAAAAAGAGCATCTTCTTCGTTTGCCGTGCTCATGAACTATTGACTTGTGCTTCGCAGCTAAAACTCTTCTCGATTTTTCAAACTCATTATCCTTGAGTATTTTGAATGGATATTTCTTCCCAGATAAATATCGCTGTATATTGCGCTGAAAACTGGAAAAATGTTGCTGGCTCGTATTCACCATTTTTCCTGTATACGTTCATAAAAAAAGAAATTGACAAAAGGTGGTCAAGCTCGAACGCAGGTAGGCTTTAAATTGTTTGACTATTCAAGCCGTTAGCTTCAATAAAACGGAGTAGAGTGTTTATATCAGTAGACGTCTTCTTTTATGTTTTCACTTTTCTGTTTGTTTACGAAATCGTCAATGGCTTCCTGGCTTGGCTGAGGCCTGCTTCAGAGGTTTCTAGATCTTCGGGATAGTAAAATTTGCTTTGTAAATGATATTCTTCTTCGTCCATGTTGGAATCAGTCTTTTGGCTAGTTTCTTTGCGAGGAATGAAAGTATTTTCAGGTTTTCTTTTCGCAGTTTTAGCTGAAAACTTTCAAATTTGCCGCTTGTCGTAAACAAAAATACACGGCTTATGACCGTTTCCATGGAAATGGTCCGTATGGTAAAATCCCGACCAAGAAGGAACCAATCAGAACGCGCGGATTTACCTCAAGACTACCTTGCCATATAATAAAGTCGTTTATTCTCATGAAGTTCAGGAACTCGGACTTGCTTGACATTATATATACTGGTAGTTGTACATTTCCAAGTTGTCAATTGTTTCGCTGGTTCTGTCGACTTTTCACCCACAGCCGCAAGTGCTTCGCCTTGCAATTCTTCTAGAGCCCTTTTTCGGAATACAAGGGGTTCGTCATATTCATCATATTCATCATACTCGCAACTCGCAACTCCACAACTCGCCAATTACCCAGTCCCCTTATCGATAAGTATGTCAAACACGTTCCAAAAGGAAAGTTGTACACCTGCTTAATTGACTTCAAGAAGGCCTTTGTTTCGATTTGGCACGACTCCCTCGGTTATAACATAGGAGGCAAATTTTAAAACTTAACTAAAAATGCTCAATTAAGTTTGCTGCCAAAAAAAGAACTGACTTTTTTTTTTATTTCGCAAAGGTGTTAGACAAGGTTGCATTCTCTCTCCTATGCTCTTCAACTTGTATTCAAATGACATCCCCTTTTGCTTGACCATGAACACGGACCCCATTTAATTTCCCATTCAGAAGAAAGGCTGCAAAAGTCACTTTCCATACTCTCCGAATACAGTGGAACCTCGGTTTTACGATATGGCAGGGGACAGCCAAATCATGTCGTTAAATCTCGGTATCGTTGTAAACGAACTCCCGATTTAACGATGTGGCGGAAAAGCCACCAAAAATATCGTTGTATCGGGATATGGTTAACAATTAAAGTGCAATAAATAAAATTAATAAGTCTCCGCAACTTGATACCTGAACTGTATGTATTTTATTTAATTGCAATGGAACAAGGAACAAAGGAATTCCCGCGACGTATACTTTTCAGCACAAAAAGCCGTCAAAGTTGAACAAGCTAAGAGAACTACTGAAAGACAAGGAAGGCAAGGATGATAAAGCGGCTTAGACAGAATATAAATAACCCATAATATGACAAGCTGTTAACAGAAACGCCAGTGTTAGGCCCTACGGGACAAAGAATTACTGTATCTAAATAAAACTTTGTTTATCATTTTGGTGTTTGTCACTCTTTTACGGTATGTGATTTTAATTATATCATTGTAACGGGAAAAACTTTATGCTTGGGTCATTAGATTTCTATCGCTATACCAGGAATATCGTTGAACCAAATATTGTTAAAACGGGACTCTGCTCCTTACAATTTATTGTAACTTTGCCGGGCTACAGAAGACCCACAGAATGTTGATCTTTATATCAAGAATATCGTTAGATCGGCGATTGTAAAATCGCGCTTCCACTGTACTGCAATAAATGGCTACTATCAGTCAACTCAAAGAAAATCAAGTCTTAATTTTCCAAAAGAAATGTAGTAAATCAGCACTCGACAAACATTACTTTCAAATTCATAAACAACAGAAAAAAAAGTGAAATTATTAACAATTTTACTTATCTTGGAATAAAATTCTCTTCAAATGGTCACTTCAGCAAATGTAATATAAACTCTAAAAAAACAAGACGATCCCTATTTAACTGAGATACGTCGCTATCTTGGCTCCTCAAAATTACCAATAGATATTACTAATAAACTTTTTGACTCACTCTTATGGCTCTGAATTTTGGGGCATTTATGATAAAGATGACTTCGCATTCTGGGATAGAGACAAAATTGAAAAAAACGCATATTTTCTTTTGTAAACATGCAGCAGGAATAAATAAGCGATACCCAAATACTGCAGCTAGAAATGAACTCGGTAAATTACCATTAAAACTATACCTAGAAACTTCAATTATTAATTTTTGGAACCACTTACAAGCCTTGACAGAAAAAAGCATTGCGAAATAACCAGCCGGGTCTTGCAGAGAAAATAATAACCATGTGCGACAAGTTCAACCTAACCACAATAACATTAAATGCAAACAACGGTAAAACCTTTATTTCCCACTACAAACAGTGTATCCGCAGTGCTCTTATCGAAAATCAATTAAGACTTATTAAAACAAAGAGAAAGTTGACTTTTTACACTACTGTTAAGAAGGATACCAGTATACCTGATTTCTTAGACATGATCAAAAATCCTCGCCACAGGATAGCCATAGATAAATTTCGTTTAGGAAATCACCATTTACCGGATTGAGACAGGCAGACAAAGTATATCAAAGACACCTGAAGGCTTAAGACTATGCCTTTTTTGCCACACAAATGAAGTTGAAACGAATTTCATTTTTTATTCTCCTGTAAACTTTGTGACGATTTACGTTCAAAATTATTTAATGAAATAATTGAAAAATTTACCCTCTTCAAAGACCTTGATACAAATTCAAAAATTCTGTTCCTCTTTAAAAGTATCGACCCAGTTATCTGTAGATCAGTAGCCGCATATATTTGCGAATGCATCAACTGTAGACAAAATATTTTGTTCGAAAATTAATATTATGAGTTTTAATGATTTTAGATATGTAATGCATTTATAGATATGGAAATACCTTAATTATTATAAATTGCTGTTGTTTATAATTAACGTATACACTTTACGTTTCCAGATAATAATTTCAACGTTGTTGTTTGTGTTATTATTTTCGGCAGTCTAGAGCTGTTATTTAAGATGGATAGGTTGCGGAGACCACTCAGTACGCGCTCGCTGTTTACGAGACCAGGATACGACGATGATTTAGGTAAATATGTGTCGCCTTTACCGAGCGCGTTTTAGACGACATTTTTACGGTGCTCACTGACAATTTTAGTGAGAAATAATAATTAGTTTTAAAGAATATATTGAGCAGAAATTTTCGATTGGTCTTGCAAAATTATAACCAACAAATATAAACACGTTTAAGCAGTTCGAATCTTCATCCAGCCTGTTCTAAGGTTTGCTTTAAGCCTACCTTTAATCTCTTGTTTTAGCATGTGACAATTTGTTTTAACTGTGATAATTTGGATCAATGGCACATGGTGAATGACTAATATCAAAGAAATGGCTTCCAAATCAGGAGATCAGTTTCTGGCACCGTCCAAACTTGCCTTTTATTTTCGAATTGTCAGAGTCATGTTTGGTTAATGTCACTACTGTGCTTTAATCGATGTCAAGTACAGGAAAATAATAGTTTTTCTGTTGAAAGAAAGTTATTATAATCGGTGAAAATTTTCGGCAATTCTGTTTTTCTTTCAAACATTGGTGTTTAGTCTGTTTAGTCCGTAAATAATCTGCTCTAAATGTACACAAGAAACTAAATTGCTTGGACGACCGTGAGGAAAAGACCCGTCCGGTGGCTTGTGCCTTAGGCGCCTCCAACACTTGCTTCGCATCTCCTGACACTTTGGCTACGGCCCTGGTCTCAAACATTCAATATAAAAGCAGATCTGCTGCTGCTGATAACTTTACGTAATGCACTCTAAATCTTCATTCTTGATCTGGAGCAAGATTATCGAATATGAAAGTCACTCAAACCAAATTATTGAGCGCATCAAAGAACAATACTTTGGTAAAAATGCACGATTACCTTATTCAGAACGAAATTCTAAAAAACTTAAGAAAATTGTCTAATTCTACCCTTCATTTTTGAAAAACAAAAATCAAATTAAATCGATGCGCCTTTTCGGAATATTTGCCTCGCTTTCTCTTAAAGTTTTTCGTTAGAGATGATTTTTGGGAAACTGATTCTCAGGATTTTCCGCAGACATGTGTGGTCTGTAAGACCCTGTCAGTGGCACCATACAAACCACACAAACGAACGGACTCGACAATCGTCCAAACATTTGGACGCCTCATATTCCGCTTCACATACGGCAAGTAGCGGAAAACTGTTTCGTGCCAGTATCAGAATGTTTGTTTGTTTGTTCGTATGACCTTCGAATCAAACACATCTTGCTTAGTGGCTTAGAGATCAGGTTCTCAACCTCAGATGAATGGGGACCGTGTGTAATTTTGGTATTAAGAAACAGTCAGTGATGATGTGTGTGGCTCAGTCAAAGTGCGAACGTCAGAATCGCGATTTTATCAAAAATTTATTGCTCTTATTACATCACATCCAGGGTGTCATCGAAAAATGATAATTAACTAAGGTTTATTTTCTCTTTTTCAGAATTTGACGACGGGTTTCAAACTCTCAAACGAGGACGAGGTATGTCCGTCCAATTGATAAAGGATCCCGAGGACGAAGGTAAGACCTGTCTGTCTGTGTCTCTTTTTTCCCTTTCTTCCGTATACCTGCTTAATCTTACAGAATATCCCCTGATTTTAGCCAACTTGTTTTACGTCCTCTTCGGCCAAGTAGCCGATATTCCACGCGATTTCGCAGCGTAAATGTTAAATATACGGCAGTTGTTTTTATTTGTTACGCCTCGCAGTTCCATCAGACATTTAAAAGTGCAAAAACCCACGATAATCCGCTTAATCAATAACAAGTTCTCGCAGGGTGTCCATGTTTTATCTCAGGACGCCAAAATCAATCCGCTAAGAAGTTCTATTTCGTTAGTGACTACGTACACTGGAATATCACATCCTTTAGCCTAACTACCTATAAACAAATAAAATACGGTTGATGGTTATTTTAATTGAATGTATTGCTTTTCGGTTCTTTTGGTGGCACATAAAGAACCGAAAAAGAATGGTTTGAAAGGCGAAGGCTGTGCGCATCACTTTAGTAGTTACTGTTCTGACCTTAAGTTCTAACAAGTATATTTAGTCAAGAATGAAAGCGTAATCCATTGGTTGTGGTTCTTAGGAACGGTACACGGTTTCTTAAGAACTCTTATGATCCCGGATCAGTGTAGCCGTGTTATTTACGATCAATTCCTATCCGGTTTCTTCATGACATCTAAAGAAATAGACGAGCTAAACGACAGATCAAGCTCAGTCCGCGGCTGCAAACTGAACAACTTTCTCTCGGAGAACGATTCAATACAAATACATTGTGTTTTTTTTTTACGATAACAGCAAAGAGACGGAGCATGAGGCATCGTGGGGAAATTTTGGATTTCTCGGGATTCTTGAAAGGCGAGTTTCACAGGCAGCGGAAGCTCGGTATCTGATAACATGAATCTGCTGCCGGTTTAAAGACTTTAAATGTGACCTTCATTTCAGCTCTCTAAATGTTAAAATGCGATCATAAATGTGGAAATAAACTTCACTTACCTCAAGTGTGGTGGCGTCGCAACGTGGGGTTGTCAGAAGGTTTCTGTAGAGAAAGAACACTAAACTCGCTTAAAACGGCCACAAATTAATTCCAAATTACACCGACGACACATAAGCAACCAGACTTTGAGGTACGTTAAAGTTTATACCACATGTATGACTCATTTTTTTTTCGCATTTTGAGAGCTGAAGAGAATTTCCACACAAAGTCTGTAAATTCGACATCAGGTTCTTGTCATCAGATACTGAGCTTGGGCGGCCTGTCATTGCTAAAACGGCAAACGAGTGCAGTAGAATCTCGATTTAACGAACCTCTGTATAACGAAGTACTCGGTATAATGAAATATAACGAAATTCTCTAGCCCGACCTTTTAAAATGCATGGAACAGAACCTCGATACAACGGACCCTCGATATAACGAACCAATTTCCCTTATCCCTTGGCACTTCGTTAAATCGATGTTCCACTGTAGAACATGATAGTTTTCATATGCAATACCATAAAATGACAAAGCATTCTTTTGAGAGTATAGCTATTCTTCATGCTTCTGACGGGATAAATCAAAACAAATTGAAAATCAGAGAATACACAACTAGTTTAACTGTGTCATTGGATAGGACGGCTGGATGCGCAGCTGAAATGTCCAAATGAAGGTAGCCCAAAGTTGTTGAACTCATTCTCCTCATACTTCCTGGCTATCGGAGTCCCATTTTAGACACTGAAAAAAAAGTTGAATGCAAAGATTGGAAAAAAGCTCTGTGAAGCCAAGGGTAAGTAAGTTTAGACATTAAAGAGGGTGGTGTTGGTGGGAAGGGAATGGAAGGGGATGTGGAACAGGCAAAGAGAGGGGCTTATTATAGGGTGAGAGGCTTATTCTGAACAAAACCTAAGTTCCATTACTTAACGTTTTGAAACATAACGATGTCATTTATATCTTAGCAAAATAATATACCTGCACAATTAAAGAACAAATTTTAGTGCAAGGTTGACATCGACGCAAATTTTAGTTTTGACCATTGTTCGTGCCATTTGTCAGCATTCCGTTTTTGTTTTCTATCATTTAAATTCACATTACAGTATTTATCACTTTGTGGGGGAGAATCATTGCGGAGAACTGTTTCGTGTCAGTATGAAAACGTTTTTTTGTTTTTTCGCATGACCTTCGAATCTCACACGTCTAGCTTAGCTTAGTGACCATACCTGAATCTCAGATAAATGGGGACCGTGTGTAAGTTTGGATGTGTGGCTCAAAGTGCAAACGTCAGAATCAAGATGTTTTCAAAAATTGATTGCTCTTATTACATCATATTCAGGGTGTCATCGAAAAATGGTAATTGACCAAGGCTTATTTTCTTTTTTTTTAGAAGACGACGGGTTTCAAACTCTCAGGCGAAGTATGTCCGTCCAGTCGACAGGGGATACCGAGGACGGAGGTAAGAACTCTCTGTCTGTGTCTCTTTTTTTCTCTTTCTTCTATCTTTGTCTGTCTGTCTGTCCGTCCGTCTACCAACAACAACAGGGAGGCTTTTCAGGAACTACTTTTCGCGGGTTCACTGAGGCAGCGACTATGTCCACCAAACGTTCTGAGAAATCATAGCGTCCGAAGTAATTCAAAGCTACCCACTTTATGGGGGAGAGGACGGGTATTTAGTTGGGAATCGAAAGGGGTCTTAACAAACCGATGACAGTAAGGGGTCAGTTTCTAAAGAAACTGTAATGCTGTGTCGGTGGGGAGTGGAAACAGAGCGAGTCCAAAGTTAGCGAGTGATTCTATCTAACGAGGGGCTAACGCTAAAAACGTCAAACAGTCATTGACGGTAAGCTATTGAGATGTCCCTTTTTTTCTTTTTGGAACATTTTTCAATTTAAACTAACCATACGTTAACCATGGTATTCGATGTTGTATTTCCAACAGGTCGAAAAAGAAGAGACGCAGAACCAGATGTTAAAGGTATGATGCACATGATTTGGGAGTTGGTGACAAATTTAACGTCAGTGTATTGCCCGTTAACTCACCTCTCTAGCAAAGGTTTCCACTAATGATTGGAGAAACCTGCCATTGCTTAAATGTGACTGTGGTACCAGTCTTACTTGGCGTTTATTTTTTACATCGACTTACTTTATTGCTAATATTAATCGCCTCGCTTGTTGTTATTAATTATTAATCAGGTTTTATTGCAATGTAGGCAGAATTAAAGTATTTTGATATTTAGTCTAAAGAGAGGACTATGCGTAATTTTAATCATTTTCAGAAATAATAATAGTAGTGATATAAATTGGAAGCAAAGGAAGATCTTGAAAATACCAAAGTCGATAACTGTAAACTTGTCAACTATAGAGTGTGTGCACGGCGGCCATGTTGGAGGACTAAAACAATAGAAGATATTTGCATGTTAATAACCTCTTACTAACCGAGCGCGAGGGCCGTACTGGGGAATATTGGCCCGAGGTTGTGGCAGCGCTCGGTCCGTACAAAAACGACCGAGGGCCAATATTCCCCAGTACGGCTCGAGCAAGCTAGGCTAGTAAGTAGTTTATTATATGGCACTCGGAGCAAACTTGTTTATTTATAAAAACGCACTTCCGGTCACTTGAATTCAAAGGGTTTCCCGCGTGACGTTTTTTTGATGACGCGAGCAACCCAGAAAGAACAAGGTTCGGTACCACGAGTTTGAAAGCAAATTTACTGAACGTTTACATGTAATCATGTTGATTATAGAAAAGACTTCAAAAACGATTTGTAGCGGAATTTGACGAAAATCTTAACAGTTGCGGTTTGTTTTTGAGACTCAAAAAACTGGTTTCGTCGAAACTTTACTAGCCCATCACAAAGTACTGAGAAACGGTTGCTGTGGAAATCACATTCAACTTTAAAAGGAGCAGCATAAAGTCAATCGTCCTCATCGCTCTCATCTCTGGCTTGGAAACCCAAGTGTAGGGATAAAAACCACCACACAGCTCTTTGAAGTGCAACTGTATTGGAGTCGCCGAATTCTCTGGCCTAAAAAAGAGTATCTTCTTCGTTTTCGTCAATCGCCTGAGCGGCTGGCAGCTTGTTTCTTCTGTCGTGTTCACTTGTGAACTAGTGACTTGTGATTTACAGCTAGGACTCCTTTCGATTTTTCAAACTCATTGTCCTTGAGTATGTTGAATGGATATTTCTTCTCAGATAAGTATCGCTGTATTTTGCGCTGAAAACTGGAAAATGTTGCTGGCTCGTATTCACCTTTTCCTGTGTACGTTCATAAAAAATTGACGAAAGGTGGTCAAGCTCGGACGCAGGTAGACTTTTAATTGTTTGACTATTTAAGCCATTAACTTCAATAAAACGGAGTAGCGTGATCATATTAGTAGACGTCTTCCTTTTGTGTTTTCACTACTCTGGATGTTTACGAAATCGTCAATGGCTTCGTGGCCTTCGCTGATGCCTGTTTCAGAGGTTTCTAGATCTTTGGGATAGTAAAATTTGCTTTGTAAATGATATTCTTCTTCTTCCATGTTGGAATCAGTCTTTTGGGTAGTTTCTTTGCAAAGAATGAAAGTATTTTCTTTTCGCAGTTTTAGCTGCAAATTTTCAAGTTTGCCGCTTGTCCTAAACAAAAATACACGGCTTATGACCGTTTCCACGGAAACGGTCCGTATGGTAAAATCCCGACCAAGAAAGAACCAATCAGATCGCGCGGATTTATCTCAAGACTACCTTGCCATATAATAATAGAATATATTTCCCAAAGGAAAATCATTGTATTGTTTTGGTCCTCCAACATGGCCGACGTGCACACACTCTATAGACTACCCAAACATCATATTGCATGTTTCAAATCCTACTTGAAACAAAAATTCTACCAACTGGATAAAAAGTTAATTGGGTATTATTTAAGTAAAGCCCGTCCGTGTGGTCACTTGAAGTAACCTTTTAGATGCATTGTACTCTTTATTTTTAAATACATTTTATATTTTTAAGAATATACTATACCTGAGTTTCTTAAAATGGATGAAGAAAGACCTTGGACTGTTCAAAAGATACAAGAAACCATCACAGCTCAAAACCTTTGCAAACTCCCCGAAGACGAAGATGAAGATTATATTGAGAGAATCTTTAAGGTAAGCGTCTAAAATTATTGGTAGTGTTGAATGATGTTATAGGAGGAGGCAGGGTGGCTTAGCGGTTAGGGCGCTGGCCTTGACTTTCGTAATGGGTCCCAGCTTTAAATCTTGCTTTAAAGTTTTTTTCAAGGTATTTTTGAGATCCAATCCCTCTTACCAATATAATTAATTAGTATCGAAAAGGAGGAAACATATCTCTTCTAATCCTCTACTTTTTCGAAAAGTGCTGTAATGTGATTGGCCATGCAGCTCGACAACTAATGAACCTGTAGAAAACTTCTGCTGACGGACAAGTTTAAGGTGGCTCACAACGGTTCCACCACCTCCCTATAGTTGTAATTTTATCGATCATTACTACCACACTTTATTAGTGCATATATAATAATAGAAACCAAATAGATGCCTAAACATTGGGAAACAAGTTATGGTCATTTGTTTGCCTTAGTAAGTAACCATTGTAACAGTATAACCTGTTGTCAACCTTTACTTTAGGTTTAGGTGAATCTAATTCAAAAAACAAGTTCGGTGACCCTCATATTTTACTTTCAGATAATAATTAGCATGTAAAGACGAAACTTTTTGCAAAACTTAAAAAATTGTAGGGAGGGATTCAGAGAGACCTCAATTAAATCAAAAATTTAAGATGGCTTTGAACCCCTTCATACAGTTATTTAAAACGTTGCTAAATGTTGCATCTTGACATGATGGTTACAATTCGAAAGTAAAGATGGGGTCAACGAGGCAATTGGTAAGTGGTAATATTAAAGCTTTTAAACTTAAAATGGCTGGAAAGTGCTGGAAACACGTTAAAAACTTTAGGGTAATCTGAATAGACTGAGAATGAAGTGGGCGCGGTTGCCTGCTAGATTTAAAAACATATTAAATCATGGATCTGGAAAAAACGTTCAGACAGTTGATAGAAATAACTAATTTTTACACGAGGCTGGAGTGAGCTAAAAGCATTCGATCATAGTTTTAACGCAACAGTATTTATGTGTTATTTACTATTTTTGTTAAAATTATTATAAGTAGTATTGATAGCACAGACGTGGGCCGAACCATAGAATAGGCTGCGAATCCTGAAGCGATTAGCATTAAATCGCTTTCACAAAAGTAAACCAAACAAACAAATGAACTAAAAAACAAACAAAAACAAATATAATAAAAAATAATAAATAATTAACAGTTAAAATTACGCGAATTATTTCTTATTTGATGGAATAAATCTACTATAACCAGGTGAGCAAGAAGCTTGAGGAGCTGGCTGAAAAAACCACTGAAAATACCGAGTTCTTGCAAAACCACGCTGAGAAGGTCGCGAAGTTTGCTGTGGAGTTGCTGGATCAAGTGCACACAAAAGAAGAAGCCAACATCAAGGACGAGGATGGTGATGGTGATCGTTATGGATCTTTGTTCAGTGAAATTACGAGAAAAGCAATTATTTATGGGCAAAAGAAGGTACGTGCCTATTGCACTTTCGCCGATAGCCAGAATCAGTGCCTCATCCTTTGCTTTCATACTTGTACTAGACGGATAACAATTGAAACGTGATGCCCGAGGCCACCCATCTACTTATCGCTAACTTCTTGCGACCTCTTTCTCTAGATAAACTAAAATTTTCTTTATGACCCTGATTATTGCATTGCATTGCATTGAGATTTTCTGAGTCACTTAACACTTCTTTCTCTTCAAACATTTTTCTGGCTTCAAAGGAATTACGAAGAGGAGAGTAAATTTAAAACTTTCCCTCCAGGTTTGTTAGAGAACAAGATGACTGTTTAAACCAAGTATAGGGTTAAATAACATTAATCCAAAGCCAACAGTTTCAGTAACAACATTTTAGTGTCTAAAATAATCTTGTTAGTATAGAGGTCGAAACTTTGACGGTCAACGAGGAAAAATGTTGCAATCAAAAACCTTTTTCTATTTTCTTGCAGTTTGTATCCCATCCATTTTTGTTCAAAAGAGTGAAGATGAGGTGGCAAAGGGGATCACCTTTTAGTTCGGCTGGAGTACTACACACTCTTGGGTGGTTGTTAGTTATTGTGCTGGAGACAACCTTAACCCCTCTTCTGCTTCCACTGATTGGGTATACTTCTTACATAGACCAGAAAAAACGTCCCAATCAGATGAAATCTCAGAACAAAGATCAAAGGACAAAAAAGCGAGAGACGACTACTGAAGATGGAGGTGGCGTAAAAAAGCAACCAGGGAGGAGTTTCGGTATGAGAACGTCAACTTTTTAATCATCATCATCATCATCATCATCATCATCATCATCATCATCATCATCATCATCATCACCAATAATTATTCAACGAGCTCACGTTGGATATCAGATGATAGATAGCCAACGAGGAGCGTGGTGCCGAGATCGCTATAGTCGTCTCGTATCCAACAAGCGCGAGTGAAATAAAACGGTCTAGAAACATTGCTAGATCTGGCCAATTTCGCTTTGCAAGAACAACTAGGAGACAATTTAATGATAGCTATTTCTCGGGTGTGGTATAATGGCTCATATATCATGGCCGTTAAGCCAATGTATTCCCCGGAGTTGCATGATAAAGTGATCCAGTTGATAATTATCATAATCATACCAAACTATGATGGCATAGACCTCAGTCGGCCTCGATGTTTGACACGCCATAAAAAAAGAACTTGCATTTAGCCGACTAACACCTCCCATAAGATGGCTCCCACGCCGATGACTCCATCTTGCTGGCCGGTAGCTCTGTTTGTTTGAGGCATTGCCTAGCAAGGGTCAACTCAACAGTATTCGCGTTTTATTCTTGACTCCCTACCTTATTCCCTTTCACTAAAAAACTTTTCCTAAACCGTACACTTGCTTCTTCTAATGTTCCAGTACCTGTGCAGTCCCAGTCTGACAACAGCAAACGCTGACCAACTCGATTGCCTCCCAGACCTCTACTCCTAACAGCTTGATAAGCAGCTTACGAAAGGCGTGTGCATTGGTTTTTTCGGCTCCGGGTGGTTCCGGGCCTCCCCTAACCTAACCCCTGTAGTTTAGCATTCAGAAGTAGTTGGCCTTTGGCAGGGTAGCGGTGCCCTACCGCTCACATCCTCTCTCTAACTTTCAACGTTGATTACATATGGTAACCGTTTATTTCCAATTTTTACTTAGCTTTTTGCCGCCCCTGAAGAAGGTTAGTATTGCCTAACCGAAATATTGGGTAATAAAATTATTTTAGCTGTCCGATCAGCCTTGCATTTAATTTTACGTTTTATAAGAACATTCCACCCGTTTTCGGAACAAATCTGATTGTAACTGCTGTTTTTTTCCATTCCACAGAAATGTACTTTAATTACATCAACACTCCTTTGGTGATCTTCATTAAGACTGAATTTATGAAAATGGTCTTCATTGCACTTCACTGCCGGATATGCATTCTGGGTTCCTCTGTTTTTCCAATTATCGAGGAATATCTGGTTTTTATTTTCTTCATGGCAGTGATGCTTAGCGAGTACGAACAGTGGAGATCATCGGCACCTGAAATCCGGAAAAAAATCTATTTTAGGTAGGTAAAACTAAGAACCGTACCGGGTTCCACAATTTCCGGAACGAAACTCCTTATTCTGTGACATTGTCAACTAGGAGAAGAACTTATCCCCTAGACTGGATTGATTGGTGAACATACTTCCATTCCAAACATTTTTTGAGGTTTCTATAATTATTGGATTTAAATTCAACATTCCCTGTTTTCAAGAGTAAATTGAAAAGGGCAGTGTTTGTAACCAGAAAAAACAACTTAGGCACAACCTCTGCACTATTTCCCTGCGTAGACAATCGAAAGGAAGCGAGCAAAATATAGTCCATGAAATTAACGCGAATTTTTAAATTTGCGTTAATTTAAGTCGCATTATTTTTTTAGCATTAATTAAGTGGTGCTTCAATTTCTGCGTTCTCATTTAATTTTAGGCCCATATTCTCGATACATTCTTGAAAGAAAAAAGCATTGTTTTTATCAGGGTGGATACTCGTCGGTGTCGTGGAAACTATGAAAAACACTTGAAGAGGCCAAGTCCTTTTCTTTACTTCTACGTATTGGGGCAATTCCACGAACATGGTTTGCATTTCAATTTTTTTCAAATTCGTGTTAAAATAAATTTGTTCCCGTTGACTGAACAAGTTCAGTCCGTTTTTTGTGTAATTTGCGTTAATTTACCTCATTTTGATTTTTTAGCAGCTCTTTCTGTTAATTTCCTTTATTGAAAAGAAATGTTTGCTTAAATTCGCATTAATTTAAGTCGGGTTAATTAATTTCGAATACCTTAATTAACACGAGCGTTAATATCCTATAATGAGTAGTTATGTATTCGAACATAATCCAACTGTAACTTGTGGGTGCACGGGAGTACAATTACCGAACTCAGTCGAACAGAATCGAACTAAATCGAAGCGATTAGTTTGATTCTGTTCCGTATATGTAATTGCTGAATAGAATTAAGGCTTAATTTTCATGCATATTATCAAATTTGCGAAAACATGGACTGCCAGAATCCTGAGAAAACTTCTGGACGCGTAATATTAATGACAGTTAGCAAAGGAAAGAACAGAAGGTCCAGAGCATTCTAGGGCACAGGTGGTGGCCCGATGTTCTGGAAATGACTTAATGCGCGAGTAGTGTCTGATTAACACATAGAAACCAATACCACTACGACTACCACTACCACTACCACTACTAAGCAGTTGCGAAAAGAAAGCCTGAAAAAAATTCAGGCTTGAACGGGATTTAAACCCGTGACCTCTGCAATGCCGGTGCTGTGCTTTACCAACTAAGCTATCAAGCCAACTGGGAGCTGGTCATGTTGTGAGTTCTTCATATACCAATGAAAGATGAATAAATAAATGTAAATATATAAAACATATATTTTGAACTGTGGATGAAAGATCAAATGGAAGAAAGATCCTCATAGTTAGTACGCAACTTAAAGAATTGCTAGAATTCACACTTGAATATTTTTTCAGGCTTTCTTATCACAACTGCCACCAACACCATTACTACTACTACTACTATTACTACTACTACTACTACTACTACTACTACTACTACTACTACTACTACTACTACTACTACTACTACTACTACTACTACTACTACTACTACTACTACTACTACTACTACTACTACTACTATCGCCACCACCACCACTTATGCTACTAATACTACTTCTACTTAATAAAAATTAATATTTGCAGAGATATGTGGAACTGGGTTGATCTGTTAACCATGGCTATTTATATCATCATCATCATCCTCCGAGTTACCGTTATCATCCGCGGCGGGGATCCATTGAACAATCGTTTACTGGAGATCCTTAATTACTTCTACGGCTTCAACACCATGTTTCTGATTCTTCGCTTTTCCAGTCTCTTGGAACTTAGTTCTGTCTTTGGTCCACTGCAGTTAGCATTATTTAGAATGTGTGTCGATTTGGTCACTATTCTTGTGCAGTTTGCATTCGTGATCGCTGCATTCTCGGTGGCCTTGGCAAAGATTTTCTCAGCCGAGATGTCATTTCTAATTTCAAGCAACATTAAAACAGAGGAAACTGCTACAGGATACACACCGTAAGTTACCTTTATACCGATATCCCGGAAAAAATATAGTGTAACATTATATTGAAAAAGGGAAACACTATGTTAGACAATTTTCCCTAAACTAGGTAGCTAAAACGAAAAAACAAAACGTGAGTGTTGATTTACAAAGTGCAGGCAAGAATAAGTCTAACGTATGCCTTGTAAATCTTACTATTGATAAAGTGATGTACATTATTTGGTGGTAGCTGAAACGAGGTGTATACTTGGAATCGATGATAGTTATGTATTTCTAAATTTGCCGAGTGTTTAAAGTTAGGGACCGTCGCGTTTGTCTGTTTTAAGGCATAAATATCTATATAAATATATAAATCGATTTTTGTCCTTTATTTCTCCACAAAGGTTTTGCTCTCAAGGGGCCTTCTTGTGGTAGGTACATATGGTGATATTTTATATGTGTGGTGATATTTTCTTTTGGGTTGTCTTGAACTGTTGAAAACGTACTCAAAACATTGTTCTGAAACGGACTAAGCTCTGTGGTGGGAACCTTGCAACACGAGCATCATGAAATGCGTCTCAATTTTGACTTTCCTTTTATTTGAATTCCGCGCTCTCGCCTGCGCGTTTTCGAATTTCAAACCCTGATCTCATCGCGCGTGTTTTCACTTGTCTTCCAATGATGAAGAGCTAATACTGAAACGTATTGAAGTTCTTCAAAATTTTGGCACTTCCCCATCCTTTGTCAAAAATTTATAATTTATAATCGTAAGCTGCGGTGCGCTTATGATTGACATAACCATAATGACTTACATGTTGACTGCATAATCAAGGAGATTCCTCTTCTTTCTTTTCTTTCTCCAGTCTCTACAAGGCCGCTAGACAGTTGGTCTGGTCTGTATTTGGAATCATGGAGCCGACAGATTTAGAATCACACACCACTTTGACTTCGGAAATTGTTGCAGTCCTGTACTTGATTTTTTTGATTTTGTCGGTGATCATGCTGGTTAACATCTTGGTGGCTTTATTAACAAATACTTATGAAAAATATCGGGTAAAGAACTATTTCTTTTAATCAAAATTAAACCTTAAACTAGCAGTGAACACCTTTAAGCGTGTGTTTACTGGATAGTGAAGTAAGTATATACTTGATAACTGTAACTGATAACTTGATATACTGATACACAAAAATCATCCTTAAGAATTTCGTAAAAAATGTACTTTATTGGGAAAATAGCGCATAAGAGAAAAAGCCATGAAGCCAGTGGAACAGCCAGCAAACACCCCTTCACTTTAAGATAATAATCTCTGCTTTTGCGTCAAGGTAAATTTCGTAAGATAAATAACTTTTATCTTTGCTCCAACATAAAAAGCCGACGTTTCGGCAATACGGTCATCGTCTCATACAAAAATAGCTTGTATTGGGCTTTGCTTCCTTTTCACGTTGTCGGGCCTTGTTAATCGTTTACCAAGTTGCGGATTGGTAATACGGATCCCGATCGCATCTCATTTAAAGGCACAAAAAAATGACTGTATTACCGACCGAGTTTCGTAACCCTATTGAAACCCAGAGGAGGAGTGTTGGCAGAATCTATCCGGAGAGACTCTGCAAGTGAGAGACACCAATGATGATAAATTTGGTATCATTGTATTACGTTTGTTTACTTTTAGTCAATTTAAGAGGTTTTATAATAATAAGAACTACAAGAAATGGGAGCCAAGAGGGCTGCCGCCTTGACGTAATCAGCTTATGTTGCGGACCTCAAAGGAAACAACAGTAGAAATTTATTTTAGTATGTTAAAATTACTAATCTCTGCTACTGCCATAGATCTCTTCTATCACAGAAGACGCTCTTCCCCTAGAAAGCCCGTTCTGGAAAGGGTTAATATGAACGTGAACACATGTGGTTTGTTTTAAAGGCAAAGCCAATTTTTTTAAACCTCACTTGTGTTGTTCTTTTGTGTGTGTGTTTGTTCCTTCTCCTCCGAGGAGACCTCTCAGTATAAGCCCGGGGGTTTCTTGAAGTCTCCTCGCCACTTCTTACTTCTTCTTTTACTATTATTATTTACTCTAAACTTATGTACGATCCAAGTCTATTATTCATTGTTATTTTCTATGTTTGTATGTCGTGGTGAATAAATAAATAAATAAATAAATAAATAAATAAATAAATAAATAAATAAATAAATAAATAAATAAATTGAGGCAATAAAACGCATATCGCTAAGTAAACAGACAAGAGCACTAGCATATTATTTCAGAGTAGCTGGTACAGCTGAGACGAGAGTAACCCGGCTAAAAGATGAGGTGCTCAGTATTGGAATTATTTTGTTGTCTTGTTTTTGTGCAGGTAATGGCTCAAATTAAATCGGAATACCAGCTTAGTATTAAAATAAACACGAGAAAAAAAAAAATTCACATTGGCTTTACCCGTTTTTATATTTTGTCACGGTGGTCCTTCTAACCGCAGTTACTGTTTTTTTTAACTGAACATTCTTTTCTTTTTCTTGTCGATTCATTAGACCAACTGGGAAGTTGAGTGGAAATTTGGGCTGGCCGTGTTGGAAGAGCAGTATGCCCGCAGGCATGCGATAGTTATACCATACAACTTACTCACATATCCAATCTTACAATTCTACTTCTCCAAGAATAAAGATACCCGAAAACAGGTATTTACTATTTTTTTAGATTACTTTAGTTTTGACTTTTGAGGCATTATGGTAATGATAATGATAAGAACGATTAAAAACAATATTGTAACCACAATAAAGACCATCCGAGAATCTATTGCAACTAAACAAATTTAGCTAAGCCAAATTTAGCCAAATTTAGCCAAATACATATTTAGCCAAGCATAAAAGCGGAGCTCCACAATTCCATTTTAAGAGCATTTATATACATACAGGTCTACTCATTGAATGAACGTAATAACACGTAATAACGTTACGGATTCCTCATCCTTCATGGAGTTATATCAGATATTTCAATTAACGTTGTCGGATCAAAGCTTTAAGCTAAAGGACAAGACCGAAAGGTAATATGGGTAGTTAATATAGTTTTGGAAGCGCGACAATTAGGATGAAAGAAAACACTGTAAACATTTGTTTGCGTGTTTTAACAGCTAAAAACAAAAACTCGCAGTATACAAATCATTGGCAATTTCTGAAAGTAGGGAATTTAAACAACGACAACGGCGACATCAACGAAAACGTCCCTTGAAAATATAACTTAATTTCATTTGTGCTACTTCGCCATTATTCCGACCCCTCCAACTTGTACAAAAACTACGAACTACACAGGAACCAAATTGATAGGCGTTGCATTCGAGTTAAGAGTAGAAAAATTCACCCGTCGTGTGTTCACGTTCTTTTCAGAAAGGCTTGAATTTAGTCATTTTACGTTCTTTTGCAGAGAACGACAGAAATGTACCAGAATTTAAAACGCACGTGCAGGACGATTGTTTTTCCTCATTAAACTTACTGTTTTGCGGCGTTGTTGCCGTCGCCGTCGTCGTTGCTTAAGTTCTGTGTGTCTTTTCGGGGTGTTTGTTTAAACACTGCTTCCTTTAATCGAAAATTCCACGTGCGGGTACATGGCCACTCTGTTTATCGGTCGTCCAATGGTGTTTGCTCTCACTTGTCCGAAATTTAAAACTTTTGCGACATAACGTTCGATAGTTCTTGGTGGCATCCTTAAAGCAGCTGCCACCTCATCCACTGGATATCCTAACATTTCTTTCATCCAAGTGGCTCACCATCGTCGATCTTCACTGAACAGGCGATACATAGCTCATTTTGATGAAATTTGTTGATAAAAAGTATCCCATATGACCTTGCGATCTTGTCTTTTAGTCTGATGCTTTAATCTGACAACGTTAATTGAAAAAGCTGTATCTTAAGTGCATATAAAGCAAACTGTTTACGCGTCAGTAAAAAAAAATGTTTTGAACCAGCTGTTCTTTTTGATCTTGCGAGATCACAGTGCTGAATTCCGATGACGTTCGAGAATATAAAATACTTGTGGATAAAAAAGTTAAGCTCTCCGGAAATATTTGACCTGTGGAAAGCTTGGAGTGGGTACAATAAGGAACATTTATTGATTGTTGCCGGAAAGAAAGCATTTGTAATAAACGTTAACAAAAGAAGAAATAAAGGAAAAACAAGGTTTGCTTATGGTTTGAAATATTTGAGCGTTTACTTTAAAATTAGGGCGTATTTACAAATATATGGGCTGCGAATGGTTTACACAAGTCTAACACAAAATATTCAAAAGAATTCATAACTCTGGGAATATTTTCCTAAAGAAATAATTCTAGTCTCTAAGTAAAATTTAAGAAAAGGAGAATATAGGAAAAATAATGTTTGGTTGTGGCCCGAAATATTTCAGTCAGCACTTTAAAATTAGAGCGTGTTCACAAATATGCGCTGCGAATGGCGAATGAATTACACAATTCCAACACAAAATGTTCAAAACAATTCATAACTCTGTGAATATTTCTGCTGCCGAAAAAATTCTAGCCTTTAAGTAAACGTTAACAAAATGAGAATATAGGTAAAATAATTTTTGGTTGTGCTCTGAAATATTTAAGCGTTTACTTTAAAATTAGGGCGTGTTTACAAATATATGCGCTGCGAATGAATTACACAAGTCCAAAACAAAATATTCCAACTGTGAATATTTCTCCTGAAGAAATAATTCTAGTCTCTAAGTAAATGTTCATGAAAGAAAAATATAGGAAAAAGAACTTTTGGCTTTCGCCCGAAATATTTCAGTGAGCGCTTAAAATTAAAGCGTGTTTACAAATACGCACTGCGAATGGCGAATGAATTACACAAGTCCAACATCAAATGTTCAAAACAATTCATAACCCTGTGAATAGCTCTGTGAATGTTCAAAATTTATTTATCCATGAGTATTTGTTGTATGGCAACGATTTTTAAATACTTAAGGGTATTTGTGTATTAATTTGTATGGAAATAGGCCTTATCACGGTTTTCGACGCCATTTTGACCAGTAGGCAAACACGTCTTGAAGTAACAGTGTTTGTATGGAAATCCGATGTCAAATAATTTTCATAAAAAATAAGTAACAACTGATATTTCGCCTGTCTGTTCG